>NC_049169.1:1465988-1803671 GCF_009769625.2 Cygnus olor | reverse complement strand
ATCCTGATCCAAGCTGACTCCAAGATATTTTCAGGAAGCAAAATCAAACTTCTTGCCATGGACCTGCATGCTCCAACCTGACCTTAGGAGCATCACCAGCCACGGGGTGACTTTCTTCAGCGAATCTTTATTCCCTAATTGTATTCTCAACACCACGTATGGGCTCAGCCGAGCCTGAAGCATGGGAGAATTCATCCCCCAGCTCTGCCAAAAAATGGGCACAAGTCTGCTGTGCTGGTGGGCAGAGAGATGAGATGAGATGAGCTGACCTGCCCGAGGAGGCATCTAGGGACCAGCTTTCCTCCACCAACGTGCTGAGCCCGGACTCTGCGGGCAGATGGGAGCATCACCCTGTTCCTGCTCCGGGCTATGCCACGGGTTTAGGGAAGCCAAGCAGGTTGGACGCACCTGTTTTGGAAGTGGGGGAATTCAGGGCTAATTGGGTCAGGCAGGCTTCTTTTGTTAGATACAGCCTCATGTAAACACATTTGTCAGCATCGTGGCCTCTGCTGGGAATAAAGGTGGCCTCCGAGGACAGGGAAGCTATTCATTCCTGGCCCGAACCGAGAACCTCCCCAAATGTGCGCGCCGAGGCTGCCGGTCAGACAAGATCTTCTCTTCCCAGGAGACATCTGTTTCCCAAGGAGAACGGTGAAAATGAGGAACTCTGGCAGTTTTGAGTATGAAATACTCATTCGTTGGCTGATGTCTGGTCAACCCCGAGCTACGCGTGACTCCAAGTCAAAGTTTGGGGCGGCTGATTTCTTTTTTCATGGGAAACGGAAAGCAAAGGGGAGGAGTACTGTAGGTGGTGACATGGTGACAGAGACAACCTGCCTGCAATCTCAGCTCCGGGACGTATTTAGAACAGCATCAAGCAGAAGGCCAGAGAGCAACCCCCCAGAGGACCCACTGCGGCAGCTCCCGGCCTTTTTATAGCCAGACCTCACAGCTGCTGCCTCCTTTTTCCCACTCCAGCATCCTAAATATTGCCTCCTGGCTCTGCCTGGTCCTCCTGTTGCCGTCTCCACCATGCACCAGCTGCTCTTAGCCTCCACGGAGCAAATCCGTACCCACGAGGACGGGGGCGGCATCCCAGAACTCGCTGAATGAGTGTCCTCGGGCGGAGGGGAGAACCGATCTGCGACCACGCTCTGGGCAAGCACTTGAATCATCGGGCTGCTGAGGAAGAGAAAAACCTGCTATCAAAAGGTTTTGGCCCTGGGAAGAGAAAATATTTACTTTCAGCCAATATTAATTTTTGGTGTTGCTCTAACAGGAAAAAATTGGGGGGGGGGGGAAACTCTAATTTTGCTTCAAGCTGAGCCAAATGTGGGTTTTTCAGGGTGTTTTTGGTTAATTGGCTGAACTGAAAAAACAGTGATTTACGTAGCTCCCAAATCCACCATTTTAGGAGTAATTTGCTCCCGTCTTTAATTGTTCACCCAGTTAAATTTGCTCCCTGTTTCACACGTGAATTTCCCTAGCATCAGCTTTCAGCCACTGGCTCTCATTATGCCTTTTTCTGGGGAGTGAAGGCTGCCAACTTTCCACACCCTCATCCCCCTGAAGGCGGTTGTTGTCTTTTCAAGTGAATTTCGTGCTGGCCCAATACGCAGAACAACAGTCCTAGAAATCTCCATCCTCTGCGTTAACCTGAACCACCAGATCCCATTCCCCAGCAGTTCTCTGTCTGCCCCCGTTGTCCTCCAGGGACATAAAACCCCAAACACCATTAATGGGAACACCCCGGTGACCTGGACAAACCTGGGCTCGTCCCACCTAGTGCCAGTACCCACTAACAAGCCTCCAAAAGGGAAGGAGCCTCTCCTATGCCAGCAGTTCCCAAAGCTCAGCCAGTGGTGAGCACATCCCATCAGACCTTTGAGACCCTTAAGAGCTCTGGTGGCCATCACATGGTGGCCGTGAAGATTTTATTACGTGTCTGGTGAGCAAATGAGGATCCCCCCAAGGGGCACCCCCATGCTGAAGGGCCACCTAGCCCTCTGGACACCCCACTTCTCCCCCCAGGTTGTAGGAAGGCCTCAGGCCACTGTTCCCCTATTTTAGGTTTGCCAGGGCTGCTGCCGAAGTGCTGCTCCTGACGTTGGTTGCCCTTTATCATCACGCAGTGAGGCCCCAGCCTCAGCTCAGGCATCTGTTACTGATAACCAGAGATGATTTATCCAGGCGTTAGCCCGGCTATCTCCAGCGTACGACTGCGTGTGCTTCTGTCCGTGCACAGTTTGTTTTTATCCTGCTGCTTCCCCGCTTTTCTGCTTCGTGTGCACGAAGGATACAAGGAGGAACAACTCCACTTGGTTTGGACAAATCCACTTACGTGGTTTCCTACCCCTCCTTCCAACGCACAGTTAGCTCCTGCAAACACCTCCTTGCGATGGAAGACAAGTGCAGCAATTTGGATGCAGGGGGATCAGATATACTCACAAAAAAAAGTCAGTTAATCTTACCACAAAAGTAAACTACCAATACACCACTTGCAACAAAAGCATTCAGCATCAGTAGGAACTTTCAACATACTCCACTGCAGTGCAAAAAGTTTCCAGCAAAAAGTGGTTAAAACCGAAACCCTCCGTTTCAAGGCTATCAGGTTGGGATGTTTTGACATTCCAGCTTCTCCACCCCCCTCCCCTCATTCTCCTTTCCAAATAAAACCCTGGCAGACCCGTCCCCACTCTGCGAGACAGCTCAATTGGAGTGGAACTGCATATTTCAGCAGAGCGCCGTTCCAGCAGAATTCCCCCAACCAGCTCTGCCTCGAAGCTATTCCCGTAACCGAGGGTGGAGAAAGCACCTTCTCTGGATTTGTGTCTGCACAGCTGTGCTTCTACTCTGCCTCCCCGAAATCAGATAGCAACCAGCTGCGGGGCAGGGGCTTCGTTGTGGTGGGGTTAGGCTGTAGCAAGAGTCCACGAGGATGTATTTTTATTTATTCTCGAGTCGCAAAGGGTTATTTCTACTTTTCTTCCTTTAATTACCTTAGAAGTAACAAGGTAAATGCTTTAAGGAAAAGCTTTCTTCTAAAGTAACTTGGAGAAAGCTGGATTTATATTCTTTAATGGGTTTCAGAGTGGCTGTGATGTGTCAGGCAAAGGTCTGCCTTCCGGTGCCCTGCTCCCAGCCATGGCCATGAGCAGCTGCTTAGAGAAGTGCAAAGGGCAGGGAAAATGGATATAACATCCCCTGAAGTCTCTCCGCTGATTTTTATTCAGCTCAGGGACTTTCTGAACTGCATGTGGTTTCCACATACTCAGTAACGCTCAATGCATTTCCCTGCCATGAGTTTGTCTCGTGCCCTTGAACGTTGTCCAACCTTAGCGTCAGCTCCCGGGCACTTTTAGTTTCAATTTGTTCAGCAGGACTCCAAGTGACCAGGCTCCTGCATTTCCCCGTCCATACAGCTGAAGCCGTCTCAGCCCTAAAGACTGTGTGCAGCTGTAGAAAGGCAAGTGGCTGAGTTGTGTCTTTTCCTCTGCCAACAATGTGACTTTATCTAGTTCTGCAAAGGATCCCGGCAGCTCTCTGCTCCCTTAGTAGCTGACCCTACTACCAGTCCTGCAAGTTTTTGTTTTAAAACAAAAGAGACTGAGCCAGACTCTCTCCATCGTTCGCTGCTCCCCATGGAACTGCCCTGTGCTGCATTTCAGCATGGATTCAATTCTTTATCGACCCACTCTGAAGGGCCCTTCTCTGTGAGACATCTTTATTTCCCACCTGTCTGCATATGGGAAACATTGAGAGCAAAGCTGGGGTAGAAAAATTCTTGCCAATCTCACGAGCAGTCTAAAAACTCAGCCTTAGTGCTTCCCTTTGTGTTTAATTTCAGAGGTACCAACACTGCCGTCAGTGGAGTTGAAAGCTGAAGCTTTGTATCAAGTGTTTTGGAAGAATTATATTTCAGTGCAGACGTTTAATTTGTATTATTGGGATTAACTTGAAGATTCAGTGTACAGAGATCTGTTACGTGCTGGAAAAGATGGGTAGACACATTTGACTGTCCAGGATGTTCTTGGCAGCGTGGGATGTTCTCGTTTCTGCACGTATCCTTATAGAAAAGGATAGGTTGGGAGCTGCTGAAAACAAATTCACAGCAGCATCAAAAGGACATCGTAAAGCTGCAGTTAGAGACCTGTTCCCCTGCTGTGCTTAGCTGTGCAAAGAAATTTTGAGCAAGAGCCCTTCCCATGCCACAGACAAAGCTCACACATGATTGACGTTTCTGATTACTTGCAGCTCGTGGGGTTTTTCTAATGGCCCTAAACCTCTGACAACGATAAATGCTGTCATTGAGCCTATGTAAACAACGAGTTTGAAGATGTAAGAGCAAAACACTTTTTCCTTCATCTTCTGAAAGATGGAATGCATTGTAAAAATACACGCAAGGGCTGCGCTGTTATTAAAACTGGCTTTTTTACATTGGTCAGCTCTTTGGCTGAGACAAAACACAAATGAGGCCCAACCATAATGTCTGTAGAAGGTGCAAGGAGGGAGAATGGAAGAGCAGAGTGTCTTGGATTATCCAAACTAATTTGCTTAATTTTCTCCTAAAAGGAATTAATTCTACATGGTGCACGGGAGTTGGGAAATGCATCACTTGAGGCTTACAGCAGCAGCTTGGCCAGCTAGGATATCTCATAAGCCTCGCTGAAGAGCTCTGAAGCCTTTCACAAGTTGACTGTGTCACTTGGCGGAGTTCCTGTTGTGACCATGAACCACAAGTATTATCTAGCTTAATGCTCGCTGACTACCTGGAATGCAAAGGCAATTTTCATGTCGTTTTATGGCACTTATTTTCTAGGTTTTTCAAGATGAAAATACTAGATTTTTTTTTTTTAACGGCTCTGAATACTGATGGTGACACACACCCTAATCATGTGCAATTTATGGCCGAAGGTTTTATGGCATCATAAACGTCCAAGCTGCCTCGAATCCTCCAGATGACTACTTTCAAAGTAGTGTAAGTGCTTAAATGAGCAACGTTGCCAAGTGTATAAAATTCTACAAAATAGCTCGACGCTTTGAATCCTGAAAGAGATCGGTGTCAATGAAGCATGCTTTAATCTTCGCCTAATTAAGTCGGCTTGTTTGAGAACCACAAGTCCTTAATGCATGTGTTACTAATTCCCTGTCTAATCCAAAAAAGTCTTTCCGAAAGAGCACAGTCCTAACAAGACAGACTCTCCATTTAGGTCAGTGTAGTCTCCACTCCTCCTTGCTGAGAGTGGGGAAGAGAAAACCTTGCAGGCAAAAGCCCTCCTTTGAGCAAAATCTTTTCTGGCCCCGAAGACGAGAAGCACAGAGCAAAGCTCAAATTTCAAATTTCTCCTGGAGCATCACCAGCTTCTGGAAATGCAGTGAAACCATTTTGCAACCCCTGGCAGCACTTGCTAGCAGGTGGATGCTGCAGCATCAGTGGGACTCTCAGCACTCACAAGATCCCATTGATATCGTGTGGGCACAATCTTCAACCCTAATTTGTCTTTGACAAGCACTGGGCTGCCTGATTCAATCTTCAGCAGAGTAAACTGCCTCAGACACTACCGGGGACTTGGCCATAAAGTCAGGATGCGGCCTGAAGCAAGGCAGAGCTGGTGTCCTGACCTCCTGACAGTCAGGAGAGAGACTGGTTGTACCAACCAGTGTTGGGCTTAATGCCTGACTTTGAGATAATATTGTTATATAGCACACTAAATCCACTTACGCTTATTAAAATTCCAAGCTCTGATGAGTGCATAAATGCACAAGCAGCGGTTATCAGGGCTATGCAGCTGGTAAGTCTCATGCATAAGGCAGGGGAAGAAGGCATTGGGTGAGGCCAATGAAGACTCGTGCTCACGTGCTGATTATTAGCAGATTAACGTACCCTTCCTGCCCTGTGCTTGCCCTCAGAGCTGCCTGAGATGAGAAGCTGGGGATTACCTTGGGCATGATGTCTCCAGTCCGGTAGCCATACAGCAGAGCAAGGGAGGAATGTGTGAGAGGTAGATCTCAGCATTAGGAAGGGTTTTCCTCTTCTCCATCCCCATAATGAAACAAATGAACAAACTCCTGAGTCCTTCATCAGTGACAGAGGACAGGAGGAGCAGCTGACTAGCCCCAGAGCCCACAGACACTGGAGAGATACAAAAGAAAAAAAAAAAAGAGTGGAAATATAACAACAAGGATTTCAAGAGGCATGAAAAGGATCTCCCAGCTGGACCGGCTTCTTAGCTTTCCTAAATTTTTGCACTAGGAGTCCTGTGGCCCACAAGAGGTTCTTCACCTCTTCTGAGCTGTGTCCCATGCTTTGAGGTTCCCCTTTGTCTTCCACTGTTAGCAGATCCCGTGACTATTCTGGACGTAAGGACTTAAGTCCCTTCTAGAAAAGGGTAACGGGGACTCTGATTTTCAGTCTACTTCTCCTTGCTCTGTTCTACTCTTCCACCACCACCTGCCTTCTTTTTTTAACATGGTCTCCAGTGAACAGGTGAAATTCAGATTGGTGTCCACTGTTCTTCTATTGCCTTGAGCAGCAGTGGGAAGAGAGATGCTAACACCGTCCTGGGATCACTACAGCCCAGGTTGGTAATGCTGGATTTTGGTGCTGGTTAATAAGACTTCCAAAATGGCAGATAAGGCACAATGGGTGCAGAGCGGAGGCAGTCTGATTTCTGCCACGCACATGCTGCGTAAAGATGGATGGAGACTTTATCTTGAGCATGTAACTGAAAGGCAAACACAGGTCAGTGTGCTGGAGGTGGGTGACAAGCCAGATCAACGCTGCTTGAGCTCAGGTTTCGGGGTGTGTTTCCCTCCCCATTGTGGCCACAGCTCAATCCAATTGTGACAGACTCATAACGAAGAGTGGCCTTCAAAAACCTATATTTGCATTGGATACTCATCTGTAGTAATCTCACAAAACCCTCTTTTAGTGCCTGCTTATCGGTGCGGATCCTGCAAGTGTTCCTGGTCATCCAGATCCTACATATCTCCTTGAAGACAGGCACCTTCCACCCCACCAAGGTGCACTCAGGCTCCATGGAAGACATCAAGGCCATGTCATAGATCTATGACAACATCACCAACTGCAACCTGCATAACCAGCATCAGACTGGTACCTGCTGATGGGACATATGGTGTCCTCTCCCACTGTGTCCTCGTTTTAACAGGGCCTTCAGTATTGATTTCACCAAGAGAGTGTTGACTTCCCCTGGTGACCTATTCCTTGGATATGCTTTACCCTCATGACCTACACACCTATAGTTTCAGCAGACAAGGTCTGCCAAAAGCACCTTTCAGATCACTAACATCTGTGTTCTGAGTTCTCCAACCAGATGGAAGAAACATCATTTGATAAGTCCACAGCTCGCAGCCTGCTGTACTGGGGGGGAGGCAGCGCTCAGGGATGTGGCTGTGGCCACTGCAGAATGAAAAAAAAAAAAAAAAAAAGAGGTCCTGAAAGACTGGGAGTTTTTCAAACCCAGGAGGACACACCAGTTTGTGGATGGCTGCTGCAGAAACCAGGGCTCATCTGAGCTGGCAAGGTCTCTTGGGCAGGAGACAGAGCTGTGGAGAGGGACTGGAAAGAAATTAAAGGATATGAGTGGTGGAGATGAAGTATGTGAATGCCTATCGGTAACTATTAGCCAATATAAATGAAATACTGAGTGGGACAATACAATTTGCTAAACTGTTTAGGTTTGAACAAAAATAGAAACTTCACAGTTTTGTCATGTTAAGTCTACACTGGAATAGAATAAACAAAATTAATTCCTCTCACTTTGGCATAATATCAGTGCTGAGCCTGACTACTCTGGCATACTCTACTGCGAGTAAGCCTGGCATATTGTGTATGCTTATTCTTCCTCCTATCCCAATGGCACATTTCAAAATAGAAGCACAACTTCTTTCTAAAACCTTCCAATCTTTGCCTCGCATATGGTTATGTTTAACCCTTTGGCAGGCTGCTCTGTTCAGCTTAAAGAAGGGGTATCTACTTTTCTGAATCAAGTTGCAGGTTTCACTTCAAAGTTAGGCTTGTTTTTTAGTACCTCTGAAGAATCCATTTCTGATTCATTACTAAAATACAGCCAAGGCAGTGAAATGCCTTGTGCATATGTGGGATTTTTAATGCGTTTCAAAGCATTTCATCCAACTGGTGCACAGAAGTTGAGATCAACCTGCGACTGAAATGAACATGATAAACTGTAAAAGGCCGTTCCAGCATAGCAGTCTGGGGTGCCAGCATTGTTAAAGGGAGATCTTTTTGCCAAAACCGTCTGGTCTAAAGGTAGACTTGCACCCCAGAGGAGATAAATCCAATTTCCAAGCAATGATAAACCATTACCTACTCCCTCTTCTGGGACCAGTTAGGGCTGCCACTCCATGACAGAGACCCTGTCCCAACATAACAGCCACTTTTCACAGAGGGGAAGGGCTGAAATGAAGGTAACTGAGATGTCACCCAAGTGGGACATGTCTCCTCATCTAAGTGTGTCTAAACTTTCACCCTGTGTCTTGCTCAAAACCCCACTTAACCTGGAGTGGGTTGGGACAAACCAGGCGGGCATCTGATAGCTTTTCAAAACAGAATTTGCTGGGTTTGCTAGCCAATGCCTGTCTAGCCAAGGCATCTGCTTTTCCCCAGCACTATCAGAATTTAAGACCGCGTTGTAAACAGTTTACACGGTGGTTTCACACTGGGACACTGCAAACCTCAGCAAGGGACTGTGGCCTGTGAGATTCCAGTCTCCTCACACAAACAAGCAGGAGATGAAAATCCCACCTTCCTCCTTTGCCTGGTTTCATGATACTACATAGGGCCCACACATTTAACTCGTTTTGTCAGGGGAAAGGGAAAACCCTGCAAAAGCCAGAGGAGAAAAGGGTCAGGGAGGTGGCTCTGTGCGGGGAGCCATTGCCCCGGCCCCATGCCCTCACCCTGGGTCACATCCCAGCTCGCACCACATTTAAACCACTTGTATGTGTATTTTGAGGGGATTTTGAGGGGGTGTCTGAGGCACGTTTTTTAGATTGCAGTTTATTTCCGAAGTTTATTTTTTCAGATTTGGAGGGGGCGGGGGTTAAGGGGGGGGGGGGGAGAGTTGTTTCTCCTCCATCATCCCAGCGATTTCTGCCTCCCTCCAATGAAAGAGACATTGCTACTCTTCCGGGGGCCGTGAGGCACTGGCTTTTACTTCACTGAGGAGAAATGAAGGATGAAGACGGGAGGAGAGGGGACACAGCGCTTGGTTTAGGGACCAGGGGCCGGCTCCGTGCCTCAGTTTCCCCTCCCCGCGCTCCTCCCTCAGCGCGGACACCAGGGGGCGCTGCGCTCAGCCCCTCCCGCCCCCTCTTAGTCCCGCCCCCTCGTCTCCTAGCAACACCCGCCTCCCGCCTCTCTGATTGGCTGCCGCCGACACCGCCGCCATTTTCAAACCGCCGAGGCGCCGCCGGTACCGGCGCCGCCGCCGCCATTTTGTGTCGGGCTGAAGCGGCGCGGCTGAGTCCCGTCGGGTCCCGTCCCCGTCCCTCTTTCCCCGGGTGGCACCATGGAGGCCGAGCCCACGGGTCTGAAACCCCCTCGGCGGAGACGGGGCAGGGCAAGTGCAGGGCCCCGCGCCAGCCGCTCGCCCCCGGCGGCCAGCACCCCCGGTGGGGCCGCGTCGTGCAGCCGGTAGGAGCCGTGATCCCTCCCCGTTCCCCCTCAGGGGCTGGAGCCCGCCCGTGGATACCGTGAGGGGGGCATCTCCTCAGCCCGCTGGGGACTTTGTCCTTCAGGGCACTCCTCTGTTTTATGGGTAAATCCCCCCCGGCTATATGGGACCCCTGTCTCCTACCTCATGAGGGGAATTTTGGGGGATCCGCTGCACTCCCATCTTATAAAATAGGGGCATAAGGATGCTTTTTCCCCTCCTGCTGGTTTTTTGTCCTGTCTTAAAAAGTGATCTGGGTTTAGGGGGTCCCTGAGTGTCCTGTAATTGGGCATAGGGTATCCCAGTGCCACATCTTATACTGTAAAGTGTGGGGGGGATGGGGCTTTCCTCAGGTCGTAACTGATTTCCTTGCCTGTTCCTGACCCATCACAGGGGTGGCTGGTCTTATTTCTATCCTTGTGTCCTAAACTGACCCTAGGCTTCTGTGGAAAAGTTTTTCTCCTCTCCGTATTTTTGGGGGGGTGTCTGGGGGGTCGCCTGCAGCACCTACACGTCCCTCTGGGAGCAGGAAGAGAGGGTCCTTGCTTCTCTTCAGGGTGGGCTTTGGTGCGGTTTGGAGGTGGGATTTCTTTTCCCTCTCCCATTTCTCTTGTCACGCAGCCTTGTGTCAGGGGATTGAGCTCCCCCTGCACCTCTCTGTCACCAATTTCGGGTGCTGATCCCTGTAGGGCTGTGGCTGGGTGTAGTGGGAGTTGTTAAGGACAATGGAGCTTGGGGCTGCTGTGTGGGGTGTGGGCTCTCTGGGGAGGGTTGGAGTGGGACAGGACCCCTTGGCCATCACCAGCATCCTTGAAGGGCTTGGCCAAGCCTCCAGGATCCCCTCAGGCCATAACACTGGATTCACTCCCTCCCCTGGGGATGGGGGGCTAAGTGTTAGCCCTGCCTTTTACTCTGATTTTTAAATCCCTCTGTGTGTCATCTATTACTGTTATTTCGATGTGTTGGACTTGGGAGACCTTTCTCAAGACCACCCCGTGGAAGAAACCATTATGTCATAAACTAACCAAAGATCAGCTTATCTGTGTTGACCCTATCAGCAGTTGACCCGGGTGACCCAACTCCTGCTGACTCGTATCTAGATAAACCCAGGGTGAGCAGCAGAGATTTCTGCTTTTTATTACCCTCGAGGTTAGGACATCTCCAGGTGTGCAGGTGATGTAGAAAGCACACTACTATCAGGACAGTCCCAGCTCTAGAGGCTGTGATCAGGGTCCTTCCCTCGCTGCTGTGGTTATTTGTGCCCGTTGTGGGACTCCAGCCCTTTGCATCCAAGCCTGGCAGCTGCTTTTTGCCCTGTCTGTGCCCTGGGGGAAGGCAACCTGGGCAGCCCCTTGTTTGAAACCTGTTGAAATTCCTCACAGGCCAGAATGGATATTCTCTATTAAGTGACTTAAAATGAAAGCAAGGTGAATGTTGGTGAGCTCGGTTTTCGTATTGGCTAGTTTTAGTAACCATTGGGTGTTCTGGATGGCAGAGCACTTCAATGAACTTTAAAAATAAATGCTTTTTGTAGAAACATGCTGCATTATCATCGTGATGATCAAATTGTAGCTCCGTAATTACTGCACTTGAGAAGTGTAGAGTAATTGAAGGCTTCAGTGTCTCGGTGAGGTGATGAAACACACCAGCTTGGTTTCTGGGATGGTCAGTCGTGCATTCCTCTTTGAGGCTCGTCTGTGTGGAGAGGCCCAGAGAGATTGCAGTGAAGCTGGGGAAGGATTTCATGCAGATAAGACCTTCATTGGATTAAACCCTTCATCCTGAGAATCTCTCACAAGCAAGATGACGCCAGCTCAGCACCTAGAACATGCTCCTGAGATGTGTGTAGAGCAATTCAAGAAGTTGCTGGCCTGAGAATGATAGGGAGGTTTAGCCAGAAGGGACTTTGGGAGGTCTCCAGTCCAGCCCTTGCTTAAAAGATGGCCAACTTCAAATTTAGGTCAGGTTGCTCAGGTGTGTTTCAGAAACCTCCAACGGCAGATGTCTCCACCTCTGGGGGTCTGTGTTCCACAGTTTGACCACATGTTCATAGTGCAAAACCACTTTTCCTTACATCTAATGGAATTTTTCTTGCTGCTGCTTGTGCTTGTTGCCTCTTTCCATTCTGCTGTGTGTTTCTGCCTTCTTGCTGCCCCCTTTTTAGATGGCTGTAGGCAGCAGTTGAATCCCCCCTTGCCTTCTCTTCCTTGGGCTGAGTAACCCCCTCCCTGCGTCTCTCCGTTCTTCCTGTGTTCCAGCCCCACCACAAGCTCGGTGCCCTTGGCTGGGTGTTCCAGTTGGTGGTGATTCCTGTACTGGGAGGCCCAAAGCTGGACCCAGTATCCCGATGGAGTCTCACAAGTACTGACTGTTAGCCCTTGACATTCTTACGGTGGTTTCACCACCCGAGTAACGCAGAGGAGGCCACCTTGCTGCAAACCACTTGTAACATTTAAATTATTTTAATCCCCTCCACTCTGGAGAGCTGGCAAACTACAACAGAGGGAGAGAATAAGCATCCGGAAGCAGGTTTTTTTTTTTTTTAACCACTTTAAGCAGATGCACAAAAACGTGTCTTATGTCTGAGTGGTCCTGCTGCAGGACTCGATCCCAGAGCTTGAAACCAGTCTGACCTTGCAAGGTTGGTATGGGTTAGTGGGTGATTTTCCCCCTCCCGGCTGTGACTACGCCTATCCACACGCTGCAGCCAGCGTGGGCGCCTTGGACTTGGGGCTCTTCTGGGTGGAAACGCCACGAGCCGGGATGCTGAATGCTGCTGGGTGCCTGGGAAAACCCTACTGAGCACTTCAGCAAAGGCCCCTGCTCCCCAGGCAAGTGCTTCTACACTAGAATTTAAATCTATTTAAACATATGCACGATGGGTTACCTCTCCCCCAGCTGATTTGCCACAACACTTGCGAGTGCGTGCACACCCAGGCATGAAAAAGCTCTTTGTCTCCAGGCCTGTAACCTGACCGTGGAGGAGGAGTCCCCTGCCCACCAGGCTGATTTTAGTCAAATATCTCTCCAGGCACAAACAGCTCCAGTTGCAGGCCTGGGGCCTCTGACTGAAAGCCTATGAATGCACGAAATACATTCAGCAGTGTTTGAGGGCGAGGTAATATCCTTTATTAGACGTGTCCCCTCGCACACGCTGCCTTGCTTTTGTACCCTTAGACCCTCACGGCTATGACATTCCGGAGCAGTCTCAAACTGGCTCAGTTTTTTTTTTTAAGCATTAGTTTACCTTTTTTAGAAAGCAAGTTTTGCTTCTGTGATGCCGAAGAATTGCTAACCCTCCCGAAAGACGGGTATACGGCCAGGGAGGTGTGAAGGGTGCAGCTTGGACAGTATTTGGAGCCGGCCGCTTGTCTGTGTGATCTCAAAGCTGTGCCTAAAAAGGGAGGAGACAGTTGGTAGCGTGCTAGACAGTGACTTCATGCAACTGGGAATATTTCTAAGAGCTCTGACCTGGGGTCTGCTTTAAAGTCTTATTTTCCCTTTGTATCTTTCCCGCCTCAGCAGTACCACTGTAGCTGTTGCATGATGATGTGAATCACATTTAAAATATGATCAGAAGAGGTAATTTCTCTGAACAGACACAGAGAAATTACAAGTGTGCTCAGAGCAGTCCTGAGGTGGGAGAGAAGGACGGATTTACCAGGAAGACTTTTGCTCTGCTGGCAGCTGGTTTCTGACCCAGAATCGGAGTGTGTTGCTGGGGCAGTGTTGCTCTGAACCTTGTGTCCCTGGCTTTGGTAGCTAGAAAGTGGCAAGGAAACTGCAGGTAGGCTTCTGGGATGGGTAAAAGAAACCTTGCTTGGGGTTTTGTTTGCTTTGTAATCTTGTTCCCAGCTTCATATATCTAGTGTTGGGGGGAATCCAGGTGAGGCTGACAGCTCAGGGACATGTTACCTCTGCTGAGGTAACACAAATAAAGCAGTGAGTCCTCTCTCCTGCCCCAGACGTGCTATCTAACCCCAGCTTGCATCTCGCATGCATCTCCTGCCAAGCTGCAGGAGGCTGGCACTGGGAAGGAGCAGCTCACAGCAGGGATGGCCCAGCAGCCTGAGGGACGAGACAGGTACCTCCCACCCCAGGCAATCCCTTGAAATTTTCTTGTCCTTTGTCCAGAGTCTAACTGTTCTGATACCCAGAAGTAGTCTGCAGCTTTCATACTGCAAAAGCAGCCAGAGGTGGTTGTGCAGGGCTGAAATTCTGCTGTGAGGGCAGATGGACTGTCACATCAGCTAGCTTCAGCTGTACCTCACACTCCCCTTCTCTAGAGTCTGCATCTTGTGCTCTGGTGCCACAAGCTCTTCGGTGATGATTCTGTGATTCTCATGCAGCGTTGTGCCTGTCCCGGGGTCCCAGAGCTACAAAGACAGTGCAGTTCTGAACAAGTGTCAGTGCTATGTCACTTTGAGATGAGCTATCTGCAGCGGGGAGGGAGGAGTCGGGTATTCATGCACTTGTAAACATTGTAATCGCACCCATCAGCTCTCAGTAGTTATTCAAATGGGATTAATCTCAATTAACTGGCTGACTTGGGATGGAAGGATTAAAGAAATGTGTTTTTATGTGGCTCACGTTAGTGTGGAGGATGGCAAAGATGCTCGGTTGTGTGAACACGGGTGGTGTCACATGAAGCCCTTGAGGTCTGAAGCAGGCTGGATGGTGTTGGGTAGAGAAAGCCGGGACAAACAGCTGCTGCCCAGTGAGAAGAGCAGAGGAGGCTGACAAAGGAGCTTGGCAGAGCAGCAGCAGGTGCCAGAGGAGACTGACAGCATCAGTCTGTGTTTTCCCATCGATGCCTTGGCTGTGAACTCCTGCCAGAGGGGTGGAGGGGGCCTGGATTCCCCAGGCCAACTCCATTCCTGCCGCTTTCCTTGCAGCGGTCCCACTCACGCTGTGGCTGCAGGGTGAGCTGCCTGGTTGAGTTTTATATTGAACCAGCACCCAGAAAAGCAAAGCTTTGCATCCAGTCAGTGGCTAAACCATTTTTCCCTGTGGCCGTGGGGTTGCTGCGTTCAGCTTGCAGGGAAAAGGACAGACTTTCTTGGTGGCAGCCTGCGGTCCCGCTGGAGAGGTGCTGTGCAGAGCAGGATCCTTCGCTGCAGCCCCCGTGGGAGGCTTGCCAGGAGGAGGCTTCCCAGCAGAGGTGGCAGCAAAGAATCTGCTTGTCCACGCAGAAGGATGGGGTTTAGAGACAGCTGAAGAGAGTCCTTCCCCGATGATGTTTACATATTTAAAAAAGCTCTTTAAATCCTCTGTGATCACCCACTTGTTGTGCACGGTTTACTGCAAGCTCTTCACTTGGCTTGTATTTATTCACTGCGCGCACAGAGCCTATTGCAAGGCAGTCGTTTGTTGGCCTGTGACCTAACGCTCCGTGGAAGGCGACGTGGTTTTGACGGCGATACCTCTTTCCTTTCTTCTCCCTAATTATGGCTTTTCTGCAATGAGTGTTCGCTTGCTCTTGATCTCTGTTGTGATTAAAGCCTGTATTCCATCAGACTTTCTTGGACTGGTAAAAATAATAATGAAGAGCGCAAACCTACACTGTTCCTCACTATTATCACTTCAAAGTTAGCATAAGTGGAAACTTTTGCTCCACTGAAGAAGGTAGTTATTAAAATGCATCACTTGAGCATAATTGGAAGCTACAGCGCAGCTTTCAGAAAATGTCTAGAGGCTCTCGTGTTACCACTGTTTTACTCCAAAAGCAGGCCGTGTCTGGGTTTGAGTGCGTTCAAGGCAAGGTATGCAAATATGCATCCACTTCAGTCGCTTGTGCTGCCACGGGCCCTAAATGCAGAGCTCACGGGAGATGGGTAACGCTGCAGGAGCACAGACACCCGAACTGTGTCCAGGCCTCAGCCTGAAGTGGCTTTAAGGGAATGCTGATACTTGGACAGCAGTACACAAAAAACCAGCCAGGATGTTTTCTTAAGGCTTTAGGTTTTGCTTGTGTGTACTTTGCTTGTTTTTCTTTTCAGCTCTTCTTTTTGCAAGAACTTCGCAACATTTCAACAGCTGGAAGCGGGCTAGGAAGAAAGTACCTCAAACTGAGAGGCATTTGTGTGTGTGTGTGTATATTTATATACACACTTATAGTGTATTTTAGTTACTAACTGGTTTCTTCATGTATAGGCTGTTGTTTGTTTTTTTAGTGAAATATCTAGTAGCTTTTTATAGTCATTTTCATCTTTCCCTGTGCTCAGAGTGTCTGGAAACTTACTAAAATCCAGCATAGTGTTCTTGTAGCAAACTGGAATGAAAGCCTGACCCTACTGGACACCTACTAACACCTCCTGATGTGAGGGAACTGTCTTGTACCTGGTGTTTTCCTGCAAGGAAACAAAGAAGGTGTGAGCACACCTGACTAGTCACAGCTCTGGAGAATTGTTCCCTTTTGGTAGGATGTGCTAAACATATTAAAGCACGGGCAGAATGAGTAAAACAAGCTGAAGTTCACCCTCTGTGCACTTTCAGTGGCCTCTGCATAAATATCTGGGAAATGCTGATAGCACCCGCGGAGCACTCCTTCCCCACAGTGCGCTCAGTGCAGCTCAGTTCCTGGGTGCTTGGAGGTGCTGGAAATGAAGGAAGTTTCCCCAAACTTGCTTTTTCTGAAACGTGGCGCTGCTGCTTTCCCAAACTCCATGGCAAATGCCACCAGGCAGTTACTAAAACCGAGGGTAGCTTTCAGCACTCAGCTTCCCTTTATGTGAACGTCGATTGGGAGCAACACCAGTCTCTTAATTCTCTTAATTACTATGTGCTGATGATAGCCTGACTTGTTATTGTCTTGTAAAACAGAAGTCATGCTGCACTTACCAAATAATTATCTTTACTCACAAATGATTATCCTCAGCATCCATTTGCTTAATCCTAGCTATTAGTGCCGCAATTAATATTTTCAGGGCAAGCTCATCGCAGATGCCTTGCAGAAGGCACCCATCAGATAAGTAGCTCGCGGTGGAGGAAGATGAAATGTTTTTGCTGAGCCCAGCCAGCTTCAGGCCTGTGAGTCAAAAGATAAGGCTAGCATCTCTCCTGTTAACGTGGCCCCTTGATGATAATGATCCCTTCGGTGCCTTGGCACCCGGTGAAATGATGTTTCCATGTGCTGAAGGTACTTCTTCCACCATAAGGGATGTTTTTAACTCTAGGTATCTCTTCTAGCCTTAGTGTAGGCAAAGGTTGGTGTGAGCCCACAGCAGTGGCATGGCTTGGTGTGATGGGCAGAAGACCTCACTCTTCTGGTTCTTTCTTACATGTAAGAATGCTTGAGGGGAAAAAAAAGAAACACTTTATCAAATGCATTTGCAGCAGAGATAAGTATCCCTTTCCTGGTATCACAGTCTGTCATTTTGGAAAGAGCACTTTAACAATCTTTCACACCGATTTTGTGTGTGGATAGGAATACAACAGGGGCGTCGTTCTCTGCAACTGCACGCAACAATGCAGTGGAGCCTACAAAATGTCTGCTTCGTGCCTTCTTGCTGCAGACTGCACACGTTTTAACAGCTGCTGGTTATGATGGTTGATCTGAAATATGCTTTGGAAAGAAGAGGTGAAAATCAATGGCACAGTTGGTCTCAGTAAAATGTAAAGAGCTTTATGAAACGAGTAGTGCTGCTTCTGCAGGGAGAGGCTGAGAAAAATAAACTAATTCTTACAGTCCTGCTGATCTGGACAGGGGAGGATTGACTCCAAACAAGGAGAATAATTTTACTGAACTCTTGCGAATGAGATGCAACGCAGGCATCTTCCTCAGTTATCTTATGTTGAGGAGGAGACTCTGCGTGTCTTGACTGCATCCTGTGGGCTCTCTGGTGCATCAGAGGAGACTGAGACAACATAAAGATGGTCTTTACTTTACATAAAGTCAGGGAAAGTGTTAAATCAGCGATAAAGGCCTGGTATATCCAAACAGTGAGCAGAGTTTAGCTGTTGGGGAAGGCTCTATCTGTTTCCCCAAAGACTTTTTTTTTGCAAGAACAAGAAGATTTTGACATGTTCAAGCCATACCGAAGTCATCTTGCCTCCTGACTTGTAATCTCCTCACCTCCAGAAATGTAGCAGACCTTGTACTCGCATCTCTGGTGGGTGAGAAGGGATTGTAAGAACTTGAGCTCTAACCAGAATGAGGAGCAAGCGCTTCAGACCAACATCCTGGTGCTTTGGTGCTTTCTGTGGTGCCAAGCAGATGTAAAACCAACATAGACTCAGGGTGTAGCTCCTTCCCTGACTACTCTAGCTTCACACAAAAACCTTGAAACCATTGAGCTTCAAATATTCCATCAGCTCCCATTGCTTGCCCTTCCCCCTTGGGAAGTTTAAACTTCCAGTTTTGTTTCCAGAGTTCAAGAGCTCAGATTGAAAAGAACTGGCAAGTTGGTTTGGCTTGAGAAAGCATTTTCTAAATCGAAGTAGCAATGGAAAATGCAAAAACTGCCTGCAAAATCCTTTCCTGCCCAGGTGGACCCATGAAGCTTCTGATTATCAAGTCACCTGGCATTCATTTTCACATGCTGGCATGCAGGTTTCCGGGTGGTAGCCAGCAAACCTCATGTATTTGTTGGTGAAATCTCAAAGCCTGCCGTAGGACCAGCAGGGATCAACACTTGCCACAGGTGGTGCTCCCTCCTTGCATATTTAGCAAATTGTTGAAGGGGGTGAGGAAAACTGTCAGCCTCAAAGCCCTTCTGCTTCCCCGCAGAAATGGGATGCGAGGGAGTTTAATGCAGTGCTGGGCATGTCACGTAGGGGCAGGATTGTTGTTAACCTACGAAATTGCCTGTCATGTGGATAGGCAAGCTTGTACGGGCTGAAGAAGAGGCGTTCATGTGTCTGAGAGGAGGAGACAGCTCTGCTGTTCCATAAACAGAATTTATGGGACATCTTCAGCTTCCACTGTCAGGTCGAGCTTCCAAATATCAGGGCTGTGCGCTCCTTCAAGGGTTTGCATCGTTCCCTTTCCTACTGAGCGAGTGCTGCTCTTCAGTTTGGCATCACAGCAGATGTCAAGGCTTCCAGTTTCTGTTATAACACAAAGCTTTTGCTTAATTACTTTTGGTTTCAATTTTCTGGGCGGTAAAACCCTGCCCGTTAGTATTAAAATGTTTCTTCTTCCTCAGCGCTGAATTTTTGAGAACCACAGATATGTGGAAGGATGTGAAGAAATGTCTTGGACCGTTTTTGAGAAGTGCCAACGTAGAAGTCCTGCACTTGCTGAAGTCCCCTTCGGCTTTTCGGAAGTAATAAATCTGCCAAGCTGTTCCCATTCACAGGAGCAGTTTCTTTTATTGCAATAAGACAAGAGAAATATAATTATTGACATCAGAAGTACGGAGACATGGTTTAGACTACTTTAGTGTGCACGCTTAATGGTTGCAGCCCGTGAATCTTTCTGTAGGAAGACGATCATTGTTTGAATTAGTGCTTGCTCATTAACTTAATTTTATAAATGCAGGATTCCCAAATAGGGGCTCGTCTTTGCTGGAGGCTTGGAGGAAGGCAGCTGGGGCTATCAGATTTTAAATTGTGCGTGTAAATATTTTTATATAATAATGAATGTAGATATTTTATATAACAATTTATTCTTTTATATATAGTATTAGGTGGTAACCATGGAAGTGGTGTCTTTTGGTGGTTGTAGAGGATGTTGCTGTTTGTGGCAGTAAGCAAACAGCTCAGGAACCTCCGAAAGTACCTGAACTAGGCCTGCTGGTGAAAGACAGCTTAGGTTATAAAGCTGGGGTGGACCTGGAATCAGCCAATTTCTTCTGGACCTTGTTGTGCTCAGGAGTTGTCTTTGCTGTTTGATTTCTCTACTTTGGGAATACTTAGTGGGCTTTTCAGCAATGCTTTTCTTTTTAAATCTTAGTGCCTTTTTTTTTTTAAGCAGTGTGCAGATAAATATACGACCTCGCTGAAACTGATGGCAAAATTCCTGGTAAATTCCTGGATTTTACCCTATTACAGGATTTTACCCTAGAGTGCTTCGTCCAACGGATTCATTTCAAGTGCCGGTCCATTTGCAAGTCACAGTAACTTCGCATCTTGGCTGACTCACAAGGATTTCCTCTCTGGATACTGGAAAAACTTCACCCTTACCATTAATGCTTGTTTTCTAGCTCTGTTATCAGTTGGCCGAAGATGCTTCTTGTCTTCATTTTTTCCCCTTCCTCCCTTCTCTTCCCTTCCTGTCAGATCTGCCAGTATGTTTTATGCTTTCGTTTCTGCATCAGCTTTGAATCCGCTATCATCTGCGTGCTTGCTCTGAAGAAACAGCAGGAAACACAGGGTTTCTGGTGAATGTCAAACCCCTGCAGCAATGAAACTTAAAGGAAAATTTCAAAATGCCTGAGAAAGGAAAGCAGTGATAAGGCAGCCCTGAGAATAATTTGTGGAAGGAAGAACTCTTCCCAGAAAGGAATGTGATAGCAGGAGATGAACAAACTGGGAAGTAGCGGGGGGAGAAATAAAATCATTTTATGAAATTTTCCCTAAAAAATAATTCATGAGGAGGAAACTCCTGGTGATGCTGCTGCTGAGGTAAAGCAGTTAACGAGGATCAAAAAGCCTTTTTTCCCCCCCCCATTATAAATCAGTGGAATGAAGATTAGACAGTACTTAAAAATTCATATGGACAGTTCCTGGGGATCCTGATGAAATTTCATCGCTTGTGTTCCTTTTATACTGGTAATGCTTGTCTGCTTTTTGAGAGTTGAAATAAGCATTCGGAATATGCCGAATCCTTATGTGAATTTCAAAATTCTGCACTCAAGTAACAGGTACTCGTGTTTGCATTGGAGCTCTTCCTGAAGATAGTGTATTTTACACAGTGTGGGTCCTTATTTAGTGTCCGTAAGGCGAAGCTGGTGCCTTTACTGCTGTAATCGAAGGGTCTTCTAAAAACCTGACACGTAAATGAATGCAGGAATTACTTCATCTGCTACATGAAGCTACACACAGCTCCATGCTAAAGCAGAGTTGTAAAATACTCCGGATTAGGAAATAATCCTTCATGCAGTGGAGAGCCATGGAGAAGCGAGCCTTTGGTAAATGTGGTGGGAGAAGAAAGCTGACACTTTGTGCTGGTCCTCGCAGCCACGTGTGGGCAGCAGTTTGAGTGTGACTTTGTCACCTCCTGACAAACCCTCAACATAAAGGCTGCAGGCGTGAGTTTAGGAATGAGATTGGTCTTCCAAAGTAAACCCTGACACACCATTAGCATACTCAGTGAGCTGGAGGAAACAGCAGGTGATGGTTTGGGACATGCTTCCAAATAGTGTTTTAAATGGTCATTAACTTCGTCCTCCTAGCTGCACATCTTCTTTGCTTCCCAGCTTTTGTACTCAGCAGGGCAAATTTCAGCAGTCCCTGGAAAGCAGCCACAATTTCGCATTGTATTGACTTGCCTGAACACTTACCTTGTACTTCTAACCATTTAAGCTTTGCAGCTTTGTTGATTCAGTCGTACCTCCTCCCTTTGCTGTGAGAAGCGTAAAGCACTCTGCAGCGTCTGCACACCAGGAATTGCAGGTTGTCAGCAAATCTGTTCAACGCCGCAGTGCCATGGGGCTGGTGGTCCCCCAGTTACCACATCCTGGTGAGAGGGGAAGTACCTTATTAAATGTTTAACATAATTGCAAGCAATTGCCTGACCAAACCTTCAGCTTTACCTGCAAATGGTCAGGAAGGGCAGGCTTGATCACAGGCCTTGGCTTCCTGGTGCCTTGCCCTCCTCAGGCAATTTCATTTAGGCTTACTTTGAAGTCTTCCCAGAAATTAAAGCTGGGACGGACACCCTCCCAGCAGCCTTTTAACAGGGAGGGAAAAGGCACAGATTATTTCAGGCCTGTCAGATGCTTGGATGGGTCCCAGGTGGACAAGACAATTTTTGTTCCTTGCGCAGGACCCCGTGCTTGTCAACAACTTCTCCAAAAGAGGCATTTACACCCGCGAGCAGGGGTGTAAAGCACATCTGTGCAGCCACGGTCTTGCAGGCTTCGTGTTGCAGCCCTCATCCCTGCCCTATTTGGATGCTTTGCTGCTCACCTTTATTCTCTATGTTTGTTTTGGTGAAGCCGGAGCAAACAGACACCAAAAAAGGCTTGAAGCTAGTACCGTGATTAGAATTGCAAATCTGGGGCGGCCCTGCCTAATGTGGAGGAGGAACAGCAACCTTGGCTAAAGCTTCCCTGCGTGTTTTAGCAAGTCGTTCCAGGGACTGGCAGCGAAGTCGCCTGGCATCTTTTGGAGCTGGCCTGTGCTTGGATGTCTTTTTATCCTCACCTCCATGGCTGAGGCAGTTCAGGATGTGTAAAGTGGAGAGAGAGAGAGAGAGGTTAAAAAAGAAAAGTGTGTGGAGTTTGAGTCTGGGGAACGGGGGCAAGGTCTGTTAGGAAGGGCATAAGCCAATAAACCAGCTTACCCGCTGCTGGGGGGCCTGGGCCCTCCTGGGCTGCCATCCCAGAGGCAGCTGAGCACCATTTGTATCCCACTGATGCTGTGCAATGTATGTTCTCTTCTCCACCAGGAGCTTTCTTCTTGCTCTGTTGTCCTCCTGTGTTGGAGCACACATGGGAAATGTCGTAGTATGAAAGTAGGGACACCAGAACCGCTGCAAATGTGGCTTCGGGCAGAGCTTTCTTACTCCTTTTTCAGTCTCTTCAAGAACTGCCAAGCACGCAATGAAATTCTCTTCCTCTAGGTGTCACCTCTGGATTGGGAAACAAATCTTCTTCCCTTCACTCTCACCCCAAGGCACAACCCGAGTGTTTAAATTTGGGCTTAATATTTACAATAAATTGACCAGCTGGGCTACATTTGGAATTAATTTAACTTCACCGAGTCCAATGGTTACTGCTCCCCCATCCAGGATAAAGGGAAGTAATTTCTTTACTACCGATGAGTGTCCTCTTTCCATTCCCCACACAATTAATAATCTTTCATGACATGCTGTCTGCTGACCGCGTCCTTTTCCTAAACCATTTGAGCTCGGTGAGCTCTAAAATGACTCGGGGGGAGGAAAGCAAGCGGGGAACCAAAGCACGTGAACCCAGTTGGGCACGTGGGTGGTCTGGAGCAGGAACACAGCAGGGCTGGGAGCGTTCATCACCTGTCTCTTCACTTAAAAGCTCTTCTGTGAAGTTGCCTGGGTGGTTCCAGCTTTGTTGCTGACAGCCCAGGATATGTTAGTCTCAGCATCAGAGAGACCACAGAAGTCTGTTGCATAGAGTGAAGCTCATTTCCCACCCACACACACATAAAGAAAGGTCTTAAGACTCTGTAACCGCTTCTGTATCAGTTTAAACCTCTAGCTGCGAGGTTTCCCAGCGAGCCGAAGTGATTGAATTTCCATGTTTATGTTTTTTCATGGCAGTTGTGTTCGTGGGTCCCTGAAACTGGCTGGAAAACATCACCCAGAGCGCTAAGAAGCGTTCGCTAATTAGCGGCCCATACTCAAAGTCCTCCACGACTGTTGTTTGCGTTAGTTTTGCGGGACTTTGCACTTCATACGGCGATCTTCCGAAAGCTCCGCAGCGGGTCTGAGCAGCTGATGTTGTCTGAGCAGCTGATGTCGTAACTGTTTTACAGAGGGCTTGGCCCCGAAACTCGGAGCAGTTAACGACAGACTGAGGCTGCTGCAGAAGTGCTGACTTTCAGCGAGATGTCTGCTAACCACAACACAGCCCGGCCTCTGGCTCGCCCCCCTAGAAGCCTGCCAGCTGCCGGCGGTGTCACGTCCCCTTCCCTGAGGTGCTTTTTATCACTCAGATGGGTCGGTGTTTTAACTTGCGCCGTACCAACAGGTGGGGAAGAAGCAATCTCCGTAGCAGGGGAAGTGCTGAGATGCGCGGTGCTGTCAGTGCAACGGTCCTTATCGGTGCATCAGGCCCTCTTTACTGAGCCCAGTTTAAAAACGTAACGTGGGGTGTTGCTGCCTCCAATTTCAGCTGACTAAAGCATCTCCCAGGTGGTTTTTGACATTTAATTTGCCCGCAATCATCTCTTTGCATCGAGCACACGTGGCGGGGCCGTTGCAATACTGATCCGTACACGGAAGGGGGCGGATTTGGGATTGCTCTGGAACCAATCTCAACTCTCTTTGTGTAAAGAGTTGCTTTAGGATAATCTTTAGGACAGACACGGTAATCTTTGTACTAACTGTCCAAGAATGTTCTCCAGAACATGAATAACCACTGGTTGAGCCGAGTGAGCTTTAATAACGGGTTTCCTGTGGTCACGTCTAGCAGACTTTCCTCTGAAGACTGGCTGTTCTTTCTAGCGAGGTGCTGTTTGTTTCCCTTGCACTGAGAGGTTTATTTTGTGTGTGGGTGGTTTGTTTGTTTGTTGTAATAACTGGGAACGGCTACAATGCTTCTATTAAAACCTCATTCCTGCTCTGCTTAAGGCTTGAAGACAGACTTCAGGTGTATTTGTGCTTCTCCCGTGGAAAGAGATTAGAGACTCGTGTCTGAGCTCTCCTCCCCCTTCTCATCATGCTAGCTCATGCGTCTGCCTTGGCCGCCGAGCAGCGGCCTTTCCCTGCCAGCATCCATAAAATTATCCCTGGAGGCAGCGGTTCCTTGTCTACTGCAGTATCTGCATTTTCCCTGATTTCTTAATCCCTCGCTGTATTGTTTTGTCTGAGTTTCAAGCTCTCTTCCTCTCCTTGCAGGCCTGTCGTTGCTCTGTTCCTTATCTGCCACTGCCTCTGCAACTCCCATGGCCACATACCCAAACGGCATCAGTCAGGGCCTGTTGTTTCCACCAAGAGCACTGAGGTCTAACCCCATCTCTGCTGCCATGCGTATGCAAACCGAGCTAAATTGGCCAGGTGAGGAGAAGGGAAAGGATCTCCAACTGGAAATTGCCTTCCAGGACTGGAACCGAGTCTTTTCAGAGCTGATACTCCCCTCGTGCTTTCCCAGTGGCAGGAGGGAGCAGAGGGTCAGGGTACAAAGCATTGTGAGATGTGCTCCTCAACACCTCCAGGGAGGACTGAGAAGCATCGCTGTGGTTTTATGGTGGGAGCTGTAGGGCTAGAGGCTTAGGTCAGGCACAGACACCAGCCTTTTGGACCGATTTCGGCTGTAACCCCCTGCTGAAGCTCCCAAAATGCTGCGTGACAAGTGAAGCTGCAGCCTCCAAATTCCCCGGGGGGGAAAGGTTGTTAAAGGTTAAAATAGTTTGGAGAGAGGTGGTCTCCCTGAAAGGAGACAAGTGCCTTGCCTAAGCACAGAGGGTGCGCTAGGTAAAGTGCTTTAAATGAATTTAATAAAACACTGCGAGCCTTGTTTGTGAAAATAAATTCTCCCGGCGTGGTTACTGGCCTATGTCAACTCGGCACGGGTCGATTTGTTACTGGCTTGCAGAGCCGCCTGGGCTATCAGCGCTAAATGTGTTTACTTATCCTTACATTTAGTAAGAAAAGAATGAAAGGGACTGTCCCTTCAAAAAGTAAAAGCATTAAACAATCCCTTTTGTAATAGCAAAGTACACCTTCATGCCCTTGTAATGTTTAAATATTTAAAATGTGAAGTCACTCAGGGCTGCCTTACCACCCACTCACTGAGGTCTGTTTCTCTTACAGTCTTACCCTTAAATTGTATAGACATTACATTACACAGCTCCACCCTGCAGCCATTTCCTGCCCAGCTCCTCACTCCTTGCTCTTTTCCCATTATTTTCTCTCTTGTCTCCTTTTCTGTTTTTCCTGCAGCTCGTATTTATATATATATATATTATTTTTTTTTTTGGAGTCTAGGAACTAGGCTAGCAGTTCTTAGACTGCTGCTGGCTTACCCTGCCCGCCCCAATCTCTCCCTCCCCTGGGTCTTTTCTCTTGCGTGGGATCAGCGCTAATCGCCTTCAGCCTCCAGAGCAGTGCGGGGCATCTTTTTATAGCCCTGCCAAAGATGAGGAGGAGGAGGAGAACTTTCTTAAGAACATAAGAGCTGGTTCAGACCGAGTGTCCCTCTGACCTAATGTGCTGTTTCTGGGTGCTAAGGGAAGAGCAGGAACAGGACTGTGTTTATGATGCTCCTTTTTCCCGTACCATCCCTGATTTCCAGCAGTTTTGGGGTTGTCTGCTTAGTGGCCCCCTGTAAATCTCTTACAAGGCTTTGGAAACTTTGTTTCTAGTTCCACCTTGTGTCTCTGGTAGCTCTTGGCAAGGATTGTCATGGGCAAGGATTGTCATGTTTACACCAGCTCCAAAATGGGCAAAAAAGGGGGCACGCATCGCTCTGTGCCCACCCCAGCTGTGTTGTAGCGCTTCTGCAGAACTGCCCCGAGCAGGACAAAAAGTGCTGGCTTCGATTAGCTCAAGCCAAGTCTTGTGGTTTAGTCGGTTTGCTTTTCTCGTGAATCATAAATAATGACGAACGCGTTCATCTTGTGCTGGTGAGTCCCCGCGCGGGCGCTGTAGCAAAGGGTAGGAGGCTTCCTTCAAACACACACGTGGCACTACCGCTGCTCTTACGGATCCCCTGCTCTCATGAGAGCCTTGAGCTGTGCTGGAGTCCTGTAGAACAAAAAAGCTGTCCTACTACGGGCAAGCACCGCCATTTCAGCTGGGTTTTAGTAACTTTTTTACATGCACGTGTGCAGCTTAAGCAGATGATTGTGTTTCGTTGAGCACAAGCCCACCTGAATCACCAGTGGGATCAGCTCGTGTTTCTGCAGGGCGCAGCGATGTGTGGGGACCGTGCAGTGACTTGCTGCGCCGTGTTAATTGCTGATCCAGCCCTTGGGCCCTGCAACGGGCAGAACTGCTCTCACACCAGGGGCTGCAAAGACACGGTTTGCAGGCAAGCGAAAAACATACAGCAGAAACGTTTGTTTGTATAGCTGCTTAGGGTTTTCTTTTTTTTAAGAGAAAAGTTTGTGCCTGTCAGCATTAAAATGTATGTTTTCCCGACTGTTCTCTTGTGATGACTTGTAATATTTATTGGATCGAGCTTGGTTCCCACAAGAACTCGAAATAGCCGTCTGGATTTGAAGCGACGAGGTCCTCCTGGGCTGGCACGGCTGCCGGGCGGCGCGGCTCGCTCCCATGGCTTCTGGGCACCCGCTAGTCCTCTGTCCCGACCGCTGTCCCCCGGGAGCGTTCAAAATAGGTACCAGAGGGGAAGGGGCTCCGGGGGCGATATTAAGTGGAAATAGTTATATTTTAAGCGCAGCTACTTTCAGCTGAACTTGGAACCTTTTGCTCCCTGCCTGGAAACGTTCAAAAAGTTGAAAGTTCACTCGAAGCCCTCGGGAGCGTGGTTTTGTAGGATTAACCGTCAGGTGAGGCAATGTGGATAGGTCTGCGGTTCGTTAAAGCGTGCAGAGATGGCGGCCTTGACTTTGGTACATAAAAACATGGCGAAAGCGTCCTTATCAGGTCTAGTCTCTGTGACACAGCGCTCGTCTGTGAGCAGGGTTATTGTTTTGCTTCCTTTCCCTTTCCTCGTTGAACGTGCTCCAGACATCTAAACGTTTATTCGTGTTGAGTTGTGTGCTCGTGGTGTATCACCTGGTGACATTAAGTTTACATCTCTCTACTGAGAAGTCCGCTTTGATTTTTCATGGTGATGGGTCCTGAGAAGTCTACTTTGATTTTTCTCTGAGAAAAATCACTGAGAAGTCCACGTTTGAGCTCCAGCGAGACACTTGGCCGACCAGCGCCTCCTAAACGCTGCACGGGAGCTTCATTTCCCCTAACTCCGGTCACCTAAAAGCCGGTTGCTTAAATCTGAGCCTCACCCAGGGTTCTTCTGGAGTCATGCAGAAGGAGAGGCGCCCCCGGGGCACGGCCAAGGCAGCTTAAAATGCCTGGCCGGAGGTGTCAGCCCCTGCAGGAGTGACAGGGGAGCCTGGGCGGCCGCCTCCCATCGGGGGCTGACAGATGAGCTGGAGCCTGGCTACACACACAGCAGGCAGAGGGGAGCCGAGGTTCGGCATGTGGCGGTGGCGTGCTTACATTTCTGTTGCTGCTTTTTGATTGCGAGGATTATCTCGCAGCCCGTCGTCGGTGCGAGAAGCCGTGCGCGGCCCACGGAGCTGATTGACAAGAGCCCGGTGCACGAAACCTGGCAGCTCACGAGCTGGGGCTGCGATGGCTGTGCCATCTGCCCTTCTGCTGGAGACAGTCCTGCAGCAGCCAGAGCCCCTTGCATGGCTGCTGACAAGCAAAATATTTTGTCAGCAGCTGCACTGCTTCTCCCTAAAGTCCTCCCCCCGCTTAAGCGTTTACATCATAGCTCTGGAAAGGAGAGCACAAATAGCTCCGTGATGTGGGCAGACGGACTTCACGCAGCGTGTGCTTCATCATGCAGCGGGAGGCATTTGTTCTGTCGGGAGCTTTCAGTCGGCATTTATGAAGAGGAATGCAAGTTTTCTCTTTCTAATGACAGATTCTTGCTTTAATCCCCTCTGACGTGCTCGCAAGCAAGAATACCTGCGTGCAGAGCCAGAGCTCTTTGTGCAGCTCTGTCCCCGCGTGCCACATGGAGGAGAAGCTGCTCTTGCCCGTGCTCTGAGGCCGGGAAGGTGTCGGTGCTGAGGGCTGCAGAGCTGCCAGCTCCCTCCTGTGCCTTTTAAGAGCCATGCCATGCTGCTCCTGTGCTCTCAGCTTAGTTGTGGCAGCGTGGGCTCTTGTGGGGTGTTGCCATCAGCTCCTCGCCACTTTTGCGTGCGCCTTTAGGGGTGACCTTAGGCCATGGCTGCAGGTGGCTTGAACAGGCGCAGAGCGTTGTCTCGGCGCGCCAGCTCGCAAAGCAGACCAAAGGTTTTCCTCGCCAGGCTCCTGATTGCTATCTCCGTTGGGCCAACGCAAATGTTTGCACGGTCACCTTGTCAACTCGAGCGTTGCAACAGCGCTCTGACAAATAATCATCACAAAAGGCTATTGTGAAGCATTTTCATTTCGGTGCCCCGCTGATGGTGCGCTGCAGTGCGTCAATCCCACCAGAGAGGTCTTTGAAAATGCCCCCACGTGCTGCGCGTGAGCGTCGAAGTGATCTCAGCAGCTGGAAAGTGGTTGGGGTGGGACTGGGGGGGGAGAGGAGACCTGGCCGTGTGCTGCCCTTTTCCTTCTCCCGCAGAAAAGTCGGGCCGCCAGCCGTAGCGACAGCGCTGGGAGCTTGGCGTTCGCGGGCTTTGACGGGGAGCAGACGCGCGGCTGGGGCGGGAAGTCTGGAGGCAGGCTGGAAGGAAGATGCTTGGGTCATAAGGGAAGTGTGTGGTGAAAAGATAGCACTTCGATCCTCAGATGAAACCAGGCTCTGCTGTGTTGGCTGCGGAGAGCCTGTTAGTGTGCGGCTCGGCGGAGGTCAGACGTGTGATTATTTCAGGATATCAGCGCCCGGGTAATCTCGGCGCTTATCTGCTCGCGTTCAGCGCTGCCGTTGATTGCTTCTTCAGACAAATAGCTGCGATAATCCGCTGCGAGCTGTGAGGAGCAAACGCTTCCAAAATGGAAAACCAGGCTTCCCCTGCAGTCTGCGCTGAACTTCATAAAACCACTTACGAATTAAATGTTCTTTGTATAGCTCGAACCTGCCCAGAGTGTGTCTGGAGGCGCTTCCTTTAGGGGCTGTTCCAACATAAAAGAACGAAATGATAGCTATTCCAGAGCGTCTAACAAAGTACAAGGAGTTCTCAGCTGAGCAGTAGCGGGGCTCGGTCCCGTCCAAGATGGCTCGAAGGGGCTCCAATCGCTGCTGCGCTCGCTGCCGGCCCTGCGTGTCTGAGAGCTGCTAGGGTTACTAATTGCACCGGTGTTGCAAAGCGCGATGCTGCTGCCGCCAGCAAGTTATTGCAGCTTACTGAAACCACATTTCCAGAGAGCGAGCCCGTCGTCGTGCTTTTGCTCCCCGTGTAATTGGGGCTGTGCATATCCCGCTTCCCTTTGTGCGCTGCTGGCAGCGGGAGCACTAACGAGGCAGCGTTAACGACGGAGGAGCAGGCTGCAAACTTGAACTCCACGCGGAGTTCGTCGGCACCATTTTCCTCGCGGCCATCGAAGTAGGGAGTTCTTCTGCCTGGCTTTTAGACGTTTAAAATGTCTCTCAATAGGTTTTTCTCCAAGTAAGGCTTTCACCCTGGAGCTTTTCAAGATAAGGAACTGTGACAAGCAGTGCTGTAA
Source organism: Cygnus olor (assembly GCF_009769625.2). NCBI lineage: Eukaryota > Metazoa > Chordata > Aves > Anseriformes > Anatidae > Cygnus > Cygnus olor. The sequence goes on along the minus strand of NC_049169.1, from coordinate 1,773,821 downwards.
GCGCCCTTACTCAGCGTTTGTTTGCACAGTGCTTGGGAGGCCTCTCGTCCTGGCCAAGGCCTCTGGATATTGTTGAAGTGGAAATATTAACTATATTAAGTTGGAAATCCTGAGGCTTTTTTTTTTTTTTCCCCTACAGAAAAGCTTTACATTAACATTCAAAAGGCTCTTTGTGGAGCTTTCTGTTCTCGTCGTTCAAAATGGGGTTCAGCAGCGGGGCTGGCTTGTTTGGAAAGAGGCTTTTAATCTGGTGCTGCAGCATTCACCATCTTAGTACTTAACTGGCACAAGTGGTTTACATTTAAGAACAGCTTGCACTGAAAACACAGCAAAAAAAAAGGGGTTGGAAGTCAGAGGGGAAGGAAACACACAACTGCTGCCCAGTCTGAAGAATGTATTTTGGAACTGCAGAAAGTGAAGAGAACTGCCAGATCAAAGCGTTTCTGCAGTTTCCTGGATAAGTCATCAAAAATAAGTCAAAAAAGAGCGCAGGCTGTCGAATGATGCTGACTAGGCTGTGCGGATTTACAGTAACAAGGCAGAGAAACGTCTGAAATAGCACTAATGGGAAGTCGCCCTAACCTGATGAGCGAGGCTCTTCTGTGCTTTGTCCTCTGGTCTGACTAATGGGCATCCATTCCAGCGTGCCCTGTGTGGATGTCTTTTGTCTTTTCTTGTTTACCCCAAAACCTCCTTTATTCTTCCTCAAAAACTTAAGCAAAAGTCGAAACAAGAAAATCTGTTTCTGCATAAGGCAAACAATAAAAAGACATCCAAGAAGCCACACAGTGTAAACTGTTTGACAGAAACGTTTGCTTTTTGATAAAGTGATTTAAGACTAGGTGTTTTTTTCACTGCTGTTTACCTCTCCCTTCCGAACTTGAAGCAGGATGAAGCTCTGAAGGGAACCAGCAACCACGAAATGAAATTCTGCGGACAAATTCAGCTGCCTGCCTGCTGCCCTTGCTGCACCCACGCGGGGCTGTGCCAGTGAGAGGCTCCCGGTGTTTATTCAAGGAAGGCGGCAAACAATGACTGTTTCCTGAGCCTGGCTTCGCTGTGAAACAATGGAGCCTGCCCGCTCGCCTTTATCAAAATGTTATCTACTAAATCACCCAAACTTCCTCTATTAAGATTATTGGGGCCTCATCTCCTTCCCTGCTATGTCGCCGAACAGGTTTGGGGCTCAGGAGTTTCCAGCAAGAAGCTGGTTTCCTAAATCTGTTTGCAGGCCAGCTTGAGAATATTATAAATTACACACGCTCTTTTTTTTCAGTTTAGAAATATTTCATAACCTCTTTATGGACCACCAACATGGCAGTCTTGATTTTAGCAGGCTGTGGAAAGATTTACTCTTGGCATGGCGGCAGTATCATCGCTTGCTGGTAAGCAGCCTGGAACATTCATTTCTCAAAGCAAACAGAGGGTACCAAAACAGAATTGTTTGTTCTTTCTGTACAGTCTCAATGCTCTTGCCCCTCCCCTGCTTTTGGCCCGGAGAGGTTTTCTTTGCCAACGTGTTGCCGCAATGTTTTACATCTAGAAAATTATTTTCGGCTGTTCGCGCAATCTTCTTCATAGCCCCGAAGTTCTTCATCGCTGAAAGGCGTTAGCTAGCTACAATTAACTCTTTCTGCTTGCTTGAGCCCTGGTGAGATAAGGACCCAGCCTTTTTCCTTGTCTCTCTGCTCTTCCTGTCGTAAACAAGAAAATGACGCTGGAGATGGTCTATCAAGAAGAATCTTTTTTTTTAAGAAACCCAGGAAATGACAGAGCCCGACTTCAGGCTTCGTTGGGGTGACACAGCAGGAATTTCTGTGGATGTCCCTGCAACAGGGCTGTTGCAACAGCTTTGCTGTAAACACCGCAATTAACTACATCCAAGTGTTGGCACCGGCGCAACGCTTTATTCTGCTGTCTTCAGGAGCTAAAACATTACATCCCGGCCACTCTGCACTTCTTCCAATTAATCACGCAGTGTTTTGAGCAATGCCCAACAGCGCAGAGCTCCATCACGCAGCCCTGCTTCTTTTCACGTTGCGTTGTGCGATGCGCTAGGTAAAACTGCCAGGCCCTCTCCTGCGGTCTTCACTGACCTTTCTCTGACCAGAATCATCCTCACGTTGTTGAGAGACCTTGCAAGGGATGCCCGGCTGAGCGCTGCAGGCGTGAGTCATTCGTTTGCACATCGTACACGTGGGCTACGGTTGGCTCTGTGCTCCTGGAGAGCTTTGCAGGCCGTAGCAATAAGCTCCAGGCAGATCCGAGGACAAAATCGAGCAATTTTCCACCTGCAGTCATCGCGATTGTCTGTGCTCCAGTGGTACCTCATCGAGGCTTGGATAGCAAGCAGTGACTGGGGAGGGGATGCCGCGATGATGCGTGATGAGGCTTTGGAGGCCACTTTCCTAAAGGGCTTTGTTCCTAAATGTCTCTTCCCCACTTCACACGAGGTCTGCCACCCTTGACGTCTGTCCGCGTGCCACTCCGGATAGTTCCTGGCAGATGGCAGCTCCCTGCTTGGCCAAAGACTTGCCAAGGAAGGGGATTCAGTAAGGGCTCTTAGCACCACAAAAGGTTCCTATCAACAAAAGATAGTTGGGAAGAGGCTGTGATACCAACAAAGGAGGGAATTCCTGCTCCCAGACCACCAGAGGTGTTGGCAGCATATGGGAAGAAGCAGTTTCTGATTTCCACTTTGCCCCCTTCTCTTGATTGAGTCCTCTTAGTGGACACTGGAGATGTTAACACCCGGCTGATCGTCCCTGCAGGTTGGCTTTTGGAAGGTGCTGTCAGGCGGATTCCCGAGAGACCCTGAGAAAATCCTGATCCAAGGGCAGTGGGGAGGCCGGGATGCACCTCGCGCAATCAGCCTGGTGATTCCTACCCCAGCTCGAGCGGAGGGGGGGAAATGAAATGCTGCGTAGATAGGCAGCCCGGTGAGGCACACTGCCTTATAACGTGCAGGCCAGAACAAAACGCTGCTTCGGATTAAAATCCTATTTAACGGCTCTCTAATTGAAATGAGATGTGTTGGACAGTAACTGGAAATCTGCAGTGATCGTTAAACCCACGAGGACACGATGATTGTGCAGAATACCTTTAAATCTGAGCTTTCTTGAAAAGATGTTCTTGATTAAACCCCATAAAATCCCCTTGGGTTGGAAACTGAGTGCAGGGACACGGACGGGCCAAACTCTCCCGCTTGTCCCCGGTGGCAGCTCCGCACCGGCGGCCCCTCTGTCACCCGCAGGACAGCAGCAGCAGCCCCCATCCGTAATGGGATGACAGTCTGAAGCCTCGCGTGGCTTCCAGGCCACCATTTGGCTACCTCTGCTGCCGGAGATCGAGATTTGTGGAATAAAATCATGCTCCTGCTTCCCAGCTAGAAAGCTCGCGCCTTCGAATGAGCCGGGTGGCTCTGTCTGGCCGCGCAGGGCACGGTTTGCAGACCATTAATTAGCTCTCTGCTTTTCTAGCTGCAGTCGAGGAAGGTTTAATCAAACTCATAAATTTTGGTCTGGGCAGCTCAGCAGGTTGGGATTAAACAGCGAGGATTTTTCTTTCTCGTGAGAGAAAAACTCTTTTAAACTCTAGTTTAAATTTCAAAGAAATCCAATGCTCCTTCCCAGATTTTTTTTCTCCCCGAGCGGTATGTACTCTTATAAATCCCAAAGAATGTTCCCTTCTAGAGGATTCTTCTCCATCCAGCGTCCTAGTATGCAGCTCTTGGAAATGCCACCTTCCTTTCTGGAGCGCTCTCACAGACAAAGCGATTGTGTTAAAAGGTTTTGGCTGATCCAAGGGTACCGAAAGCGGTGCGGTCTGAGGAATATTTTCCTCTGGGTTTATGTAAATTGTAATTCGTGCTTGTGGCGTTTTGAAACAGCTTATTTTTTATATATTTCAGGTATTTTATGTGCCTATATATTTAGATATTTGTGGCATATTTAGTATTCTAACCACTCTGAATGTTCCAGCTTCCAGATTTTCCACTGTAGATGCTGCTCACTTAGCATTTTCACCTCTCACATTGCCACTGCCTCGCACGAACCCTTGGCACGGGTGAAATGCTCCCTCGGCAGGTCCCGAGGGGACATCGGCCTCCCCAGAAGCCGCGGGGATGCGTTTGTTGCTCCTGTTCCACGCCACCTCCTCAGGCAGCCCCGCAGCTCTCACTCCCCATCCGGATCAAAGTATAGCATTGTCTGCTGACGTCTGCTCCAGCCTGTTAGGACCAGCAGCCCCATTCCCTCACCCCAAACGGGGAGGGAAGAGAGGAGGCCCTTCTTGCACGTAGAGGTTTCATCTTGGTTCCAGGCGCCTGATAGCAGTTTGGGGTCGTCTCAAGAAACTAAATGTGCTGCCTTCCCGGGGGCAGGAGCACAGAACCAGCTCGGGCATTCACCACTTGGTTAGATGTCTTCTCAGAAAGTACAATACGGTGTCGCTTGTATTAACAGGAGTATCCTAAGCAAAGGGTCAGCATGGAAACTCGCTTCTGGGGGGGGAAAGTGCTAAAAATCTCACCCGTGTAATGTCCACAGTGTACAGCTGCTGCATAAAATATTTGCCTCGTCACCAAAAGCATCCTGTACTCTTTCACATCTTTCTTGGAGTAAGATGTACTTCACGAAACATTTATCTTGGTGCTCTGCGTTGGCTGGTAGAAGCGCAAAAGTATTTTCTGGGTGGTTGACTTATTTTTTCCAAATACCAATCCGGAACACCGCACCCTGCACAAACCTTTTACAGACGAATGCTTTTTCTCTCCTGATACGGAAAGTTGCTGACGTGAAGCGCTACTAATACTCCGTGAGATGAATTTTCAGCAATGCTGGTGTGTAAGTCCTCTGAAACTCGGAAGGATTTGCATTCCTATATTATTTCCAGGTTTTTGAAAATCCTGGGGGATCTCTGTACAAAGAAGAAAGGTGCAGCTGGCGGGGAGATGCCTTTTCTGTCTGATTTTTTGACAGCAGAGGGGAAATCTTCTCCCCGTTCGGTGATGCAGCTGGCTGCCTTTGAAAAAAACCCTGTGGCCCATTTGGGACTAAAATTCTACATGCAGAAACCCAATGACGGACAGAAATGTTTCTCCACACTAGGGCCAGAATAAGCTTTAAAAAATTGTTGCTGGAAACATACCTTAAGTCCACCAGACAGTGAAAGCTGGAACGTAACTTGTTTGCTTAACTCCATGCTAGCACAATAAATGACTTGCATAAGGCAATTCGTTTACCATTGTTCAAAGAGCAAGGATTATACAAACGCTCTATTGTATGTATTACTTTCTGGTGGTTTGACTTTCTTGGATCGAGAATGACTTAATGAAAGACCACAACTCAATTCCTGCTTGTAATTTTATGGGAAACTACAAGGCTGCATTGTCGAAGGTGCAGTTTGTTGCTTCCTTTCATTTCAGCTTCATTAACCTTGGAAAATGAGGTCACGATATGACTAGTTTTTATTATTATTATTATTATTTTTTATCCTTCCTCTTGGTCAGGTTTAAAATAATTGGCAGATTTGTGGTCGAAGAGAGAGATTCTTCCTGACCAGCCTGTAGGGCCCAGTGGGAGGGTTCTGCCTGCCTCTGTCGCACAGTGCTGCTTACTGTAATAAAATGGGATTTTTGGTCTACCACCTGCAATTGTCCCAGGGAATACTGGCAACCCTTTGGTCTCTCCTTCCTAAAGATTCTGCTACGTCATTGTCTTCAAGACTTCTGGGCTAGGAGCTGAAGGCCTACGATACCGTTGAAGCTGTGGAGAACGTATGGGCTGCTGTATTAATTGATAACCTACATCTGTCATTTACCTTAATCCTTTTTTCTCCCCGCAGGTATCCTCTGAGACGAGGCAGCTCTTTCACGTTTCTGACTCCAGGACCACACTGGGACTTTACCCTGGTGAGTAAACCCCTGGTGGTGCTTGTGACAAAAGCAGGAATAGGAACGTGGAGGTCCCACTGCTTGGAGGGGCAGGAAAATCAACCCATTCCTCTCACTACCTGGCTAGGCAGATACTTCCTAAGCCACTGAGGTTGTAGCTGGAGGGTACTTTTTGCACACGGGGATTAAGAGAAGACAGGATATCCTGGACGCTGTGATTTCTCCATAGACCTCTTACTTTCTGATGTGTTTCAGCAGTCCTGCTAACTAAGCTGGCACTGCAGTAGTGAGATGTAAAGCATTGGTATAAAAGTAAACCCTTTTTTTTCTTAAATGCAGCAATCTGTATTTTGTTGGTATAGAGACTACCCAGAACAAATGTGTGGCCTTAGTGCTGAAAGCCTTGGACTCTTCTCTCCATCCCATAACAGGCATCAACAAGGGAGGTGTTTCACATCTTGCTTCAGCCTCTAGTGCTGGTAGAGAACCTTCACTGGATTTCTGTTCTTAAATGCTTCTTCATGAAGTCTGTCTTCTGAGGATTTGGAGGTGATTACTCAGCTGAAGGAGGTGCTGGGTATATAAATGTTGGCCTATCTTAAAGCTCATTTTCGTGAGCACCCTAAGCTGACCTGACCCCGCTGCCCTTGGAAGCGGTGATCCCATCATCAGCCAGCAAGACGGATCTGGCTGAAAAACTTGCTTTACCAAAAGGAAAACAAAGTGTTTGGGATGAGCTGAGCCGGCTGACTGCACGAGCTGTATGGATGCCAGCGCCGGCACGACAAAGGGCGTGAGAACGTCTGGGGGTGGGGAAAAGGACAGGAGCACCTTTTATGAAGGAAATCCCGTCTAAAATCAGCTGGAGCTTCTTGTGAGAGCGTGCGTTGGGACAGGCTCTTTGCTGCCTGTGCCTTGAAGGGCAGCCATGTGCAGATTTGAGGCTGCACGGACACCGGTCCAGTGTGGGAGTGGATAAAACAAAACCGTAAGCGCTTGTAGATGTGTTTTGCCTAATTTTAGAAACTTTCATCTGGTGACTACAGCTACATTGAACTTACGCGTTCGAATGTTACAAAGCCCTAGAAATTATATTATTTAAAACTTGAAAACTTGGTGCTCTATCATCAAAGCCATCTATGGCCAAAGCGCTGTATTTCAGCAGCAGCCCGTGGGCAAGCAAGAAGCGTACCTTTCCTGGTGTTATTTCTCCCATGTGCGTTGCACAAGAGGCTTTTTTTCCCCATGATAACCAACTACTCATGTGCCAGTCACAAACAGCAGCTCTTCATGCCGTAGTTTGTGCAGCTTTTCAGCCCAAAGCCCGTAAAACGTACCTGGCCTGAGTCTCAGGGATAGTGGGTAACGGGGCAAATATCCTTTTGGGTTGGTTTAAAGAGGACCAGTGCCTGTTCTGTGCACAGTCCTAAGAAAAGACGAGCACAATTTGGGTTCAAACATCCTCCGGATGGCTTCTGACTGGGAGCAAGGTTACTCCTGGTCGCTTTCCTTTCTTCCTCTCCGTTAAGAAGGATGTGTCTACGAGAAACAGACACTTGATCGTTGTTGATTTAACAGTCGTGATGCTGTTTTGGTGTTTTATGACTTCAGGTGAGCAATAAGCAGCAAGAAAACCAGACTGACTCCTAACCAAAAAAAATTTCCTGCTTTCATGCAAAAGCCCTTAATATGCGTAAGGAAAACTAGCTGACGGGAACCGCTTGCAAACTGAAATCCAAGCTCCTGGAGCTTTAATCGGAGCCCTTGAAATGTAATTAACGTTCACATTCATGGCGTTGTTTAGGTCTCCTAAAGTCACAAAATATTTAGATTCCCCCTCCTGCTTAGCATTTTTTATGCTTCTCCTTTACAATACCTCTTTGAGAGCTTAAAATCAGGTCTCACGGTTTTTACAGTTTAATAACTTTCCTAGAAGTAACTTTTTCCACATGACTGGAGTTTCGTGAGGAGGTTAACGTGCCACATCGCTGATTGTGACCGTCTCAAAAACGCGAGCGAACGGCACCGTAGCGCTTTCTTTTCTATCGTGTGGCTTTAAACGCCCAGGTCTGAGCAGTCTGAAGAGGCAGTTTTCCTGGAATCTGTTTCTGTTCTGGCATCACGCAGGAATGATACAGCTGGCTCTGTACTCAAACGTCTACGTTCTTGTATGAAACTATATTGGGCAAAGGAAATGGGGTCCAGCCAATGCAATACTTATTGCATAAGTCTAGCCAGTTTAAAAACAAAACTTTGGCCTCCCTTTCGTGTCTGGGCTTTGGTCTGGAGCTTTATGGTAAAGATGTTAATATCCTTGCCTGCATAAGGAACGAATAATATTCCGACCAGAAAGGCGTGGTGTCTTTGTCTTTATTGCAAGCTCCCTTCTGTTAAATAGATGCTAATATCCTCGCCTTACATATGGGAAAAATAATCTGCAGACCAAAAAGGTGTGGTTATAGCAGTCTTTTATTGTAGGGTTTGGTAAATAACCAACTCTGAATGTTTTACTAAGCCTGAAAAACAAATGTCTGCGTTTGCATATGTTCTCAAGCCTGCCAAAGGTCTGTTCAAAAAGCATGGAGTGTGCTGGGCCATTAATGCAGTGACAATGCTAAAATTTGGTCAGACATAATGCCTAACGTGAGAGTTTTTTTCCTCGGTAGTTAGCAAAGGGACTCAGTGACATGACAGAGGCACTGTCCTGTCTTCTCAGGTACAAACCAGAAACGCTGCTTGAAGTCATCGGAGGACTTTGAAATTGAATCCACTTCTTTTAGCTCCTTTGATCGGTTAGAAAAAAAAATCACAAAAACACAAAATATAAGAAATTAGTGAGTGAGCTTCTGTATCTCAGCATTACACGTGTTTATTTAATTTAATAGTTAAATGGTGGAGTTAGCATAACGTGGACAGGTGAGAAGACTCCTTGGAGCCTAAAAATGCTCGATGTGAAAGGACGAGCAAACAAGAGAACAGGTTTCTGAAGCCCTCCAGGGGGGCTGGACATCCCTTCAACAGCATCAGATTTTCAAAGGAGCTATGTAAACTCGGCTGGTCAGCACTTAAAAATAATTTGAATGCTTGTATTCAAACATTTTAAATACACTTACAATGATGACAAACCTCTACTAAAGCTGAAACTTTCGAGTTATATGAATAGATTAATAAATTCAAAGAAAACAGGAATTGCTTCTGACAGAAAGTCAAGCTGCTGGGCTAGCAGAGCACACAAAAAGAATTTTTTTTCAGTTTTCAGAATAGGCTTGCGATAGTAGTTCCCTCTGCAGCTGCAGAGAGGTGGTTCTTCCCATTTCAATGGGAATGGTTCAGTGTTTAGTCTGTTAAACAAGTGAACAACGTGCAGGCCAATATAAAAACACAAAATAGTTTGTTTTCTTTTTCCTCTGTTCTTAGTGAAGTGGAAGAAGATGGACTCTGCTCATTCCCTAGTTTTGAACAACAAGGGTCAGGCACAGGACGAAAATCGAGTGCTTGTTTCATGGGTGACCAATTTATGCTCGTGACCCATGTTTTTTTCCAGGCTGGTACTGTCCAACAGGATGAGTCCACGCTTAGTTTTCCATTATCTGGGTAATGCAAAAATAGCGTAGAAGCCCAGATAGCACAGAAATAGTGGGAGGTATCAGGAAGCTCCGTGCCGATCATTGTTCCACTGACTTTTGCTCTTCTTCGGAAAGGAAAATAGCTGAGAGCTGCCCTGCCAAAAGCCTCATCTTTCCTCCACAAACACACGTATTCTTTGAGCCTGTTGCCTTCCTAGCAGGGATGCCTCAGCCACAGCCGCCTGCTGGCCACGTCCACAGCAGGTGATTAAATAAGTGACCAAAGTGCCCTCGCATAGGTGCATACAGCTGTATAACCCAGTGCGAAACTGCTTTGTGCTGGCACTGCCTCCAGGGGAAATCTGTGGACCCCTCACTCACGAATGCCAGCCAGGCTGGGGATCAAACATGATGAGAATTAAATATGGTATCTGCTGGTGTCCCCTTAGAGATGTGAAGTCCTATGGGTCCCCGTGCCTGACCCCCCTGGTACCTAACTCCTTCAAAAAGCCCAGCTTTAGTGCTGGATTGCTGACCTGAGAAACCATAATGGTCTAAATGAACCTCGAATCATTTCACAGTGGTTAACTGCCACGTTCTGCCTTCTTACTGAGGTTTCCTACTTAAGACTTTACTCACAGTCACAGTTATGGGAGTGCAGAGAAACAAACGTAGCATATAAGTATAATCACATGACAAACCTCACGAAATAACATAAACATGCTTTGTGTTTATTGTCAACCTTTAGATTTTTTTGAGTTATTTGCTGGAATAACGTTTAAAAAATGTCTCTAGACCACTTTGTAAAAAACAGAGCCTTCTTTCAGGTTGCAAATCAAGTGCACAGCTATAACTTGGTTTCGTTTCTTACAGAAAAGGAAGCGCCGAGAGAAGGACGATGATGTGGTCAGTCTCTGCAGCCTTGACTTTAAGGTAATGAAAACATTTTGCTCTACGGTATTGTGCAAGCATCCCCTCGGTGAGCTGCGGTGGCTTACCCAGGGGAACGGCGTACTTTGTGTCTTTGCATTTCCCCGTCAGCAGCACAGAGCCGCGTACAGCTGTGTTTGCTCTCGGATACACCTCTGGGGTGGGCTGAGTCCTGCTTGGGATATCCATAACACTGCTTGTGATCCCCTGTTTGAATCATCTGAATCCTAAATGCGCCACAGTTGTGGTGTTGTGTGAAATGAATGCGCGTAACCTGCACTTAGCAAAAAAAGTAAGCATTTTCAAGCCGTGGGGAGCAAAACCGTGCAAAGCCCCCTTCAAATGCACTTCATTGTTTTGCAAACAAGCTGGACAGGCTGGGCGGTAAATTGTTCTTAAGGCTGCGGATTAAAGGGACTTAAAAAATTGAGGGTGGGGAGTTGCAGAGCTGTATCTTGGGCAAAGATACGAGCTAGGTTTTCTGAACGGGAATCTGCTTCCCGCTCTCCAACTGGCCTGAAGATCTCACTGTCAGACACTTCTCTGAAGAGGAGAACGAGATAAATTGTTTTTTTTTTCCCCTAGGAAGTCGCTATTGAGTTGAGAGTTAACAAGCGGGTTTTACAGTTTATTAGACTGGGTTTAAAAGTAATTTGCTAGTGGGGAATTTCCTGTTTGACCTAATGACCAGCGCATCCTCTGTTTGTTGCCACTTACTCTGCGTTTGTGCATTATTTATGAGCCTCGCTTAGCCTGGCTACTGCTGGATGCTTGTCATCACTGATTGTCCTGTCCAGCAGGCTAACTCCGGGCTTTGACCTCTCTAAACTAGATCTCCTGCTCCAGATAAGGCCATCCCTGTGATTTCCTAGTAGGGGAGGGAAAAGAGCGAAAAGGATTCTCTGCCGAGGGCTGCGTGACGCAGCAGTGCTGGTGCCTCCGCGCTGACTGTGTTGTGGGGCTTGTTTCCTTTCTGAGGTCTTTCTGGTTTTCTAATGCAGATGGGAGTGTTATGGCTAGGAAAGCTGCCCTCGGGGAAGAGGATTTTCTTTTCTTTTTCTCTTCTTTTTAATTGGGCTAAGTTGGGTGTTGAACAAAATTGCATGAACTAGGGTTTCTCCCACAAAGCAATCACTTCTAAGGCAAAACTGAAATATCGACAGTAACATGTTTACCCGCTTTTTAAGAGTTTTAACTGGAATCTTCCAAGGAAAAAGGGAAATCCCTAGGCAATACAGTCAAAGTTCAGACTGCAGCTTTTGTTTAAGCTGACTTTTTACCTTGTTCTTTTGAAAGGGTCAGGCTCTCTGGGATATTTGAGAGTGAGGCACACCCACCAAACATACTCTAGTAGCCTTGTTGAAAGACATTAACAGTACTGATTGGGTTGTAATTTGCAGGCTTTTTGATAACAACCCTCAAGGTTATTAAAAAAAATTAAACACAATGCAATCAACTATTTATAGTCACATTTTCAAAACATATCACCAGCACTTCAGAGTCTCATCACACACTAATGCTGTAGAGATTATTTTGCTCTGTCTAGATTGGATGAGGGTGAATCAACAGGCTAAAATTTAGCTCCATTAGACATGGATGTATCTGTTTCATTAACAAAATAAGGTCTCAAGGGAATTTCAAGATAATTTAAGAATGTTATGTATAGGTTAGGTCATACGTTGTTTATCCCCATGTTACAGATGGGAACTGACTTTCAGAGTTTGTCAGTATTAAGTGTCAAACTCCACCACGTAGCTCTTATTTCGGCTCCACTATCTCCCCCAGCAAATACAGCCCAGCTGCCGAGCTGCTGCTTTGTCGCCACACTTGTAGTAACAGGGGCGTTTTGCCAGCGTGCCGCATTCACACTCCTATCAGACATAGTTGTGCTGACAAAACCACCCTGTAGACAGTGGTCCTGCGAAGAGGTGTTTAGGAGCAGGCACCGTAGTATCCAAACCTGGTGTCCTACCCAATGTATGTTTTTAAAATAAAGCTAGGGGAGTGTTTATTTAATTTGGGCATGTACCTGTCTTTCTGAAAAGGCCGAGCAGGCCTTTCACGATGTTTAAACCTTGCATATTCTAGCTCATCGTTCCGCATGCCAGGAAGGTGGTATGCAAAATGGCAGGGGAGATCGCGCCACCCCAGACAGCCCGCAGTGCCCAGGCTGCTCTTGTTTGTTTGGGTTTGTTAACCTCCTCCTTGCCCGCCAGAGTCCCGCTCAAAAATGAACCAGATCTCTTAGGCCTGTTAAGCTTCTTCCTTGACATACAGCCTAAAAATCCCTCCAAACATTGTCAAAATACGAGTGGGAAGTTATAACCTGAGACCACAGTTACAGCAGCCACTTCCTTCAGCACTCAGCCGCCCCCCTTCTCATGTGCCAAAACATTTCCCCCCTCCTTTTTGGGGGGAAAAGGAGGTATTTTCTCCCCATATCATTTCTGGAGCAACACTACAACGTTGGGCTACTGATAATTGTCTGGGTAAGAAAGAACGGAAAGCGAATTGCGGTGCAGGGGCAGAAACAAGAACTTGAAGACAGGAATTTGTTAAGCAGATCTTTATGCTTCAATACTGAGAGTTACTTTTGCATTTCAGGTAGGTTTATGAGCTACTTTTTGTTAATCGATCGCGTACAGACTGATTGCATGTTATCCGCAGTTATGTAAGGCGTTAAATGATTCACGGGAGGAAGCAGTCCTGTGTTTTTTGAAGGCGTGTGTATCTTGATGTTTGCTAGCAACTGGATAAATAGTTTTCAGAACATGACAGGGAATACACGGATGCGATAGTGTACTTTACCAGAGGCAGAATGAAGCCAAGCTGAGTAATATGTAAGAATCACGTCTTGTCTGGATGATGTTTTCTGCTGGTTATGGGTTGTCTGTGTAAGGCTTTAGGAAGAGGGATTCCACAGAGGAAGCGAAGTCTTAGTGGAGACCCTTTTATGAACCTCCGTGCTGTGCCCTCTCCAAGCCTTACTCACCTTCAGGGACCAGCTCTGTGAATATTACTCAGCCTGGCTGCGAGAGGAGTCCAGCCCAAACAAGCCCTGGAGTTGTGCTCATGTTGGCAGCAGAGAGAGACTGTGACGCTAAAGCTGACAGCGACAATCCTTCCGGGGAAAGCAGATGAAACCCGAATATTCTTACGGTAGAAAATGACTTGGAAGAAAAGAGGAAGGGGGAGAGAGAATCCCCGTGTGTCTGCATTCTTGCTGGTCCAGATCACTCAAAACCATCAGCGAGTGTCTTTCCGTGGTCAGAGTCCACAGAAGCTGCTTGGCTCGAGGCAGGGATAACGCAGCATAAAGAACACGATGACATAATGCAGCCGTAACGTCTGCCTTTGGAATATATATCCACAATCTTTAAAGAAACAACCAAAACAGTCCCGCCCTCCTCCCTTCCCCCTCCCAAAGATATAACTGCTCGCGAGGACTTTTATGGCAGTTTTATTGGCGGGTCTGATTCATGCAAGAACGTGCCCGTGCATAAGTTACAAATTTGTATTTGGAAACAGGCTTTGATCAAAATGAGTATCGCTGGCACTGGCTGCACCGTGCAACCGAAAAACAGCAGTTGGCACGCGAGAAGGTTGGGAGCTGAAGTCAACTGGAGCTTCTCACGCCATTTCTCTGTTGTTCGGGCAGATGTTGTGTGTAATAACACCACGAGCTCGGACGGTCCGTGTTTTTGGGCGTAGCGTTCGTATTCATAAGATGGAAATTGCTCTCCTGGCCTGAGCACACAAACTTTCGGCTCGGGGATGGTTGAGGTGACTCTTCCTCCAGAGCTCTGCAAAATGTTGGAGGCTCTATTTCAGTAAAAATGCATCTACGCTGCGGGTTGTTGTTTTTTCCACTTGTAACTGTGTGATGGAGTTGAATGGCAGCTAATTATAGTGACCTCCCACCATCCAAAATAAATGCTGGATTCCAGACCGGCTCATAAACTTTTCAGATGACCCAATCGTCTCTTGATGGGTCATAGCCTACTTTTGCTCATTTTCCAGAAGACTGCTCTGAATTTGGCTCCGAATATAAATATCTGGGAGTGGAATGTTAAACACAGCTCATGGACGGTAAACAATGTTGTGTACAGCAGCGGGGGGCTGACAGCCCCGGGTACGTGAAAATGGATGGGAGATGATTGCCTGTGGAGATCGTCCATATTCCAGTCCTTGAGCATGTTATGCTGTATATAGCATATTAGGAATAGCTGTAAAGTTAGTTTTCAGTCGGGTTTCGGTTCCTAGTAAGCAGGATTTCAAAACGGACACGCACAACAATGAAAACGAATACGCTATGAATGTAATGGATGCTTTCGTTTTCCCCGAGACTTCAAGCCGCCGAAGGGATTAAAATGTCGCAGGTTCTTTCTTTGAAGAAATTGAATCCAGATGTCAGTCACGTTGGAGGCATCCGGGACCTGTGAAAACTGGGAAAAGTGCCCGCTGAGGAATACCCCCCTGCCTCCAGGCTGCCGTGGTGCACCAGCTCGGGTCTTTTCCTTCGCAGCCAGTGGCAGAAGCGAGATCTTTTGTCTCTGGCTCCTCTCTGCAGCAGCAAACATCCTTCTTGCAGAGTTAGGTATAAACTAAAGCAACCCCAAGCGCCCTGGCTGATGGCTGGGGCTGTGTAACCTGGCCAGACCTGAACTGTGAGGACATGGAGGGTGCTGGAATGACTCTTCCACTGAATATAGGCTGAAAATCACATTCCAGGCCTGCTAGGATTGTATATTAACTGTGTCTGCCTGCTGTTCTCGCACATGATTTGCTTGAGTATTGCGAAGAGAAGAGACAGGAAAACAGGTCGTGAGTGCTGGCTGCCCAGGACACGGGTGCTGGAGGACACGTTCAGCTGTGGGGGCAACATTCCTGCTGCCCCGAGTGGTCTGCACGCCACGCTTGGCAACCCCTGGCACTAGTCAGATGCCATGTGTTGTTTAAGCAACTGAGTGTTTTTAACTGTGAAAACTTACCACAGTCTGGAATTGCAGACCAGAATTCGGATGCGTGTTTTCTTAGGAATTCCTCGTTTGTTAATCTAAAATTTATTTGATGATGCTCTGGGGCTGAAATAACAAAATGGCACGTCAGTACCCCCAAGAGCACTTGTGTTTAGTAGCAGTCCTACCCAGAATAACACGCAGGAGCAAAGAATGACGTAGGTATGAGGCTGCCCAGGACGTCAGGCAAGCAGCTCGGTGTAACAGCAGCCCACTCTTCTCCATGGAAATGAAAACCCAAACTAAAAGCGAGCGTTGAACGATGAGGGCTGGGTGACTGTCACTCGAAATCCTTCTGGCTCCCTAACGCGACAGGAGGATGGGAGTCACCGAGGTATTTCACTCCTAGAAGTGAAAATCCACATCTGAGTGTAGGGGAGGAATGCTATTAATACCACTGGCAGGAGAGCAGGAAGAACTGGTCTGTTACAGTCGCTCCGTGCAGAGACTGGCCGGGCGGCATTCTCCTGGCTTCGGAGTCCTGGTGTGGGCCGGACCCTGCCCAGCAGCCCAGAGGGGTTGGGGAAGGCACAAAGGCAGCCAGGGTCAGGGCAGAGGGGTAAAGGGGCACTGGGAACACAGAGGGAGATGTTGGTGGGTAGAGGGAAGCTGGGATTGTGGTGTGGAGTGTGTAGGGTACAACTCCAGAAGTTGGGCTTGGTAGCTTCTGCTGCAGGATGAACGAGTTTCCTTTCTTTTTCCATTTGTTTTGGCTTTCTTCAGAGAATTCCCAAGTACTACAGCCTCCTTCAGGGTGGTTTGCCCACCGGAGTGGTTTTTGCCCACCTCCCACCCTTGCCATCTTCAGGCTTCTCCAGATTTATTCCCTTTGTGTGCTCGGTGCTGCGTGTGGGTCATCAACTACCCACACGTGCGCATCTCCACCGCGCAGGTGGATTTTACCTTGAAACAGTGCTTGATCTACCCAGATCGGCTGTGCAGGACACGTACCTATCGCACGTGCTGGGCCAGGAGCAGGCGGGGAGCCCCGGTGTGTCAGGCTGGAGCCTTCAGTTCCCTCTCCATGACTTCAGCAGGCTTGCATCATGGTGAAATAGGCAGCCTCAGCAGGTGTCACGCACAAACAGGGATCTCCCAGCGGTGAATCGTCCCTTCCCCGAGGGCTCTGCAAGGAGAGGGACAATTATTTAACTCTTACATCACAGAAAACACTTGGGATGGCACGAAGTGCTCCGAGACGCAGGACATCACGTTCTGGTCCTAACGAGACTCGTTCAAGAGCCGCCCTTGTGTGCATGTGTGGCTCTTCATGCCTTCCCTCCCGGGTCCCAATTGTTCACGTCCTATTTTTAGTTGGCTCTGCACATCTCCATCTCAGGAAAGGGAGATGTCTGGGTCGAGAATTGTTCCCCTCTCCCAACTCAGGGCCCTTTAGAGCACATTTATCAAACCTTTGTCCTTAGGTTAGAGGAGAATCAAGCTTTTAGGCACTCCCAAACCCCCGATCAAACTCAGTGATGGGTTTTCCAGAGTCACAGTCCCGTTGGTTAGTTGTCGTCGTAAAACCAGTTGACTTGACTAGCGGGAAGGAAGGTGACTGGGCTGACCGGGATCCCCCCATCTGAAGGACCTCAAGTTTCTGAGAATCCTGCGTTGGGCGACCCTGAATGTTGTAAACCCTGACCCCCAACCGAGGTTCAAGGGGCCTGGATTTCCAAGTTTTCCACCCAAAAGACACAAACAGGGCCAAAATCAAACCAAAACGGGCCAGGGGAGAGGACGACATGACTGGGGCTGGCGGGGCGCGAGCCTTTTTCCACAAAGAAGGTGGGCGAGCACGGCCAGGCAGCCCTGCAGCCACCCTTCTACCACCAAACAAACTCGGTGCGTTTCCACCAGCACAGGAGACCTTTTTACTTCAGAGGTTTGTGGCGGTGCCAGGAATAATAGGACTGAACAAACAAACAAACCCTACAAGCCCCGCTGCATCCACGGCCGGGCCTGCTGGGGCAGGCTCCCCTGGGAGGAGAGGGGGAGCGGCTCAGGCCCTGCCAGCACAGCTTTGGAAGCCAAGAGCCGACTTAAAAGTGCAGGTCTGGACAAGAATTTGGGTTTTTGAACAGGGAGGGCTGAGGCTGGTTAAAAAAATACCACAATTTGTGGCGGCAAGCGCCTCGCGCCCCTGTGGCGGCAACGAGAGAGAGACCGTGAGGAGAAGCGCGTCCCACCGCCAGGCCTGAGGGGCGGCTGAGCCTCAGAACCACAAGTGCCAGGAGAGAAAAAGAGGGGAAATAGCCCCAAACCAAAACACGCCTTTTAATTTGCCTCTTTTTAACCCGAATGGTTAAAAAAAAGGAAAAAAACAGAAAAAAAAATGTGTTTTCCAAACCACTTTCTGTCACAAAACGTGAGGAACGCTCCCCTCGCCCCTCACAGGTTCCCCCCCTTAAAGCAAAGCCTCCCCAGCTCCCGTTTTGGGGCGTTTTTTAAGGATTTTAGGAGAAAAAAGGCAGGCAAATGGACCGGGGTGGGAGGGGCGAGCTCCTGAGGGAGGTGGGCGGGGCTATGGAAGGGGGCGGGGGCTTAGGGGCGTGGTCCCGGCCGTGGCCCCGCCCCCGGCGGTGAGGTCGGGGCGCGGCGCGGCTGCGGGCGCAGAGCGGCGGGGGGCGGTGGGGGGCGCGGGGCGATGGTGGCGCCCGGCGAGCTCGGGGGGCTGCTGCCCGTCAAGAGGACGATCCGTGTCATCGACGCCCAGAACCAGGCCTTCAGGGAGCAGGAGGTGAGCTGGAGATGGGGAACGAGGGGGAAAAGAGGGGCCGGAGAGCGGGTTTTTGGGGGTCTGGGGGGGGGATTTTGAGGGTAAAAGAGGTGGGTTTGGGGACGGTGAGGAGCTAGGTGCTGCCCGGACCCGCCTTGAGGTGCAGGCTGTGATTTAAAATAAAAAAAAAAAGAAAACTTTTTAAAAAAAAGAAAACTTTTTGTTAAAGGCTCCTGCTGGAGGGTAGTCCTGAAGGCGGGGGGCGAAGCGGGGCTGCTCCGGGGGGCTCTCTGCGTGCGCCGTCTCCTCCCGCTGCCAGGATTTTGCCTTATTAGGACCTCGAGCCAAAGCCGAAGTGTTGGTGGCTTTTTTTTTATATATATAGAGAGAGTTGATTTTATACTGTGTTGTTATGCAGAGAGGGTAATTGCTTTCGGGGGAGGCTATCGCACGTCTCCTGCAGGGACTGGAGGCAAAGTTCAGCAGTCAGGCAGAGACTGGCGGCACTGGGCAGGGCGTTATTGCCCCGCTCGGGGACAAGGGGAAGGGAGCTGCAGGCAGCTCTGGGGCCAGCACACTGCGCACATAGCCCCCACCTTAAAGCCCTGCCTTTAAAACAGCCCCATTTGGGCAATCGCCTCCTGCAAGAGGGAAAACAGGTGCTGGGAGAGAAGTGAAATACGGCAGGTCTTATAAATATGAATAAATCGCCTCTAATACTTAAAATGTACGTGTTTGGTATGGTATAACCGGTGTGCTGGGTATTGGCTGTGAAGCTGTGGGTCAGGGCTCGAGCGATGCCCCCCGAGCAATATTCCTGGCGGTGCTGGGTACTCGTTTGGTGTCAGGAGCCCCCAAATTTTGGGGCTGAACGCTCCCATCGTGGCGAGCAGCCCCCTGAATTTGGGAAAGGCAGAGGGTGAGATCTCACCCCAAGGTGCCAAGCTGGAGCTGGGGGATTCGCATCGATCCCAGGTAAAGGTGTCCAGGACAGAGGCGAGCTTTGCTCAGCTTTCACGTGGATCTTAAAGATAGTCAGGTGGCGATGATCGCTGGCAAGGAATATTCGAGTTGGTGACTTAAAACCTCCTCCTGCATTCCTGGTTTAATTAATCCAAGTTCGGCTGCGTGCGGTTTGTCGATTTGTCACCGAGTTTGTATGCGTTGGGTTGGGGCTGGCACGGCGAGCATTGTCCTCTGGTAAATGAGCCCTGTAAAATCCACTAATTATTACCCAGCGCAGGGGAAAGGTTGCGTGCGTGCGTGCTGCTAGGGGAAAAACTGCTTGGCTCAAAAGTAGCTGGTTTTCTTCCGAGCAGCAAGATGCAGTGCCTTCACAACGTGAATTACCTGCGCTTAAAAGAGAAGCCCTTGAAGCACCGTAGCCTTGCCCTCCAGCCGAGGCACTGAGACAAAGATTTACCTTTTGTGTGGACGTTCACGACGTATTTGTATTCGTTTCTAATAAAGAGCCCCTTGGGGGGGGAAAAAAAAACGTGAATGGAAGTAGGAGAGCTGTTGAACTCCCCAGGGTTTTAATTGTGTCGGGGCTGTAAGGCTTACGGCTGCTAACTTGTTACGGAAGCGTTGCAGACTTGCTTCTAATCTGGGCTTCTGTAAGGAATACAGCGTGGAGACAGTCGGATCATTGTTTGCAAGTACAGAACTAAAAAAAAAAAGAAGTACCGAGCCAAAGTTATCCCTAGCATGAACTGCGCCGAGGCTCAGCTTACACCGTGGCTGAGTTTGACCACAAGCGGAGGATCGCAGTACGTAACCCCCAGCTGAAACGCAGATCACAGGGAAGGTGAGGCTTCTAAGAGGGAGGCTGTCTCCCTGCCTTGGATCGAGTGATGCAGTTGGAAGGAGAAGAAGAAACAGATGCAGCTTTCTGGCAGTGAAACCGTTCCCGTCTGAGACGGGACAGAGAGTGGGATTTCTTTTCAAGAGAGGGGAAGTGGCCTTTTGCTAAGCTGCATTTGTAGCGCGCAGAAGTTTTTCTGTTGGCCGAACACCCCGAGGGAGCACAGGGCACGGACAGAAAACGCTCGGGTCTTGCCGGTCTGTGAAATTCCTCCCTCTGCAGAGCAGAGAAGTGCTGCTCGGGAGCTGTGCTGCCTCTCGTCCACAAGAGCAGAGCTTTTTGCTCCCAGCCTGCCTTCGCCTGTCTCGGTGCCTACCAGCTGCTGTTCCAGAAGGTGCCAACTTACGGTCCCGCAGGGACAGGGAGCCCCTTTGTGCCGCCTGGCCCGAGCAGAGGCAGGAATGCCTGCCGCGAGACCTCGTGCATGTGTCGCGGATGTGCGGGGAAGGCATCCGCACGCCGTCCCTTCGCGTAGACGGCGTGTCACTGTATCTCGTTTCTGGCCAGCCTGCCGAGCTGACCCTTTAACGGCAGGCTGCGAAATACCATGCGAGCATCCTGAAGCACCGAGGTTCCTTACTGTTACTTTTCAGTGTCATGTTTTTCCTTTCCGTGCTATTTATATCCCTGGCCTTGCCCGAGCTGTGTGTGGCTCACGCCTGTATGTTTTCTGCTCACGTTCCTGTAGTTTCGTAAGCTTCTCTTGCCTCGTGTCCCTTTATCCCGGTACACGGATGCGTGGCTTCACAGAACTAAATTGCCTATCCTTTCGCTCCAGCCAGAAACGTCTGTAAGTAATTAAAGTTTCCTCGTTTCCTGAGCACAGCCTGCGTATCCAGCCTGCAGGATAAGCCTTTCCCAACCAACATTCCCTGAGAGCGATGGCTCGAGGCTGGCAGAGGGGACAAGCGACTGCAGCGTCCCCGGTGTTGAGCTTAAACCCGCTGAGAGCCGGGGGCCCATGCTCGAGGGTGCCCTCTTGGAGCTTTCCCCTTTCCCGCAGCGCCTCCGTAGTCCTGAGATTACCCAAACATTTCGAGCGCAGCCTCAGACACCCTTTGTGCGGTGCCGAGAGGTCTTTGTGCTCTGCATCGGCCATAAACCGTCGCGTTTCATGTTCCTCCCTGCGACTTTGAGGGCTTAATTCAGTGTGAGCTCAGTCCTGTGTTGCTTAACGCCGCTCACAGACAGACAGGCTCCTCGGGTCGTGTTGCTGAGAACGGATCTTGCGTACGTAGCTCTTAGGTTTCCTCAGTCCTTCCTGGAACCCAGCTCTCTCTGCGGGTTCCTATTTCCCTTTTCTGCTTTCAGCTTCTGTCACATCGGTGCCACGCAGGAGCAGAGGGTTTGGGCTCCCAGTCCTGCAACCTCCAACTGGAAATGGAGATGCTGAAGAGCTTGGCCTAAGCAAGCCTTCACCTTTTAGTCCTTGATACAGGAGAGGAGAAACTTAACTGTAATTAACCAAAAACGTCTAACGAAGTTTTGGGAAAGTTTTTAGGGCGATTGAGTCAAAAAAAAATTAAAGCTTCCATCAACTTATGCTAACCAACTCCAAACGAAGAAACTTCCTTGTGCTGATGAGTCACGCCAACGTGTGCCAGACGCTTAGGAGCACCAGGGCACCTTCCCTGGGCAGTCCCTACAGCCCGATATCTTGATCCAAAATTCGTAGGGTAGTCAGCATGATGTTAAAAAACCGATCAGAGCTCAAGCACCAGTAGGTTTCCTTGGGACACTTCCTCATTTTTGGCAGCCTTTGGGTCAGGGCAGTGTTGAAAATGCTCTGGGCTCCCGGCGTGGATTAGCGGCGTAGAAAAGCAGAAGCTCTGCCTTTCAAATCTAAACACGGAGAAGAAAAATTATGATGAGTTGCCGGGGGGGGGGCAGAGCAGGAGGAGGAGGAAGCTTTGTAAAACCGAAGGTCTTAAACTTCATCTGCTTCGAGTGTGCGTAGCCCTCGCAGGAATGTTCAGCATGTGGTCATTTGCCATTTGTTAGAATAGCTGCTGAGGCTGTCCTGGGCTCCGACTGCTACTTTTCTCTCCAAAATAAAATTAAAATGGAAAAACGCATTCTTTCGACAAAGGAAAACATGATAAAAGGGAGAAGCAGATCGCAGCTCCATCTTTAGACGAGTCGCCTGCCCTGTAGAGCCGAGTGCTTCGGTCTATTTCTGTTCCGAGCCATAACGGTCTCTGTTTGAGCCTAATTCTGAATTCTGACGTGTGTGTTATCTCGCCTCTTCTACACTGGGCAGAGTTTTTGCAGTTTTAATTGTAGCCCTAAAGTTCAGACAAATATTTACAGCCTCTGCTTTCCATTTAAGATGAATGGCCACTTCAAAACGCTTTCTTTGCAGTGTTTCCCATTCCTTAAGGGTGTTCATGCTTTTTAAACCTGCCTGGACAGCTTGAGAAATGAAGTGGGAGTCACAGCCAGTACGATTTGTTCTCTGCTTTATTTACAGGAGCCAAGCAATAAACGGGTTCGGCCTTTAGCACGGGTCACATCCTTGGCGAACTTGATCTCTCCTGTAAGAAATGGTGCAGTTCGGCGCTTTGGGCAGACAATACAGGTAAAAAGCAGAGTTTTCTAGCCCTCTGTGGACGTGTGGGACGGTACTGGCTGTAGGGGGGGGAAACAGGCACGGGGATTTCCAGGCAGCTTGTGAAAACCTACCGTAGGATTCGTGCAAGGACAGAAAGCTTGCTTGGGGATGAAGAAGAGTTCAGGAGTTCAGAGGTGGCTCCCTAGGTTGTTGAGGGCTTAGGGAGGGAAGCAAAAATAAACTTCAGATAAGGAGAATGGTGTTGGTAAACCGTTGCAGCACTCGAGATATGTGTATTGGAGCTCGTGTCTAGATAGAAGCGAGCTGACCTTGCTGTTTAGCGATGATGTCAGGGACGTGTTGCCTAAGGAACCGCGTGTGTCCAGGTGCGATCGCTGCTCTGTCTCTTGCAGTACCACTGCAGATCACGAGAGCAAAGTTCGCCTGGTGTCTGACTAACCCCCTTATAAGCAGAGTTATGATCCTAATTTATTTACTTCCTCATACCTTGGAAATAGACCCAAGCTTTATCTGCCCGTTCTCCTCCCAAGCGCTGCTGCTGGATCGGTGCAGAGAGGCACATGGAAAAGATTGCCAGTCTCGGGGCTCTTGGGCCCTTCTCAGCAGCCTGATTAAAGTGTTCCTTTATCTGAGGAAAAGTGTCTGGGTGTGTTTTCCTGCCCTGTGCAGCAGAGGAGGATGAAGGATTGGGAGGGGTGTGGGTAATACTTCTGCACTTCTGAACTGTAGGCTCTTTTTTTTAACTTTTTTTCTTTTTTTTTCTTTAATCCCTGTAGTCATTCGCCCTTCGCAGCGACAGCAAATCCCCTGGCTGTGCCCAGAAGTCATGTAGCAGATCCGCTGCTCCCACCCCTCCTAAAAGAAGAAACAGTGTCCTCTGGTCTGAGATGCTAGATGTCAACATGAAAGAATCCCTGAGCACCAAAGAAATCAAGCGCCAGGAGGTAAGATGTCTGTTAAACAGCAGGACTGGCAAAGGCAGCTGAGGCTTGGTCCATTTCCTTGGTGGGAAAAGGAGTAGTGAGCATCTGTGGGTGATTGTGTCTTCCTGTGCACCTTCATTTCTAAACCACTAGATTTATTTCAGTGCCAGGCATGGGAAAAGGTAGGCTGCTCTCTCTCGAGTCACTAGGGAGCTCGTCTCCCCAGTTTGACCCTTCAGAGATGCCAAACTCTTTCCACGGGGGCGCTCAGCATTTCTGAAATTTGAGACCCAGCCGCGCTGGTTGCTTTGCAGCAGACCCAAAGTCGGGTTCCTTGTAAAGCCAGCTGTCTTTCTCTTCGAGTTCTTGACAATTGGTTGAAAGCCAAACAGCGAGGCCTTGGCTTGCCTTTTCCCTGTAGTTCTTAGACAAATCTTCTCATGACAACACAGAAGCTGACTAAAGACGCCTGGGATTTGACCTCTGCGGTTTTCTGGGTTTTGTTTTTTTCGTGCTTGCCTGTGTAAAAGCAGTGATTTAAAAGGTGCTAATATTTAATTTGGCTTGTGCGTGAGCATCAGAGCTTTCACACAGTTGTAAGTAATGTAGCTTTCTCCAGGCTGGGAAAGCCAGCAGATTTACTCGGGGTTGTCGTGCCCAGGTGGCATAAAGCGATTCAGATGGCAGAACCGCCTATTCAGGCCGAAGAGACAGGATGTACATTACGTTAGCTGAAAGGCTCTTTCAGGGGAAAACGGGGATTAAAAATGACACTCCATGCTTTTATCCCCCTCCTCACAGGCAATATATGAAATGTCCAGAGGAGAGCAGGACCTAATTGAAGACCTGAAGCTTGCCAGAAAGGTGAGTGGTTTTTTCCTGCAGTCAGTAATCACATTGCAGATAATTTACTTACCCCCGCAAACATTACACATCAGCTTTGTCAGGCCTAGAATCCACCTTTAGGAAACTCTCCTGGAAAGCTGAAGCGAGCAGTCCTGCAGTGCTGGTTTGGGTGCAACAAACTCGGCCCTAAAACGATTGCGCTTTGCAGTCCTGCACAGCTAGTTGGGGAATTCCTCTCCCAGAGGAGAACAGTTCAGACAGGAAAGCCCTTCTCCTTTTTAGGCCTTGATGCCTGTATACAGAGTTGTGGATACGATGTTGTAACATGGATCCAAGTCGATGTTACTGTTTCTATCGGCTTCTCGTCAAATCTGTCCTGCACTTGATACATCCCCGGGATTTACATTGTCAGCTTTTAGCTGTGGGAGATCTGAATGCATTTTAATACTGACTTCCTTTGACAGGCTTATCACGATCCTATGCTGAAACTCTCCATCATGTCCGAGGAGGAACTCACCCACATATTTGGGGACTTGGATTCTTATATTCCTCTGCATGAAGGTAAGAACAATTGGATCACTTTCACATAATACGTTGACTAGGAGTTGCACTCGGTGCTTGCTCACATTAGAATAGTTTACTGGGGTGTTGTAGCAGTTTCTAATTCCGTGTTTCAATTCCAGACTTGTTGGCAAGTTTAGGAGAAGCAACAAAACCAGATGGAACAGTGGAGCAGATTGGGCCCATTCTCGTGAAATGGGTGAGTACATAACTCTCAGACACCAGGCTGAAAATGATTATGAGCTTAAAGAACGTTTAAAGCTGGAAGCTGAAAAGCTGCGGGCTTTTGTGGCCTTGAGTGAAAGACTGAAGCGGAAATCCTGACTGCCCTGAAAACAATGGGGCTCTGTCAGCTGTAATGGGCCACAATTTCATCTGGGAGACTTGCACTAGTGCGACTGCAATTACTTACTGATTTATGTTTGAAATGTCTACATTGTCCGGACTGTTAGCAACTGATGTGATCTCAATAGCGCTGTAGCTGTTAATCTCAAACATCTGAACTTCAAAGGCATTGAATGTAGGACGCCCTTGTTCTCCTCACAAAAGACTAGCTACATACACAGGATAATCTGTTAGCTTTTTTTTATTGGGCCCAGATATCTCAGTGAGGGAAGTAGAACCCCCCGAGCTTGACATGTTAATGTGATTTGGTCTTCCTGCATGGAATTTGACTCTTCAACACTATTCTTCTCCTGCAGTTACCAAGACTCCATGCCTACAAAGGTTACTGTAGCAATCAGCTGGCAGCCAAAGCGCTTCTGGATCAGAAGAAGCAGGACCGGAGAGTGCAGGACTTCCTTCAGCGCTGCCTCGAGTCTCCTTTCAGCCGCAAGCTGGACCTTTGGAGCTTTTTGGACATTCCTCGAAGTCGGCTGGTCAAATACCCGCTGCTCCTGAAAGAGATCCTGAGGCACACTCCTAAAGACCATCCTGATGTCCAGATCCTGGAAGAAGCCGTAAGTAATAGCGATTTTATGAGCATTGTTCTGACAGAACCATGTCATTTTAGAGCTCCAGAAAGCTTTCTTAAACCCTCAGCGGTTTTGTGGGGTGGCTTTCTCAGAGGACATAAATCTGTGACAGTAACCCCTTGTGAAAGCAAATGGGCGATCAGTCCACATGGACTCCATCATGGGGAGGTTTTAAATAACAGCGTAAAGGGAAGATATGCAAGCATAGGTCCCTATTTAATCATCTGTAAATGTTTTATTTTTTAGATATCTATAATCCAAGGTGTCCTCTCTGACATCAACTTGAAGAAGGGGGAGTCAGAGTGCCAGTACTACATTGACAAGCTGGAATACCTGGATGAGAAGCAGAAGGACCCGAGGATTGAAGGAAGCAAAGCTTTACTGTGCCACGGGGAGCTGAAGAATAAAAATGGGCATGTAAGTCCCTCGTGTTCATGGTAATTAATGCTCAGGTTTGAAAACCTTCCCTTAAAGGCAGTTTGAAACTCCTTGTCATAGCAGGACCAGGAGCCCTTCCATCCTTAGGGTTAGCCTAGACAATTACCTAGATTTTAAAAAGCAGAGGAAAAAGGACCTGATGGCAGACTGCATTGCAGGCTATAAGGGAAAGTTTCCTGCTGACAGTTTTACAATTGGCCTTCAGGAGCTGGAAAATAATTAGCACAAAATTACCTTAGAAAGTGTGCTCTGTGCCCTAGCACTCCATCAAAAGGGATTTCCTGCTGCCTGTTTACTTTCAGGTGCTCTGACATTCCCCATTGTGAACGCTGGCGCGCAGCTCTTCCAAACAAAAGTGTTCCTGCAAAAGCCTGTTTGGCTTTGAGATGAACTGCCAAGAGTTTATCTCCCACTGCAGCAGCACTGAAAGACCCTGCTGTACTCCAGGCTTTGCTGCCTTTTGTCCTGGCTTGCAGGAGTAACCTCAGTTTAAACATCAAATCTTTGTGTTCTTTATTTTTCAGTTGGTTGTTTTGAGGTTTTTTGTTTAATTCAGCCATTACGCTGCAGGACACATGAAGCATTTTGTATAGTCAGAAAAAAAACTGCTTCTAATTATCCTCTCCTTGCCTTCTGCAAATCATAAATCAATTCTTACGGGTCACAAAATAATAAATCTGATGATGTAAGTGTTGTATATGCCACTGCTGTCAGGGTCCTAAGTTACTGTAACCAACAATTGTCAGGAAGCTAACATGGGTGTGAGACTTGAGCTAACATGGCCTTGAATTCCAGAGGGTGTGTAACAACTTTGCATAGAGCACAACGCTTTGCTCATACTCGGATATGTTTTCCCTTTCAGAAACTCTACGTCTTCCTTTTCCAAGACATCCTGGTTTTGACCCGGCCAGTCACTCGCAACGAGCGTCAGTCCTACCAAGTGTACCGGCAGCCAATCCCTGTCCAGGAGCTGCTCCTCGAAGACCTGCAGGACGGCGATGTGAAAATGGGAGGATCCTTCCGAGGAGCTTTTGGCAATTCGGATAAAGGTACAGCCCAACCCCATCACCCGTGTGGGGATCAGTTGGTGAGGAGAGCAGGAGATCTCCGTCAGGATGATCCCTGCACGCAGCGGGTGTGTGACGTGTCTGCATCCACCTTTAGACTCGCTGCTGGGCTTCGCAGTGTTATATCTGGTGGCCATAAACTTTCATACGGCGCCTTGCAGTCGGAGCTAAAATTAGAAAAACATCTATTTCAGTGCGACCGGGCTGGGCTTTTTGGGGAGAATGTTTGTGGGATTTTGAACGCTTTCCCCTAAGCAGAGCAGGTCAGGCAGGGCCGCTTGCCTCGTGATGGAATCTCTAAATACTGAGCTAGGAACTGATCTGCTTTTTCCTATGTTTACCCTCAGCTAAAAATATCTTCCGAGTTCGTTTCCAAGACCCCTCCCCGGGCCAGTCCCACACGCTGCAGGCCAACGACATCTTCCACAAGCAGCAGTGGGTCAACTGCATCCGAACCGCCATCGCCCCCTTCCAGCGGACTGCAGCCGCCGCGGAGCTGCCGGAGCTGCCGGAGCTCAGCGAAGAGTCGGAGGAGAACAACCCCTCCGCGCCCAACGTCAAAGCCCAGAGGAGGCAGTCCGCCATGTCCGGCGTAACGGAGATGGAGCTGGACGAGAGCACGGCCGAGTGCGGCTCCGTCCTGGACTCGGAGGAAGCCAAGGGCGTGAAAACGCACAGAACGCTCGCGGGGCACAGGAAAACGAGGGAGAAGCAGCTGAGCAGCAAGCGGAAAGAAACGCTAGTGTAAAGAGGAGCCCGGTGACACCACGGCGGAAGACTGTTTATTTATAAATAACGTGTACATTTTTCTTGTCATGTGAGCATGATTGGATTTGCTCTTCTGAACAGAAGTGTCTTTTTTTTTTTATGTTGTAATGGCAGCTACTGGTATACAGTTAACACTGTTGAACTGGAGTCTGTTTTTCCTAAAGCAACCACTTTGACCCTGTTTTTATGCTCTTAGTCTGTGATTCAGAAGCCCTCGTGGTTTTGACTGCTTCCGGCAGATTTTTGAAGAGCACACCTTGGTTTCTGAAAGATTGCCACGTGGTGATTGAGGCGGGGAAATGGTAAACCTAAAGCAGAAGTTGGTGCCGTCACCACGAGCCTGGTGGTGTCCCACTGCAGCGGAACAGTTTGGATCTGTGCTGCAGGAGCCCTTTTAAAGTGGGCTCGAAAGCTGAAGTCACATTTTCTTTTTGTCTCGAATAGTGCATGTTTTGCAGAGTCTGGTTATCGTCACCCATGTGACTTTCCATCCTTTTTTTTTTAAAAAAAAAAAAAAAAAGGACAAAAAATCAGACCCCAGGTTCAACAGGTTCTCAATTTACCTACTGGAATCTTTCGTCCTGGTGCGTTCATTGTACATTCCTCATTTTCACTCATGTAACCTGCCGCATATTTAATTTTTTTTTTATTAGTTGTTTTTGTTTCCAATACTTGTTTGGGGTTTTTTGGTTTTCTTTTTGTTTGTTTGTTTGTTCGTTTTTTTACTTTTGTATTTTCGTCATCTGCAGTCTTTCAGACTTGGCATTTCCTTTCAGCTACTTGATCCTTCTTGTTCAGAGGCGCGCGTGTACATAATGCGCCTGCGCTGAGCTCTGGACTCCTGAAAGAGAACTGCGTTGTACGGGGCGTAGGAAGGTTTTGTAGGCACGTTGCAAAGGGTTTGGGGAGGGAAGAAGAGCAGCAGCTGTAGAGGGAATAGCAAGGGAGTGAAAGTAGCTTTTGTAGTTACTGTTTGTTGAAAATGAAATGCCTTCCGTGGGGGGGCCGGGCTGGAGGCAGCCGAGAGGATATTGCATGTGGTAGAAAGGTAGAGAAGAGGAAGCGTCTGCGGCGGAGGAGTTGGGGACGGGAGAGGTAGAAGTGTATATACTCGTAACGGCGACACTGCCGCCTTCTAGCAGTCCAAAGAATTCGTGTGAGAAGCCAGCTGGGAAACTGCCGCGAAGCATCGTAGGAAACAAAGCGGTACCAGCTCTGATCGAAGCCAAAGGGTTGCTCCCGCACTGCGGCCGAGGGTGGCGGGGTGAGGGCAGCGATCCCACGCCACCCCTCCTCGAGCCTTGCACTCACCTGGCTGTGAGGGTTCCTGTCCCTCGCGCCAGTAGTGCGGGAGGTGGGAGGAAGGTGTACATAGACACAAAGCCGTGTGGTTCTCTGTAAATGTCTTGTACAGTTTCGATTGCCAAGTACAATTAAATTTGTGACAGCCTTCTGCTTGTCTTGCGTGAGTTGTTTCCTGGGCAGGGCACCCTGAATACAGGCGGGGTTATCGGGCTGCGGTATGGGGAAGCAGATAAAGCCTGCGCACCTGGCTGGGCCCCGGAGCCCCCGTGAGGAATCTGGGGGTTTGTCAAAATCCTCTTCTCGGTCACGGTTCCTCTTTTTGCCGCCTAGGCCCAGCAGGACGCGAGCCAGGGGTTTATGGCCGGCACCGGCTGCCCTCCCGGCGCGACAGGCGGGCGCTGGGAAAGGGCACAGCTCCCTGAGTCACCCTGCGGCTTCCCTGGGTTTTCAGAGGAAAAGGGAGCAGGGGTGATGGTCGCTGCCCTGCCCTGCTCATGGCACACCGAGAGGACGTTGCTGGGTGTTTTGCACGTATTTCTCTTCATCCTTAGCTCTGATACCAAATCGAGTATTAGTTACGCTTGTTCCTCCTGTGTGCTGTGAAGTGATACCCTGCGGCTGCCCATGGAAAGAAACCAGATCTGTCTACAACAGCCCACGCTTCTTTCAAAGGAAACGACGTGTGACCCCAAAAGCAGCTCTCAAACCACCCTACAGCCCCGGCGGGGAAAAAGGTCTCCCCACTTAGAAATCCCTGAGCTGAAGGAGAACGCGGCTGGACAGAGCTGGGGAGCACCCTGGGGAACCTATCCAGAGGCGAACTACGAGTGGTGATGATGAAATCACACGAAAATCCTTGGGCTGCCCGTGTAGGGCACCGTCTGGGTGCTGGGTGTCCATGCTGGTTCCCCCAGCTCTCCCACGATGTCCCCAGCGCCCTGTTTGCCCCTGTTTTTGACCTCTGAATATGAATTTTAAGCTGGAGGGAGCTCAGCCCTCCCCACACAGGGGTTAGAAGCGAGAGGGTGTAGAAGAAAGTCTCCTTTTGCAGACACACACACACAAAAAAGCCTTCAGCGAGCTGCGGGGGCACATGGCTCGGCCTCAAAGGAGGGGAAATCCTGCGGCTTATCCTCCCGCGCGTCAGGCCGGGGACAGACCTCGCTCTGGACTTCACGCAGCCGACAGACAGAGTTGGCCGCGAGCCTCGTTTCCCCCGCTCGGTGCTGGTCCCGCGCGCTCCCGAGGACGAATGTGCCGACCGCAGCCAGCCGCCGCCTCCGCCCTCGCTCTGCTAGACTAAACACGCCAGGCGTGCCTGGCTGCCGGCGGGTCCTGGCCTCCTTCTCCCTCTCCCTCTCCCTCTCCTCTCTTCTTCCTCTCCTTCTTCTCCCTCTCCTTCTCCTTTTCCTATCTTCTCCCTCTCCTCTCCTTCTCCTCTCTTCTCCCTCTCCTTCTTCTCCCTCTCCTTTTCCCATCTTCTCCCCCTCCCTCTCCTCCTTTTCCTTCTCTCCTTCTTCTCTCCTCTCTCTCTCCTTCTCCCTCTCCTCCTTTTCCTATCTTCTCCTTCTCCTTCTCCTCTGCTTCCCTCCTCTCTTCTCCCTCTCCTTCTTCTCCCTCTTTCTCCTTTTCCTCCTCTCCCTCTCCTCTTTTCTCCCCCCTCTCCTCCTCTCTCTTTCCTCTATTCTCCTTCTCCCTCTCCTTCTCCCTCTCCCCCTCCTTCTCCTTCTCCTTCTACTCCTTCTCCTTTTCTCCTCTCCTCTCCTCACACCCAGACAAGGGACCTGAGCAAGCACCATGCCCCCAACCCCCCCCACACCCCAAAATCCTTGCCCACCCCTGCCGCTGCGACATCCCCATCACAGACGGGCAGGAGCAGGGAGTGCGGCTGTGCCCTGCGGGCTCCCGGCACCTCCACCCTTGGCAAGCAGCTCCCCGGCCCCGTATTTACCTTGTGGGGTTCCCCACCCAGCTTGGTGCTGAGCAGGGCCAGCACCACGCAGCACACCCCTGCCCCGAGCACCTCCCCAGCACCCCAATCCTGGCCTGCACCACGGGGACGTCTGGCAGGCGGGACCACGGTCCCTTTGGGTTAAAAAAAACCAGACTTTGGGCACGCAGCCCCGCAGACCCCGTCGTTTGCCCCCATTTTTTGGAAACCTCACTAAAACAATACCTCAACCACAAACCGCCGCCGCCGCCGCCTGGCTCTTACACCCGGCAGCTGCCGTCCCCCGGAGCCCTTTCCAAAAAATCCCAGTTTGTTCCCTAAACCCCGATGCGATTTTTGCCGGGCTTTGTGGCCGTTCCCCTCAACCTCCACGAACGCCTGGGTTCATGCAGGGCCCCGGGGCCCCACGGAGGTTTCCGTGCCGGAGCCATTTCGTTCCCCGCCTCCAAATTTCTCTTTTTTCCACGAATTCCTCAGCCTCCCCCCCCTCCCCGCCTCGTCTGCGAAAGCAAACCCAGACACATCTGCGCACATCTGCGCTTGCGGTGCAAGCCACGCAGGGTTGGGATAATTCGTCTGGGTGCTTCTAACCAGTCATTTTGGGATTTTTTTAGACATTTCGTGGGTCAGATCACCCTAAGGCAGAGGCTGGGGTTGAGCGGGGCGATGCCGGAAGGGGAGGCCGCCTGCAGAACACCCAGCAGCGTCCTCTCCCCACTCCATCAGGATTTTATGGGCCAGCAGGCGGGTTTAGGAGGTTAATTAGCCTTCTGTGCTAATGAGGTCGCAATTAAGCATGGTCAAAATCAAGGGCTGGCCCGACCTCCTCCCAGAGAGGAAGGCAGCATGGGATGGGCAAGGGGAGGCAGCGGGTGCTGGAGATGGGGAAGGGAAGGGTGGGGGTGGGTGGGAGAGATGGGGGGGGGTGCTGGGTGCTGGTGGTAGGAGGTGATGGGTGCTGGGAGGTGGTGGGTGCTGGTGGTGGGAGCTGGTGGGTGCTGGTGGTGGAAGGAGATGGGTGCTGGTGGTGTAACGTGATGGGTGCTGGTGGTAGGACGTGATGGGTACTGGTGGTGGGAGGTGATGGGTGCTGGGGATGGAAGGAGGTGGGTGCTGGTGTTGGGAGGTGATGGGTGCTGGTGGTGGAACATGATGGGGCTGGTCGTGGAAGGAGATGGGTGCTAGGAGGAGATGGGTGCTAGTGGTGGGCGCTGGTGGTGGGAGGAGTTGGATGCTGGTGATGGAAATTGATGGGTGCCAGGGACAGGGAGGTGACAGAGAAGCAACCCCCCAGCAGCTTCCAGCTTTGCTCAGCACCAAGGCACTCCCAGGATGAAGCCTCCCGTTAGCAAGATCACCCTGGTGCCCCCCCAGCCCACCCTCGTGTTGGAGCTCAGACAAGCCCCCCAGCTTGAACAACCTCCTAAATCCTCCCAGGCCTGGAAAACACCCCGAAAAACACCTGACGGTGCCTGCCTCTCCCAAGCCACCCCCCCAAGCCAGCCCCCGCTCCCCAGCCCTGGACTTTCCTGTCCCGCCCGGGGCTCTTTCACAGTTTTGATTCATTTTGGAGCAGAACAGCAGCACGCGCAGGCAGAAAACCAGGGAGCAGCTCGTTGCACAAGAGGAGCCGCCAGGGCCTCCCCTCCCCGAAACGCGCTCGCCGTGCCTCTCGCCAGACAGGTTCCCAGCACGGCTCAGCCAATTCCTCCCTGCCTCTGCGACGCTTTTCGTGCCAGGAGTTTTTTCCAGATGAGGTTTTCCTCAAGATGGTCATCCCCTCCCAAACTTTGTCCCACCTGGAGGCCCCAATTCCCACGCGATTCCAAGTTGTCCCATGGGTTGCTTCTGTTTTGTGGCATTCCCTCCAAATCCCACAGGTTTCATTACTCGCTGGGGGAATCTGGGGAAAATTAGTGCTGTTTTCCTGGAACCCAGAAAGGCAAAATATCTTCTGCTGCTGCTCAGCCTGGTCATCTGGTCTGTTTGCTCCTTGGCCTGGCTGGTGACGTTCACTTGGCTGTTATGGGCACATAGGAAAGAGGGGATGGATGGATGGATGGATGGATGGATGGATGGATGGATGGATGGATGGATGTGTGGGTGGATGGGTGGATGGAGGGGCAGCTCGATGGATGGTAGTATGAATGCATGGATGGATGAACAGATACATGGTTGGGTGACTGGATGGATGCATGAGTGAATGGGCAAATGGATGGATGGTTGGTTGATGATGGATGGATGGATGGATGGATGGTTGACGATGGATGGATGGATGGATGGATACGTGGATGGATGAATGAATACATAGATGGATGGTTGGGTGAGTATGGATGGATGGATGGATGGTTGACGATGGATGGATGGATGGATGGATACGTGGATGGATGAATGAATACATAGATGGATGGTTGGGTGAGTATGGATGGATGGATGGTTAGTTGACAATGGATGGATGGATGGATGGATGGATGGATGGATGGTTGACAACAGATGGATGGATGAATGGATGGAAGGAATGTAGGTGGGTAAAAGGAAGGACACATGGATGGATGGTTGGGTGGCTGAGTGAATGCATGGACAGTTGGCTGGATGGATAGACAGATGGATGAACACAGATGGATGGACAGCAAAACTGACCTCATCACCACGTGTTTCTGAACCCCACTGCACACGCTGCCGTGAGA
The DNA here is from genome assembly GCF_009769625.2 of Cygnus olor. Classification (NCBI taxonomy): domain Eukaryota; kingdom Metazoa; phylum Chordata; class Aves; order Anseriformes; family Anatidae; genus Cygnus; species Cygnus olor. The sequence goes on along the minus strand of NC_049169.1, from coordinate 1,739,739 downwards.
GATGAGCAAAAACCGAAAGCAGGATGTTACGAGGTGGTGAACCCTCACTCAGCCTGGGGCTAACCCCTGAATAACCAGGGCATGAGCCTCATGCCGCGACTCACCTGCTGCGCGGCCACCTCAGCTCCCCGGGGGCCACACAGGTGTTCACGGGGAGCCCGGATGAGGCGTCACGGCTGACTCAGGTCCCCGTCAGCATCGGCAACCGGGCTCTGCCTGGGCCTGTACGAGCAAGGAGCTCCCTGCGGGCCTCAGCTCCTCCTTTTCCTCCTCCTCCTCCTCCGGGAGAGGGAGGACGGAGGGAGGAGGCCCCATCCGTGCCTCCCCGCCAGCGCTGCGTGCCGGGGCAGAGCCGCGTGCGAGCGGGGAGCGCGGGACGCCATGGCCGAGCGGCTGTCGGAGGAGCAGATCGCCGAGTTCAAGGAGGCTTTTTCCCTTTTCGACCGGGACGGCGACGGCTGCATCACCACCAAGGAGCTGGGCACCGTCATGCGCTCGCTGGGGCAGAACCCCACCGAGGCGGAGCTGCAGGACATGGTGGGCGAGGTGGACGCCGACGGCAGCGGCACCATCGACTTCCCCGAGTTCCTCTCGCTGATGGCGAGGAAGATGAGGGACTCGGACAGCGAGGAGGAGATCCGCGAGGCCTTCCGCGTCTTCGACAAGGACGGCAACGGCTACATCAGCGCGGCGGAGCTGCGGCACGTCATGACCAACCTGGGCGAGAAGCTGACGGACGAGGAGGTGGACGAGATGATCAAGGAGGCTGACTGCAACAACGACGGGCAGGTCAACTACGAGGAGTTCGTGAGGATGATGACGGAGAAGTGACCTTCATCCCCGGCCTGCAGGTAACTTGCCGGGATGCCATTTTGTGCCCAACCCCATGTGCAGGGAAATCCTCGGACCAGGGGGGCCACCATCTCCTTGGCAATGGGACCCCAAATTTCTCATTACCCTCGTCTCAACATGTGCTGGTGGTTGGAAACATCAACGTTCACGGTGCCTTTTTATTTTATTTTATTTTATTTTATTTTATTTTATTTTATTTTATTTTATTTTTTCCTTTGTTTCTTCATAGGGAACCGAGGCCGTAGTGGCCCCCAGCCCCTCCATCCCCTCACTGCCTTCTCTCCACCGTCCTGGGCTGGAAAATCATCCTTTATCCCAGCCGGAGCATCGCCAGCCAGCGTCTGCGTCGGATGCGGGCATCCCACCCCAGCGGGACAGGGCTCGGGGATGCTGCTTCTCTCCCGGGATGCTGATGGACATGGGGGTGTCCCTCCTGCTCCCCCCCCCCAAGATGCACCCCCTGCATCTGTAGAGGGGACAGTGGCCACCGCGTGTCCCCCAGTACCACGCCGAGCCCAATAAAATATCCTCCCCATGTCCGGGTGGCTGCCAGAGCTTCTTTTGGCTTCTCTTTGGGGCCACTGCTAATCCCGCCCCCCGCAAAAAAAAAAAAAAAAGACCACCATTGGTGCACGTGGATGGGGTGACAGGGCTGGGGATGGGACCCACGTCACCCCCATCCCCTTTCCCCCATCCTTTCACCCCACGAGCTGGGGAAATGCCCCATGTGGCGGCTCAGCGCCCTGCCCCTGGGTTGTGGCCACCCCGCCCCAAATCCCCTCACTTCTGGGGGCTGCTGGCTGCAGCCATGCTCTGGTTCACCCCACTTCTATCCCCAGAGGACTGGTGGTAGGTGGATTTAGCCCAAAAGCCCCGTCCCAAACAAAGGCAGGACAGGATTCGCCTTTCCCAGCCTTCACCCACCCCACAGCGCTCCCCGTGACTCAGTTTCCCTACAAAGAGGGCGAAACCCAATCGCAGCAGCCCTCCCACTGCTGGCCAGGGCGGTTTCCTTTCTCTATATGGTGGGTTTGGAAAGAGAATTAATTATAATGGGCCTCATTAATGCTCAGTCACTAACGAACAAGCACACCGTGCCAGCACCTGGCGCCTTCACCACGCGCTGCCCTCTTGCTCGCGCACAGCCCTGCAGCAGACACAAAACGGGCATTTATGGCCCCAAAAAAAAGCCCTAATCCTGCACAATTGAGACAAGCAACGGGGTCACACCAGGCTATCATACACAAGCCACTAAATTTAGACCTTCCAAAAAATGTGATTATTTATTAACGCGCTGCTCCGGAGGCGAAGTGCCGTGCAGTATTTTTAGGGCTGACCTTTTCTCCTTCTGTTCCGGGGCTGTTTAATTACCGGCGCGTTTTTTTCACGCCGCTCCTCCTGGGCTGTTTTTCTTAATGACGGCCTTAAACGAGAGGCTGGAGCCCGGCCAGGAACGCCAGCATCCTCGTTGGCGTCTTTCATCGTGGGGAAAGTTCCCAATTTTGCCCTTTTTCCCCCCATTTGGGCTCCCAGCGGCTTGGCAAGGTTTGCCCTGGCACCGCTCGGGATGGAAAGACAGACGGATGGATGGACAGACGGGCAGGACCACGCTTATCTCTGCCGGCGCCGCCGGCTTGCTGGCGCCGTTTGCTTTGGCATCGCCAAGGGAGGGCATTTTGCTCCCCAAATCCGGCTGTTGAGGCCCAAATCTTAGGGACGGAGCTGGTGAAAGCGGGCAGGATCCGGCCCCGACCTTGCACCCTGCCCGCCCCCGCGCCGTGACTCACGGGGAGGCTCAGATCCGGCCTTCGTTAATGATTACGTTAATTGAGCCGCCGTTGGAGATGCACCAGAGGGGGTGGAAGGGGGCGGCTGTGGGGCGCCAAGGGGCAGAAACCTGCCCGTCCCACCCCAAAAACCTCGTCGGGGTGGTCCCCAGGGATGGGGACAGTGGGGTGGGACCTGGGGGAGGGGAGGACCTGGGAAATCCTCCAGGGTGGGACCTTGCTGGGGGCCACCTGGGGTGGGTCCCGGGGGACCTTCTGAGATGGGACCTGGGGGGGGGTTACGTGGGGTGGCAAACGGGGCTCACCTGTAGGGGGAAGACCTGGAGGTTTATATGTTTTGGGGGATTTTTATTCTCCAAAATGATGGTTCTGTGGGATACGCAGCTCACGAGCCCCCCAGCACCACCTGCCATGGGGAGGGGAGATGGGAGAAGCTTCACCTGCAGTGCCGGGTCAGACCCAAATCCTCCCCGTTCCCGCTGATTTTAGCAGAAGCATTTTGATGTTTCAGCAGCCGGGCTTTAAAAACAGCGATTAAATGTTGGGCAAACAACTTCTGCAGACCCCTGAAGGGACTGAAAGGCTTCTCTCTGCACTCCCAAAGGCCGTTAAAGAAGGGCAGGGATTTTTTTCCCCATTTTTCCCCATTTTTCCCCTCTTCCACAGAGTCCCGGCCTCCTCCCCAGCAAGAGCTCTGCCCTTAGTGAAGGTGATGTCCGGGGGGGGGAACGCCACCGCCTGCAGGAAGGGAAGGCCCCATGGCATCTGCACCGGCTTCTACTCCTCCTGCAAAAAGGGAGGCTGAAAAAAAATGAGGCTGAAAAAAAAAAAAAAAAAGAGGCTGAAAAAGAAGCTGTAAAAAAAAAAGGTAAAAATAAGAGGTTAAAAAAAAAAGAGGCTGCAAAAAGGGAAGGCTGCAAAAAGAAAAAAAAAAAAGGAGGTTGCAGAAAAAGAGGCTGAAAAAAAAGAGGCCAAAAAAAGAGGCTGTAAAAAAAGGCTAAAAAAAAAGAGGCTAAAAAAAAAGCTGAAAAAAAAAAAAAGGTAAAAAAAAAGAGGTTAAAAAAAGAGGCTGCAAAAAGGGAAGACTGAAAAGCAAAAAAAAAGAGGCTGCAAAAAGGAGAGGATAAAAAAATATATATGGCTGGAAAAAAAAAAGGCTGCAAAAAAAAAAAAAAGAGGCTGCAAAAAAAAAAGGAGGCTGCAGAAAAAGAGGCTGAAAAAAAAGAAGCTGCAAAAAGGGAAGGCTGCATAAATAAAGGGAGGCTGCAAAAAGGGGAGGCTGCAAAGAAAATGAAGGCTGCAAAAAAAGGGAGGCTGCAGAAAAAGAGGCTGAAAAAAAGAAAGAGGCTAAAAAAAGAAGCTGTAAAAAAAAGCTACAAAAAAAGAGGCTGCAAAAAGGGGAGGCTGCAAAAAAAAAAAAAAGGAAGGCTGCAAAAAAAGAGAGGCTAAAAAAAAGGCTGGAAAAAAAAAAGAGGCTAAAAAAAGTCTGAAAAAATAAGAGGCTGTAAAAAAAAGCTAAAAAAAAAAAGGCTGCGAAAAGGGAAGGCTGCAAAGAAAAAGGAAGGCTGAAAAAAAAATAGGAGGCTGCAAAAAAGGGAGCCTGCAAAAAGGAGAGGCTGTGAAAAAATGGGGAAAATGTATTTTTTTTTGCAGCTCCAGGTTGGCAGGGAGTGGGATGCCCGTGGAGAAGAGCTGAGCTGGGTTCCCCTCCAGAGAGGGGAGTAAATAACCAAGCGTGGCAAAAAATAAAATTAAAATTAAATTAAATTAAATTAAATTAAATTAAATTTAAATAATAAAATAAAATAAAATAAAATAAAATAAAATAAAATAAAATAAAATAAAATAAAATTACATTAAAATAAAAAAGAGCTGATGTGGGATGCGGGAGGGGGGAACAAACCCGCAAATCCCTGGGGGGAACAAACCCACAAATCCGCAAATCCCTGGGGGGAACAAACCCACAAATCCTTGTCTCCAGCCCGGCCATACAAACAGGCACGGCCGTATGGGGCCGCAGCAGGAGCTGAGCCCCGTGTTGCACCCGATGGGGGATTTCCTTTGGGGTAAAAAGGTTTGGGAGCTGGAGGGGTCGTTTTCACCCCATTTATGGGAAATAATCCCATGTGCCATTAATAGCGTTTTCCTCCCGGGGGCTGGTGGGGGCTCACGGGGGGGGGGGGGGGGGCGACTGCGACCTTTTCGCATCGCATGAGCAAAGCAGGAGCAGAGGGAGATGGGGATAAATGGGACCAGGAGTGGGGACGTGGGACCAGGAGATGGGGACAAATTGGAGCACAGGAAGGGAAAAAATGGGACCAGTTGGGTGAGGAGAGAAAAAGTGGGAGCTGGAGAGGGGCCGAGTGGGACAAGGAGAGGAGAAAGTGGGAGCAGACCGTTGGGGACACCTCCATCAATTTGTCACTTTCAGGGATGCCATCTGTGTTGGCACCTTGGGAAGGGGCCAGGATTTGGGTTTTCTCAGCCCAAAATGATGCTGACGATGAGCAGCGCCGCTGGGGCTAACGGGGAGCAGGATGAGGCCACAACCGGAGCCGGTCCAGGCTTCATCCCAGCACCGCTGGGGTATTTAATGGGAAATAAATCGCCCCGTGCACGCGCTGCCCCGAATGCTGGGAGCCCCCGGGACCACAGCCCAGCCAGGAGGGGATTCGGGGCCATTTCCCTCCCCTGCTCTCTGGGTTTTCCCTTGATTCCCAGTTTTTTTCCCCCAAACCACACCACACCCCCACGCCCCGAGCTGAGATCAGCGGGGATTTGGTTACTGAGGGATCTGAGGAGCTCCAAAAAGCTTTTGAAAGGCGGCGGATTGGAGCCCGGAGCTAGAAGAGAGCCCGGCAGCTTTGCGGGGGCGGGTTGTCATTGCCGTTAATTTTCGTGCAGGATTAGGAAAAACGCAATTAAAGGAAAAATTAAAAAAAAAAAAAAAAAAAAAAGAAAGACAGGTGAAGTGGGGCCCATGGGGGCAGAGTTCAGAGCTTGAAGAGCTGGCGGGAGCTCTGCCACCCACGTGTATTTTGGGGCACATCGGTGCAGCTCTTGCAGGATTTGTCGGTCGGCAAAAAGGCTCAGACGCAGGCAGGTCGGTGATCCCGATGGATCCTCGGTGATCCTGACGGATCCTCGGTGATCCCAATGGACCCTCGGTGATCCCGATGGATCCTTGGTGAGCCTGACAGGGGAGCAGCACTGCTGGGGAAGAGGTTTCCTCCATCCCAGCTCTTCAGCAAGGATCGGGGATTGAAACACTCCCGATATTCGGGAGGAATTTGAATTTTGGGGGCTTTTTATTTCCTCCAGCTCTCAGCCACCACCACCCAAATCACTGCATCCTACTGCAAAAAAATAAAAATAAAACCAGCAAAGCAAGAAGCCCAATAACCACACAAGCCTGCAGAAAGCCAGGAGCTTCCAAATGTAATGGTTGTCTGATTTTGTAATGGTTCCCAGTGCAATCTGATAAAAACACAAATCTCGTCTTCGTGGCGTGCTGGACTCCTCCTGGACTGAGGTCAGAGCTTTCCAAGCCCGTGTCTCAGTCCCTAAACGCAGAGCAGCATCGGGGTGTCACGTTTGCAGGGCACCCGGGACCACAGATCGCCAAAGCACAAGCTGTGGCTGTGTTATTGGGTGAAAAATTTCCTTTTTAATTATTATTTGCAGGAGATGTGAGGCTTTTGTCCCGCTGCAGTCAGGCTGAGGTGCTGCAGCAGCATGGAGGGCAGAGCCTGCCCTTAACTCCAGGCCAGGCAAGCCCCGCGGGTGTAGTTTAGGTTTCTGGAGAGCCCCAAAACTCAGATTTTTCTCCTTTTATGCTTCGGTGCCTCGCTGCTAGCTTAAAGTGCTGGGGGCAGAGCCCGGCAAACACAAGTCAGCAGAGACCCAGCGGGGTCCAGGCGTACGGGACAGGCGCCATCTCCTTGCAAGCGCCTGCAAGATCCCTCGTGCCCTTGCAGCAGGGAGGGAGGCGATGAATGAACAGGGTGTGAGCAAGCTCAGGTACGCGCCCGACAGCTCCAGCGCTTCGTTTGGTTTTAAACGGGGCGGCGGGAGAGGCGCTTCGTGCTCACGCTTGCTCCCGACGTGCTGCAACGCCTGCCTCGCTCGGCTCCGGCTGCCGCGTCTGAAGGACACCGAGGTCTTTGTTCGCTGCTCTCGGGTTTTGCTGGACGTGCCAAGTCCCCTGGAGACATTAAAAAAAAAACAAACAAAAGCACGAAACCCTGTTTGCACTCTCTCCTTTCCCCCCTGCTTCTTTACGCCGGGGTTCAGCAACGTTTTCTCCGTGCCCCTCTGCAGGCACAGGCACAAACCCTTTATTCGGTGGGGGGGGGGGGGGAGAAGGGTGGCTCCCTCCTGACTTTTCCAGGCAAAGCAGCGGTACGAGGAGTTAATTCCGCGGGGCGGCGAGGCTTTCTTCCTCCCGAGGCCCCAGCTTCAGTCACACCTTGTTTTTCCTGGCCCAACTTCACGTGGTTTGAGGGAAGCCGCTGCGAGCGAGCTCCCCCGCCGGCGAGCCAGCGTTGGCGAGCGGGGCCAGCAGCAAGCAGGGGCAGGGCTGTGCCGGAGGCAGCCAGGCCCTATTTGCACCCGGACTTCCCGAACGTGATGGGAACGGGGTTATTTCGGACGGCTGGACCCGTAACGAGGCTGGAGGGCAGGAAGCAGAAGCCCCCGGGCGAGGGGAGGAGGCCTGAAATGCTGAACGTAGCTGCGGCCTGGGGCCGGGGCTCTCCTTCGGTGCTGGGAGCCCAGGAAGGGATGGATGGGCGGAAGCAGGGCTGGCCTGGGGTCTTTGGGTGTGTTTACGCCGGATTCACACCTTCGTTTGACATTTGGATTAAAGAGTAAAGGAAATCAAATAACGGGCCAGAACCTGACATAAAAACAAAAGCGAAGGCCGCAGCCCCAGCAGCCAACGGAGGAGTCTCACAGAAGCCGGGACTCTGACGGTCTCCTTCGTCCCCAACAACCCCCCCTCTGCAAACCCGCAGGGACTTTGGCTGCCACTGAAACACCGAAGGAATCCGGCACTGGCCTGTCCCTATAAACCCAGAGTGAATCGGGGCTTTGGGATCTTCCAAGTCCTTTATCACTTACCCTGGCCAGAGGATAAATCGCGGAGGAAAGCTGCGCAGGACTCGCAGCGGATAAATCCCCTCCCCGGGCCCTTCTTTCTTACCCGTGCAAGAGAAACGAAACCCAAGCAGCGCAAAAATAACCGCAGGAGGAATCTCCTGGGCGCAGCTGCAACTGCCCTTCCCAAGCCACACGGCTGCTGCCAAAGGGGGTGGGGGGGTGGGGGGGCCTGCACGTTAAAAGCTTCATCGCAGCTGCCTGAGCAGCTCCGGGAAATATACTCCCAGGGTTAAAGACGAATCAAAACCAACACAACTTGAGGAACCTATCAGCGAGGCAACTCGGAGGAAAGAAAGATAACAGAGAAGGGAACTGGTCGCTTTATTCTCGGTTGCTGGAAGAGCCTTTGGGTTTGGTTTACATTGGAAACGTGGACTTGGCCATTTCATTACTTCAACAGCTTAGGCAAGGTTGAAAAAGCAGCCTAACAAGGGATTTGAGTTTGAACCAAGGGGACGGGTTTTCATCCCGGATTACTGTAAGGTGGGTGCTCTCCTAACACTCATTGAGCTCTACGGACAAGGGTTTTGGGCAGAGGAAGCTTTTGGTGAAAGATACAATACAAAACCTTTATCCTAACAAACACGGGGGTGAATCCCACAATAAACGTCTCCAGAGCTTCCCTGAGCTTCTCGGCAATTTCACATTTCTGGTATTTCAGACGCAAAAAACCCAGATAGAACAACAGACAGACAGTCCTATAAAAAGCAGAACCTCAAAAGCTTTCCTGTGCCAGTTCTACACGATGTCACACTGAAAAAAAAACAACAAAAAAACACAAAAAACAAAGGGGTGAGGGGGGAACGAGCCTAACCAAAAATTAAAAAAACGAAGCAATTTAGTGGTCAACATTAAAGTGCATTCGGCTCCACGGCAGCTCTTTAACCCTGTGCTTACAATATTTTCCCCTTTGTTGTGAGGCTGAGCCCTGTCAAGGGTGCACGAGGGCTCAGAAGCAGCGGGCAGGAGGCAAGCTGCCTTTTATCCACAAGCATTACTTCCTAGTGTGAAGGAGGGTGAGAGCCCTGAGTTAGCTGGACACCTTAGCCAGAGGATTTCTGAACACGTGCTGTCATTTGGGGGGGGAATTTGCTGTCATCGCAGTGCTAAGACTTGCCACGGGGACATCAGGGAGCTTCATCCCTGTCCTACCACATCTCCCGGAGGTTGCTGCCTTGTGGTGACACAATGTCTCATCTGGAAGGCCGAGGACAATCCTGGCTCTGCCCACGGAATTGTCACCCTGGAGGTTTAAATCTCCCAAGCACAGAGCTGCACCGGCGTCTGCTGGAGCCAGAGGACGTGAGCACAGCTCACAGCACCCGCCCCAGGGCTGGCTCCTGCTGTCAGCCTCTGGAGAGGCGCCAGAAGCAAGAGACAAACTCAGCAGGGAAAAGAAATCTCCGAACCCAGCCCTGCCGTTGCCTCTCGCATGCGGGCAGGCGCCACGGGGCTCTGCTGCACCACTCCACGAGGGACGTGCCCTCGCCACACAGACGGGGTGCTGCAGCTCAGGCAACACGGCCCTCAGCAAGGAAGAAGCACGGGCGAAGTCAGCCCTCAGTTCGCCCTCCTGCCGGTGCCGAGCCAAAGCCCGCTCAGGGAAGGTCGGTTACTGCTTGCAGTGCCTTCGGATTGATTAGCCGGGGATTTAATTCGCCTCCAGCTGCAGCACACAGCCCACACGAGCCCTGCCCCGTGGCAGGAGGTGGTTCTCGCTTGAGTTATTAACTCTGAGGCTCCCTGAGCTCCCCTTTCAGAAGCACAGACATCCGTGTCCGAGTGGTATCACCTCTAAATCCCTTTGCAGGCAGCGGAGACAGGCGCTCCGAAGGCGCCGCGTAGCGTCCTAACGCGGCCATCTAAAAGAGGACACATGAATCATGCTCGGCCAGTATCTATTTCTCTCCGCTGGCTGCAAAGGGAGCCTGGCTAGATCACCCGGAGATGCGTTAAGGATAGAGACGGCTAAAATTAGGCGAGGCTAATCCCGTGCCAAGAGTGAGCGCTGCGGCCTGGAACGCGGCGACAGCCTCACGGATCCCCCTGGGAGAGGCTGGGACTGCAGGTCGGTGCTGCACCTTGCCTCGAGTCTGCCTCCGCCCGAATAACCGCTCACAGAGAAGAGGGAGGGGCGTGAAGTGCTGCCTCATCAATACTATTTACATCGGTTTTTGCTTAAATTAAAATTCATTTCTTGTGGGGAGGTAGAAGAGAAAGAGACGGATACTTCATGCTGTGCGAGCTAAAGCCCTTGTCCTTCCCGGTCACCTTCAGCCCTGTCAGTTGTAGGACAGGTACTGGATTAACCGCTGAGGGATGTTTAGCTTGGCAATCTTCTCCAGCGCCCGCTGCCCGGCGGCCTTCCTCACCGTAACTCTGCAGAGCTGCGACAAGCTCAGGGGCGTTTCTAAAACGAGAAGAAAAAAGAGGATGCAGGGTTATTGCTGCAGCTCAGCAGACGGCCGGTCTCCCTGCAGCGCGCAGACCTCCCGGGAGAGCGACGCCTGGCACTGCTCCCTCCCTCATCTCAAGCCCGTCGCTGCTTCCAAGCACCTCCCGCAGCAGCCAGGCCCCGGGCACCCGAATTATCTGCTCTGATCCACGAGACTCCCTTAGTGATGGTGGATTAAGCTTCAGCGGTGGTGTATACAGGTATATACAACCCGCAGCCTCGAGCCCCGACGTCGACGCACACACGCACAGAGTCAGGATCAGGCACTTCGCTCTGGATGTTGTCGGACCTAACAAGCTCCTATCCCTGCCCCCACAGCCTCGACAATCACCAGCCTCCAAGATCTGCATCTGTCCTGGGTCTAGTCCTGAATTTAACCACAAAAGTTGAAAAAAAAAAATAAAAAAATCCTATTATAGTTAGCACAGTATTGTTAGGACGGTCTGCATTAAAAAGCAGCCACACATGCAGCTCTGCCAGCTGAGCTGAGGGGGCAGGAAGCCCTGGCGACGTATAACAAGTATTTATGGCATTGTAAGGCTCAGCCTCTTCACCCAGCAGCCAGAACAGCACGCTTTGCTGCAGTTTGAAAGCAATGAATAATTCAGAGAGACTCCTACGCAGAGAACAGAAGTCGGAGAGAGAAGGGGCTGTAAGGTGCTCGCTGCGCAAAGAACTGTAAAGCCAGAAAAGATTTTTAGGATCATGCAGTGCTGTGGGTTTGAGCAGCAGTGTGCAAACGTACAGAAGGGGTTGTGAATTTCTCCTCTGAGGTCCTCGAAGACCTGAAGTCATCCTCAAACCTCAGCCAAATGTCTCCCCCCAAACCAGCCAGCCGATGCGGCTGAAGTTTAACACGTTCCCTGCCTCGTACAGAACAAATTTTCACTGATGTTTGAAATTGAGTGATTTCCTTGATCTGACTCAAGGCCCCAAAGTGTAAATGCTCACGCTGACACACGAGAGGGACCTGAATTCAGCGAGGGCAAGATCTGGACCATCTTACCTCTGTCATTCAGCCACGACTAAGCAGAGCTAGCCCACGGCCAGCTGGCTTACGTTTACCACGCAGAACTCTATACCTTCCTAGGAAGATGATCAGGTGTCTACACATCAAAGTGGACTGAGAATCTTGATATGGTGCAACGGAGCTGGCAGTCACTGAATTCCCAGGGCAGGGGATCGTATCTCACTCACTTTCGTAGTACTCGAAGCACTTTGCTGTGGCACTGCTGCTCCAGGTATAATCCGATGGCTTCTTCCCTCGGTTGTCCCTTGCGTAGATGTTTCCTCCAAATTCAATCAGCATTTCCACCAGATCCACGTTTTTCACTTTCGCTGCGTGGTGAAGGGCCGTCTCGTGGAGTTTAGCAGCATTCACGTTTGCCCCTGAGACCAGAAAGAGAAACAAACCTGTTTACGAAAGCCTCACTTGACCCAAATGCAAGGAGTGGTTGAAGCGGACAAAAAAAAAAAATGCTATTAACACACGTGCGAGCGGCTAGAACGAGATCCAAACAAAACAGCACAAACAGGAAACCAAACTGCTGAACAAGTTCTCAGTGCTGGCGATGCCTGAGTTTTCTTCTCTGGCTTTATGTTTTCCTTGGGGAGAAAGGATTTTGGTCAACGTTACTAGGTAAATAAGCTGCTGAGCGTGAAGTCCTGAACCTGTGCTGCCTGAAACCAGCAGAGCCAATTCGGTCATCTCAATGGATCGCCCACACTCGAGGCAAACAGGAACCTCCCTGTTAACTGTCTGAACAGAAATACAAGCTCACGAGCTGTGGAAGCTCACCAGCAGACATTACTGAGGCTTTGCTTAGATATTTTTGCTAAGCAAACTGGGCTTTTCTAAGCTGACAACAAAAGGTCTTTCTAATACCTCCAAAACTCGTGACATTTTCCCTATCAGCTGATTTGTTCGGTACAGGTGAGCTGAACCTCATCGAGTTCATAGAGCTGACTCTTGTATTTACATCTGAGCTAGCCACACCTCAGAGGTAATGGAGTTAAACGTTAGGCGTGTTTTGGGAATCAATTAGTCTAATCTGAAGATGGGTGCCCAAGACAGGGAACTGGAGGGATAGAAAACAAGCTGGCTTAGCTGTCTAATTTCTAGACAAGTAACATTCAACAAAACAAATCGTCCCCGGGCCAAATCACTTACTGGTAAGCACGGGCAAAAAAACAAGAAGCTCAGCTCCAAGCTCCCTGCAAATTAGCAGCAAGAAAAGTGGGAGGTGAAAGCTGGAGCACACGGCACTGACTCGAAATTCCAGCAAACTCCTCTAGGCGTAACGCTAAGCAGATCTCCCAGAGGCATGAGGTGACTTCACCTCTGCTTTTTTTTGTACAACATCAAACGCTAACAGCTAACATCTATGCAAAGCCGCACGAACACGTCAGCGCAGCTGAACGCACGCACACCAGCTGGTATTGCTGGAACGCTGATCCAGGGGGGTGAAGATTTCTGATTTTTATTAAAATCGGAGAGTGAAAATATCGCTGGAGTCATCATGAGCTGGATATTGACGGGCATCCGCTAAAAATGCTTAAGCGTTAGGCTTTGCTCAGTTAAAGATGACAAAGGTGGAAGGTTTTGCCTACGTCATGCTGCGAATGAGTAAGTTCTTGCACAAGAAGGTCACTGCGGAGCACCGGGAGGGAAATGCTGCACGTAGGGACCTCCGTATGCTGCCTGCCCCAAAGCAAACCCCGCGGCTGCCATACCTGCCTTGAGCAGCAACTTCACGCAGTCCAGATGCTCCCTGGCGCAGGCCACGTGTAGGGGCGTCCCAAAATGGCAGTCGTGGGCCTCCAAGTTGGCACCGACGTCTATGAGGAGCTGCACGCACTCTGAGCTACCTTTGGGAAGGGAGGACCCGAGTCAAAAGAAAGGATCCAGCTCAAATGGGAGCGCCTGGCACGCTGAGATCGGCCTGAGCCAGGAGCAGCCTGCTCAATATTTGGGGTGGCGGATGCGAAATACACAAATGCTTGCGAGCCAACGTGTTTTACCGCAGGACGGAGGCTGAGAACAGAGCACAAAGAAGTCACAACCGCATGGCAGCAAGCTAGAGCTCGCAGCCTCTGCGGGGAATCAGGTCAAACGAACCTGAATCCAAGGGCTGGCACTGAATAGCCTGTGGTTTGCAGGGCTGGCCGTACGGCTGGATGTGCCCCGGGTGGGTTAGCTCACCTTCAGGACCACTCCAGCCTTATTTTTTCCAACGCTAATGACGTGACTTAAGAGAAAACAGACACTCACCATCGTAAGAGTCTTAGGAAAAAGGCTTAGCAAGCAAAAACTAAGCAGGAGCTGACAGCTCCGTATTTAAGTTCCTACACATTTGCCATAAATGCCGTCTTCCCGCTGTGGGAAGGCAGGGGAGGTATTACGCCTTATATGGAGGAAAGTCAGGCACGAAATAATTTAGATTTGGTCACGATCATCTAACGAGGACGCTGCTGGTCTCACTTCCAGGCTTTCCCACTGCTGCGCCCGTGCAAGTGGCAGTTTGGGGCGGAATTAAATGCACGGCAGAGCAATTCAGGAAGACGCCTTCCTCTGGGCAGACCTCGGGGACATCCCTGTCCCACAGCTGCTGAGATCACCCCCGACTTCTCCCGCTCCGGGTGGCCAGCTCAGGACGGCTCACATTGCCAACACTGCTACGGGGAAAGAGTCTGAGGGCTTGGAGCAGCAGCTGCGTGTGCAATACCCCTCTGAAACACTTCTCTGCTGCTCCCCCTGCCTCTGCTGCTTTCACGGCCATCCCTGATGCTTGCTCCTGCTCCACAACTCAGGTCCAAACGTCCAGAAGAGGCTGAGGAAAAGACAGGGGGAGCAGAGAGGGGCAGGCACGCTCCAGCTGGGACATTGTTCTGGCCTCTGCAGTTTTCTCCTGTCCCATGGACAGACCTTCCAGCTGGAAAAGACTGTGAGAGGGACAAGGAGCAGGGCGGGCAGCAGTGCTGGCCAGCGGTCCCTGGCACTACCTCCCTCCACAGCCTCCTCCAGCCTCTGCTGCTGCCACCTGGGCAGCACCAGAAGCTCTCGACAACCACAGGGGCCTGTGACAGCACTGCCTGATTAAAAGAGTCTTGTGGCTGACTCTCCTCTGCTTGCAAGGGCAAAGCAGCTGGTTTGGCTCCAGGTTTTCTAACAGAGCATCAGAAAGGCGGTGTTTTATCTGCCGAGGATCTGGTGCCATGGCTATCACGTGGGATAACAGCCCCCAACACGAGGGATGCCTTTATTCCCCCAACAACCCTGTGCTTTGCATTGTTTCTTCCAAGGGAGCTGTGCCCGTGTAAGGTGGACGTTTTCAAGCCCTAGTGATCCGGTGAGCAACAACAGACTTGCAGCCAATTTAAGATTTCTGGTAGCTGGTTTTGGGGTGTTTTTTTTTGTGGTTTTCTTTTGACAAATAACCGCACAAGGGTCAGGCCAGCTTACCGTTCATGCAGGCTTCGTGGAGAGGGGACGCCGTGTAGAGGGGAGGGTTCACCTTGGCACCGTGCGACAGCAGCACTTTGACGCACTCGACGCTCCCCGAGGCACAGGCGTCGCAGAGCGGGGTGCTGCCATCGATATTCCTGGCATCCACCTTCACGGCAGAAGAAACGTTAAAATACCCACAGGCTGCTGCGTGGCAGCACCCTCGTTTTTATTTCTATTAACCCAAGAACTGTTCTGAGCTCAGGAAAGTTGGTTGCTACCGCCAGCAGCCTGCCTGGTGCTGTTGCAAACACTCCCGGGGCACAGACACGCACTGCTATCACGAGTAGCTGCTACAGCTCAGGATGTAACTTCCCTCCTAACGCTTCTCCTGCTGAACGTTACAAGCTCTGCAGCTGAGCCAGCGTAACGCAATGTACAAACGCTCCCCGCCTGTGCTAGCGCAAAGTTCAGCCCCGTCTGAACCGGCTGATTTTGCAGCGAGGAGGAGTACGGGGTGCACACGCGCTCCGTTTAACCGGGCTTGCTCTGCGGACCGCCACCTTTAGAACGTGACGTGTCACAAGTCACTGAAGGCAGCAGGCTCCAGCTGCATCCAGAAAACTCTTTGGCAGATTTCTGCTTGCACAACAAAATTAAAGTAAGAGAAGAAACTTAGGAATAAATGTAAATCCCCTCGAGAATCTACGTGCGCCCTGCTCCCCTTCTGGCCTTGGTTCATGCTGGACAGCTTTGGATACCTGAGTCACCTGAATTAGATTTGTAGTCACCCCAGGCTCTGTCAATTGTCAGTGTGGAGAGAGGGGGACAGAGAAATACTTCCAGGCAGTTTTTTAAGTCCTCCTCAAGCCCAAACACCTCCTGAAAACGCTTCCCTCCCTCTGCTGACTGTCAAGGAAGCCCGGACTGACTAAAGCTGTCTCTTAATTCACAGATTAAGAGCCTGGATATAGACGAAGTGAATCCGGACCCCAGAAATAAATTCAGACATCACGATGAAGCGGCCCCAGCCCTTTTTTTGATAGGTTAGTCCGAGACCCCCCTACAACACACGAGTACTCCAGGGTCCTCTTGACCTCAACGCAGGATGAGAGTGCAGCAAGAGCGCTGTAGCTGCAGCAAGGGCGCTACAGCACGAACCCAAGCACCGGGGCTTGGTTTCCAGCTGGAGCACACCCGAACACACACCTGGGCTCCCGCGGCCAGCAGGAGTTTGACACACTGCGTTTGCCCCCGCAGGCTCGCCTCGTGCAGCGGGGTGATGGAGTCGTAGGTGACCGCGTTGACGCAGGCGCCGCCCTCTATCAGCTGCTGCAGCTGCCGGATCTCTCCCCGCCTGGCTGCTTCGTGAACCGGCGTTCGGTCGGCCCAGAAGCCTGCAGAGGAAGAATGAACGACTTTTAAAAACGCACGTGCAGAGAAAATGGGTTTCTGAGCCGGGGAAAGGCAGCTCTGCTGGAAGGGACGGCAGCTAGAAGACAGAGCTGCGAACACGAAGCTTATTTGTCGCCGTGCCCCCAGCCTAGCATGGGATTTTAAATGTGGTGCTTTGCGTCTGGGGGCTCTGCATCAAGCAGTCCTCGCTCAGACTGTTCACAACGCGGCATTCCACTACAGCTTCTGAAATGCTCTGCAGCACTTCCTTGAAACTTTCATCCACGTACAGACCCCTAGCAGCATTTAATTAGGTCCAGATTCGTCCCAGCGAGCCCACAGCTATTTAGCATTAGGAGCCCTGTCCTTCCTGGCTCCATCTAAAACCACTGGAAACAGGCACCTCCAGAAACCTCCAATTCACCTAAAAACTGCCTTCCAGAAGCACCAGTCCCTCCCAGAAGCTCTGACAGGCAAAGTTTGCAGCTTAGGCACGCTCCCTAGGTACCTCCACCCACAAAGGACAAGTCCAGGCTTCGCTTCCCAGCATGAATTAAGAGCATCTCCTTCCAGATGCGCTTTGCTGACTTGTTAGCCACAAGCACAGAACAGTCAGGTGGAGGCTCGCATCACCTTCAGCAGGAGAAATCCATTCTCTGTAACAACGTGTGCCTCTACACTGTGCAAAAAGCAGGGTTTTTAGGAGCAGCCTGCTTGCACACAGGTCAGTGACAGCCACTCCTGGCAAAACAGACCTCGAAATACAGCTCCTCTTCCTTCAAATGCAAGTCTGTAAAAACCCAGCTCCAAGGCAAGCTCGCGGCTGTGGAGCGGGAGAGAAAGGGCAGAGATGAGCAGAAGCCTTACAGTTTGGGGTTGATTTGCCTTTTTCTTTCAAAATACTGAATCATACGACACGACCACGGGCAGCACTATAACACACGGCCCTTTTACCAGCACAGGCACTGGCATTTTCACGGCACACGGGACGCGCGTGCCTTTTTATTTACTCGTCAGCTCCTCGTGCCCTTTGCCTATATTCCTGAGCAGGGCGTTTTGCCTCCAGTGGGGCTTCTCCTGGATTCTGCAGAAGTCCCAAGGATGACCGAGCCCTGGGACTGCCACTGGGCAGTGTCACCGTCACGAACGGGACCGGGAAAATGACAAAAAGCTCCAGCAGCATTAATTAAAGGCTCACCCTATATATCACCCTATATCCCTCCAGTACACGTGTTGGTGGGGGAGCAGCGATGGCTCCCCACAAGCATCCTCCCAGCCCTTTCCTTCAAGAAGCCCCTTGACCCCAAATCCCCCAAACCAGCCCCAAATCCTTCAACCCCCCCCTAAACCCCCAAATCCCCCAAACCAGCCCCAAATCCCCCAAACCAGTCCCAAACCAGCCCCAAATCTCCCAAACCAGCCCTAAATCCCCCAAACCAGCCCTAAATCCCCCAAACCAGCCCCAAATCCCCCAAACCAGCCCCAAATCCCCCAAACCTGCCCCAAATCCCCCAAACCTGCCCCAAATCCCCCAAACCAGCCCTAAATCCCCCAAACAAGCCCCAAATCCCCCAAACCAGCCCCAAATCCCCCAAACCAGCCCCAAATCCCCCAAACCAGCCCCAAACCAGCCCCAAATCCCCCGGGGCAGAGCCCCCGGCCCCACGCACTGATGTCGCCCCGCAGGGAGCCGCTGCCCACGGGGCTCTCCATGGCCCGGCCCGGCCCGGCCCGGAACGAAACGGGAGGGGATGGGGCGGCACGGAACGGGAGGGGACGGGACGGAACGAAATGGCCGGGCCCGCCCCGGGGGCTGCTGGGAGTTGTAGTTCGCGGGGGGTGGCCATACTGGGGGAACTGGGTGGGGGGGAAAGGGGGACTGGGGGAACTGGGGGGGATTGGGGTGGGGAGAGGGGGATGGGGGTGTGGGGAGGGGCTGGGGAGGGAAAGAGGGACTGGGGGGACTGGAGGGGGACTGGGGGAACTGGAGGGGGACTGGGGGAACTGGTGTTGGGAGAGGTGGGACTGGGGTGTAGGGAAAAGGGGGACTGGGGGGACTGGGGGAACTGGGGTGGGGAGAGGGGGGACTGGGGTGGGGGGGGACTGAGGTGAGGGGAAAAGGGAGACTGGGGGAACCAGTGGAGGGTACTGGGGTGTGGGGAAAAGGGGGACTGGGGAGACTGGGGGGCACTGGGGGAACTGGGGTGGGGAGAGGGGGACTGGGGGGGGGACTGGGGTAGGGGGAAAAGGGGGACTGGGGGAATTGGTGTGGGGAGAGGGGGGACTGGGGTGGGGGGGAAGGGGGACTGGGGGAACTGGTGAGGGGTACTGGGTTGTGGGGAAAAGGGGGACTAAGGAGACTGGGGGGGACTGGGGGAACTGGGGTGGGGAGAGGGGGGACTGGGGTGGGGGGGGGGACTGGGATGGGGGAAAAGGGGGACTGGGGAGACTGGTGGGGGGGAGGGGACTGGGGAAACTGGGGGGTAGTGGGGTGTGTGGAGGGGGGACACTGGGGTTGGGGGAGAGGGGGGGACTGGGATGTGTGGGGAGGGGACTGGGGGAACTGGGATGGGGAGGGGTACTGCTCCACGGGGCAAGGGGGACTGGGGGAACTGGGGTGCGAGGAGAAGGGGTAATGGGGTGGGGGGAGAAGGGGTACTGGTGTGGGGGACGGGGGGGTATGTGGGGAGGGGACTGGGGGAACTGGGATGGGGAGGGGTACCGGTGCATGGGTAAAAGGGGGACTGGGGGAACTGGGGTGTGGGAAGAAGGGGTGATGGGGTGGGGGGAGAAGGAGTACTGGTGTGGGGGACTCGTGGATGTAGGGAGACTGATATGTGTGTGGGAAGGGGACTGGAGGAACCGGTGTGGGGTACCGGTACGTGGGGATGGGGGAACCGGGAGGACTGGTGTGTGGGAAGAGGGGATGCTGGGGACACTGGTGGCGGGGTACTTGGGTTCGTGCAGCAAAGAGAGGTTTGGGGTCTGCTGGAGGGGACGGGACTGGGAAGAACTGGGGCAACTGGGGCGCGGTGCTTAAAATGCAGCGGTCCTGGCAGCGAGCAAGCTGCTCTTCCAGCCACCAGGACCAGAGCAAGTTCCTCGGTGATTATGTCATTGATCAGGTTACCTCCTGGAAACAGCCCCGTCCCACGTGCGGCGCAGGGCGCCGCGCTCCTGGCCTCGCCGCTGCTGGTTTTGGTCGCTTGTATACGGCGTGAGCCCACCCCTTTCGCTGGCTCCTGGGCGTGCACGGAGGTCGAGTCACTGGCTGCCCTGCAAAATTTACACACGGGTAACACAGTCGAAACGACAGCACAGAGAGATGAAGCGGTTTTTGCAAAGGTTTCAGAAAGAAACCGGAGCAAAGCTGAAAATAAGCCCTGAATCCCTTGATTGATTCCCACTTCACCCAGGAGCACCCCTGCCATTTCTGCACCGTCTACCCCAGATCTCTGCTCTCTCGGGGTAGTTGCTGGGGTAAGCTTGCATTCCTGAAAATCTTTTTTTTAAAGCTTCCAAAATAACTGTGCCCACACGGAGGCAGCAGCCGAGCTTGCAGAGACCGGCCACGTAGCCGGCTGACGAAACCACCGACAAATTGCTGGGGTCGCAGGAGACAAATGCAATGTCAGCTCCCCCCGCTGCAGGGACACAGCTCAAGCGGCTCGGGAGCCCTGTGCAGCAACTGCAGCTCATCAGCAAATTGCTGGTCAGCCACACGGGGTTGCAGAGCAGGAGAGAAGCCTCAGCGACCGAACTGCATGAGCCAAATGCGTGCGTCACGCTGGGAACGTGCATATAAATGGCAGTGCCCTAAATCCTCGCACGTTATTCTCTGCTTCCCCCAGCTTATCATCCAGGGCTAAACCCGGAGAGCCAGGTAACGAACAGACTTCATCTTCTACCTTCTCCTCCTGCTCCGTCTCTAAATCACTGTTCTTAGCATTGGAGATGGAGGAGGAAGAAGCCGGGCTGTGTGGTTATCTGCCATTCATCCTTGGCTCTTCTTCCTCTGAGCGTGAGGTTCCCCTCCCTGCCCTGCACTTGTGTAGTCACAGCCAAAAATACAAAGCATTTGCTGCCCTAATTCCCACCGGATTATTTAGGTGGTTGAGTAACTCTGCGAGGGCTTTGGAAGAGGCCTTGGTGCCTGTATGTTTGTTTTGCCCTGGCAAAGCAAATTACCGAAAGAGAAACCAGACCCGTGGGCTGGCATCTGTGGGGGTGAGGAGGTAAATTTGGGTGCAGCTTTGCGAAATGCCGCCTGGCTCCCTGCTTCCTGTGCTCTCCGAAAGGTGCCGCACACTCTGAACGCTGCCGCCTTCGATTTGCTAGCGGGGCCACGCTCTGTCAAGAGCTGTCAGCAGCTCGGACACCCGCCATGCGATAGTGTCGCCGACCTTTTCTCATTTACATCCAGGTCTTGAAAGAGGCGCTGCGTGTCAGCTGTCTTGCGTGTCCTACTTTCCTTGCGCTCCCGCTCTCGCAGTCTCCTCCCGACGTTCTTCACAAATTGCTGGAGCAAGTAAACAAGGAGACATAGAAAATGGATTAAAAACACATTAAAAAATCCCTCTCACACCAGTCTCCGCAGGAGCAGATCCACAAGGAGAGGCGCTCCCTCTGAGGGCAGACTCCGCAGGATTCCTTCTTTTACCTGTCCAGCCACATGTTTGCAATTGCTGGTCGTGTTTTTCCTCTGCCCACCCATTTTGCGTTTTGTATTGGGTTTGTGTGGCAAGGTTTGGGCGGCGGGGGCTGTAAGGGTGGCCTCTGAGAAGAAACCAGCAGCTGCCCCATGCGAGATAAGGGCCAGTTTCATCTGGCTCCAAAGGGCCCTGCTGCTTTCCAGAGCCGAGCCGTAAGTGACATTGTTTGAGCCTCTGTGAGAGCAGATCTTAGAAAGGGGAAAAAAAATGCTGTGTTACAGCAGCTGGGAGAGAGGAGTGAGACC
Source organism: Cygnus olor (assembly GCF_009769625.2). Classification (NCBI taxonomy): domain Eukaryota; kingdom Metazoa; phylum Chordata; class Aves; order Anseriformes; family Anatidae; genus Cygnus; species Cygnus olor. The sequence goes on along the minus strand of NC_049169.1, from coordinate 1,718,689 downwards.
CAGCCCTGCAGCCCCCAAGGTGAGTACAGCAGGAGGGCAGGAGGTGCTCCAGGCACGCAGCAGCAGTTCCCCTGCGGCCTGTGGAGAGGCCCCTGGTGGAGCAGGCTGTCCCCCTGCACCCACGGGTCCCACACGGAGCAGATCTCCACGCTGCAGCCCGTGGAGGAGCCCCTGGTGGAGCAGGTGGATGTGGCCTGGAGGAGGCTGCGGCCCATGGAGAGCCCCCGCAGGAGCAGGCCCCGGGCCGGAGCTGCAGCCCGTGGAGAGGAGCCCACGCAGGAGCAGGGGGGCTGGGGGGGAGCTGCCGCCCGTGGGGGACCCGTGCTGGAGCAGTTTGCTCCTGGGGGATGGACCCCGTGGTACGGAGCCGTGTGGGAGCAGTTCCTGAAGCCCCCGCAGGATCAGTATGGGAGGGACCCCACCTGGAGCAGGGGCAGAGAGGGACCGTGAAGGAGCAGCAGGGACGAAGCGTCAGGGACTGACCGCAGCCCCCAGTCCCCTGTTCCCCTGCACTGCTCAGGGGGAGGATGTAAAAGAGGGTGGATGTGAGGAAGGTGTTTTTAGTTCGTCTTTTTTTGTTTGTTTCTCAACAAGCTTGCTAGTAATAGCTAGTAACTTTTATTAACCTCCCTATGCTGGGTCTGTTTTGCCTGTGACAACAACTGTTGAGTGATCTCCCTGTCCTTATCTCAACCCTTCAGCCCGTTCCATCCTATTTTCTCTTTCTTTCCCTTTGAGGAAGGGGAGCGAGAGAGCGGTTGTGGTGGTGGAGCTCGGCTGCCCAGCTGGGTAAAGCCACCACACGTTTGTATGTGCATTCCCCAGCTTTCTGGGAGCTGTGCTCAGGGTAGACTGCGAACTGAGGAACACCTGTTTCCCCCTCCCAACCACAGCAGCATAGTCTGAAACCATAAAAAAAAAATAAAAATAAAAATAATAAAAGACATTTTTAGAAAAGAATCTGTTGCTTACTACTCTGCAATGACTGCTCGTGTAAAATGGAAGTCTGTCCTGGGCTCGTTCCCCACTTGGACAGGAAAGCAGCTGAGAGGTGTGAGCCTATGGGTCCAGCTGGGTTTATGATGGTTAGGTAGGGAACAAACACCACAAGAAACATCGATGTTTTCCAGCAATGGATGTTTTCGTGTTAATTTTGACCAAAAAAGAAAAAAAAAAAAGCATTATAAGAGGAAGAACTAAGTCCAGTGAGAAACTTCCATTCAGCACAGAGGCGGGCTTGCTGCCACTTTCACGTAATAAGAAAATCAAGTGTTTGCACTAACAACATAAAACTTAACATGCTTTCCTTTCAACTGCAACAGTGCAAAGATTAGCCCAGGATGGGACCTCACAAAGCATGAGATGTTTTCCTTTCTGTCCATACATTGCAGCCATTCATTCCGCCCCAAAGGCAGGATGTGATAGCTGCAAACTTGTTTTTAGATTTATCAGGGCCTCCAGTCGTTATTTCAAGTTGCAAAGAGTTGACATTCCATTCATTGTCACCGAAACACAAGCAGGGCTGGAAGAGATTGTGGAAAACCAAGCAAATTCGCTCACCTCTTGCCCCAGGGTTTGTCCAGGGATGACATTAAGTGGATAAACTACTTTGCTTAGCACCAGAGAATAGCAGGTAGTGCCAGCAGAAATGGCCATACTCTGCTAATACCTGTGTGTAATCCCAGCTGCAGTTCCAACGGGGCTGGGGGTTGATCAGCTCTAGATGAAGAAATTGTGATACAGACAATAAAGTGAAGAGAAAAACAGTGTCTACCTCAGTTTAATAAGATCGGGAATAAGTATTCCTGTTTTAAAACGTATTCATGTATATACAACACCTGAAAGCAGCTGGTTAGAACAAAAGGCTAGGAATGATTGTGTTCTAGCCTTACAAAGTTCTTATCTGGCCTCCAGCAAAGCACTTATTTCCTCAGTTTTCTCCTCCGTAAAGTATGAATATGACTGGTTTATAGTACCTGAGGGAAGGGTTTAAGCATCACTGCATGGGCCGACGTGGCTCAGCACACAGCACCTCCCGAGCTTCACATGCCGCTTCGCTGGGGAGGAGGCAGGATGACGTGGAAGGAGATAGAGGCTGGAAATCACCGAGAGTGGAATAAAAGCAGTTCTTGAGGAGGGTCATGGACACAATCTATATTTCCATCTAGGAGAATATAATCCACTATGAATGTCACTTCCCTGCAACTGCAGACAGCCTGCAATAACAGTGGTACAACCTACTCCAGCAAATACCAGCTCTGAAGCATGTTTACAGCTCTGAAGATAATAACAATGATTGCGAATGCTCCTTCTGCTTAATTACTACAGGACCAATTACTTCAAGAGAGGAAAGAGACATTTTGTTTAGAAGATCTGGAGCCTCATACACGTAGCCTCACGTTTTGCCATGATCAAGCAGTAACATTTTGGTCACGGAACGAGCTTGTGTCCCCTTGGCTCCAGTCGTGTGGCTGGTAAGGAGGAATAAGTAATGTTTATAAAGCACTACATAAAACACTCCGTCTTCAGAGATTGCCAGGTTTACATTGCAAATAATAGGGTAAGCAGCACAGCTATTAATTTTTAAGAAACTACCTCGATAATGACTGGAAAAAAAGGGAAAAAATGGTGAAGAGACTTGAAAAAAAACTACTTGATCATCACTGAAAATGTTAATCGGCACTCATCATTTTTGACTCATTTCCTGACTGGACCTTGTAGCTGCCTGTGCAGTGTGTGGTTTTATAGTCATGAAAACACCATAAAGCAAGCTGGGTTTTGACAGAGGCTTTTGTAGGGGGTTGTTTGGTTTCGCAACTTTGGTTCTGTTTCTCCCAGTGCTGCTAGAATTACTCAAATGTTTGTCATCACAACTTGAACAAAAAGTTGGTTTCTTAGGAAGCTGCAAGATACCAAAATAGCAAAAAAAAAAAAAAAACCCACAAAAATAAATCAATCTAGAAACTGAAAATCTTAACCATGTTTTACTGCAGCAGACGTACGCTAAACAAATACACCACAAGCAAATATTGGAATTTAATCACAATGAAAACACGATGCATTTTCCAACGAAAGCAAGAAGCAACATGTGTTGGGCGTGTCAGGAGGTGAAGAGTTATTTGGGCTGTCCTCAGAGATGAGAGACTCTTGAAAGCATTGGTAGGCTTGGAAAATGTGCTGGCCTACCAAGGTAAACTTGTGCTGGGCTCATAAGAAGGAAGATTTCAATGGAGAAGACTTTATCAGCTATTTCTTGGGCTGGAATAAGCCTTTGAATTTGATCTCTGTCCATCACCACAGACTTGGAAACCAGGTGATTAAAGTTACGCTCATGCTCAGAGAAGCCACACACACATACCACAGTGCTGGAGGACTCTTGGATCTGTATAGAGCTGAAGGTGGCATTTCATTGGTGTTTTAGAGGACTTCCCCTAATATTCTAATGAAAGGATGAAAAAATTAATGATCTTAGGCAAAATTTGGTTCTCTTGCTGCAAGATCCCAAACTGACTGTGGGAGTTTTGCCTGAGTTGAGTGAAGGATGTGGCAAGACAGCATTACAGGGGATGGATGACACGCTTCACAGCACTGTTGAATAAAGTAGACTTTGGGGTCAAGAAATGCCTGACTTTGCTTTCACCTTTTTCCTTGCTGTTTGGTTCAATGCTTGTTTACAGAAAGGGAGTAGAGCAGAAATGGGTGGAAATAAAGCTCTTTCTGTCCACCTGGATTAAACCAGGAAGGCTCAACCTTTGTGTTGCTGTGCATCAGCCATTGATGTATTAGCTGCCTGCTCCCACCCCTGCTAAGATGCCCAGAAGTCTTCACACGAACTTTCCATGATGCCTTTAAAAAGAGAAATGAAGTTTTTTACTGGGCGTACCAGCAGGAATGACCAAACATAATGGGCTACAAAAGAGGTCAATCAAATCCACAAGCTCTCTTCCCCGCCCTTCTCTTTCAGTGAAGGTCCTGAGCCAACACTTCCCAAGCCAAATGTCACTGAATTTGCTATTTTACCACTGCATATCAGAAGTTGCCCAAACAACAGACATGGGGGCCTATGCAATTCTCCAAATTGGTTTGGTGATGCTGCATCTAGGGAGGCTACTGGTTGAGGCTCATTTCCGTTCAAAACCAGGCAACTTCTTGGTGCAGACTTGTGCAAAATGTTAGGCAGAATCCTGCTCTGCTTCATTCCGGGAAGCACCCCCTGGGTGGGGAAACTTCATCTTGAAATAAAATTATGCTAAAACACTGCAACAGAACCTCATTTCACCTCTTCTCTCTGCTTCAGCTGCTTGCCTGCAGTTCCTTTGGGTTTCTGCAGTCACCCTCGCCCCACTGGACATACCTGACTTTAAGTTTCCACAGCAGAGGACCACCAGGTAGTTCAGCACACTCCCAAAAGCTACCCATGATTATCTCCATGTATTTGCATTTTATCTCTAAGACCTGCTTTAATCTGTCCTGACAGCTGTGCCAGTAAAAGAGCAGTTGTGCTGGGCATCAGCAGTGCCAGCCAGACGTAGGGTGCAGTATATTCAACATGTTTGGCCTTGAGGTCCACACAAATGCAAACATTTATTCAGAATTACCTTCAGCCACAAGCAACCTCCTCCCATCCAGATCCCAGCCAAGTGGGCAGTTCACACTTTGGGTGCTCTCACAGGCAGGAGACAAAGAGGGTGATCCAGCAGGCCACAGATTTTCTAGAAAATTGAAGAAAGGAGTTTATGAAACCACCATGTCACTACCAAATTGGGCTGAAACCAGCTGATGGCTTCAAAAGTTAACAGAGGAGGCAGATAGAAATAGCACAATCATGAGCTTCATTTTCTTCAGAAACCAAGCGAAAGCCAAGCTTATCTTCTTTCCTGTCACCTATAAAAGAAAAACTCAATGTTTCCCTGTATTTCTGTGTCATCTGCTGTCTCAAGATTTACACACAACAGGAAACAGGGAGGGAGCCCACAGGTCCTGCGCCATTCTGTGTTTGCAGGCTGGGTCTGTATGCTTCACACAGCAGCTGGGAATGCTAATGCTACCCCACACAGTCAATAATGATCTCAAAGATAATTATTTGCTTTATCTTTGGCTTGTTGTGTTTACACGGGAGGCGACTATCATTTTCAGGAACTGCTGCTTCTACCTCCCAGCTGATTCATTTCGTTGCAACTATTTTCTGTCTCTTCTGAGAAAGAAATGACTGACAGCATCTGCATGTATCATTCATATTTTTTTCTGAATAAAAGAGGAAGGAGATCTTCAGATGACTACTTCCTTATTTTAGAGAAAACGTTATGAGTCATTCTTTCAAAGAAGCCAAAATAGTGAATTGCCAGGAAATAGGCCCACGCCAAAGTCAGACCATGGGCTTTCCTCTTACAGAGGTGTGAAGAACCACTGACATAAAAACCCCAGGTAGAAATGGTGCCTGACCTCCAGAGGCTCCAGTCATTACTCTCCCCCACCAAAAATTGATGACAAATTCCCCCAAATTCCTTATGTTTTCATAACACGAAATGGGAACTACTCATTGAGAAAGGAGCTCACCCCACAAATCCTAATTTTCCTCATCAGAAATAATTCCCAATACTATAGATCTATGTTTCCTTACAGCTGCTGTAGTACCTCAGGGTCCTTCTCCTGTCTCCTAGAGCAAGGCCCCCAGTTACACGGGGCTGTCCATCTTACACCCTCGTGGGACAACTGGGGATACTAAACGTGCATACGTATGACCCAAATATTGCAGCATGGGGACGTGGAAAGCCTTTTTTCTTACTCCTTGGGTAGCTACATTCAGGACCAGCAACACCAACAAGAATTCCAGTCTCTGACGTGCCAGTAGGATCTAGGAGGACTCAGGCAAATCGTTGAAGCGCTGCTACATGGTCAGAGCACGATTGCCATCGCTGACACTGGACCCTGGAAAAATCCCTTACTCTTCCCCACACCTTCGTTTTTTCGCTGGTTAATAGCACTTTGCACTCTCTGCTATTGTGGTGGTGAGGTGTTAAGATGGCGTAATTACCTCAACAGCATGCTAACGACCTGCAGCATCGCCTTGACTAATAAGTGAATGCCAAGTGGGCTGTCACATCATCACCTCATTATTCTTTCTTTTTTTTTCCTCAGTTTGCTAAGGCTGTGACTACCCCAACATGTAAAAATACACCCAAACTAGAGCTAATCCAGAGCTGGGGCACCCCAACGGCACAATGGTTGCTCAACGCTTTGCGTAGGCGGTCGGCTGAGCCCAGATCACCTTGTTCCTTGCACCACCTATTGCAACAGCTTGTAGAGACACAGCCTGGTCTGAGCAGAGCATGGACGACTGGGCACCTACCGATGATGGCAAGGGAAGAGAGGAGTGAGAACAAAGCCCCGCAGCCTGTTTCTGTGATCCCAGGTAGTGGAGGGAAACTGGATTATATATCTGCTTTTTATCTTTAAAAATGTTCATTCTTGGAGTAAATCCAGCCCCAGGCCACACACTTCCTTATTTTCAAGGGGAACTTTCCTCATTTTCAAGAGGAACTAAAACCACAAGTGCCTGGCGGTGAGCAGACACTTTGAAACATGCTGGGGGAAATCCTATTTAAACGGGGCAAATGAGCAACCCCACTGCATGGGGACCCTTCCCTGGGGACACTGTGGAGCGGGGCCCAGAGCCACCCTGGGACCTGGGGGCATGGGGATAGGGAGCAGCGGGGACAGGGCTGAGGGGATGAAGGGAGCGATGAGAGAAGGCCCCACCTGGAGCACTGTGTGCAGTTCTGGGCTCCTCGGTACAAGAGGGACATGGAGCTACTGGAGTGAATCCAGAGGAGGGCTATGGAGATGATTAAAGGACTGGAGCACCTGTTGTACGAGGACAGGCTGAGAGGACTGTACCTGTTTAGCCTGGAAAAGAGAAGACTGAGGGGACATCTCATTAATGTATATAAATATCGTAGGGGAGGGTGTCGAGAGGATGGAGCCAGTCTCTTTTCAGTTGTGCCCAGCGACAGGACGAGAAGCAACGGGCACAAACTGAAGCACAGGAGGTTCCGGCTCAATATGAGGAGGCACTTCTTTGTGAGGGTGACAGAGCACTGGGACAGGCTGCCCAGAGGGGTTGTGGAGTCTCCTTCTCTGGAGATATTCAAAACCCGCCTCGGGTGCCATCCTGCACAACGTGCTCTAGGTGATCCTGCTCGGCGGGGGGTTGGACTGGATGATGTTCAGAGGTCCCTTCCAACCTCGGCCATTCTATGATTTCGTGAAGGGACGAGGGGATGAAGGAGGGTGCTGAGGGGTGAAAGAAGGGGCTGAGAAAAGGGCTGAAGATAAGCGCTGAAAGGATGAGGGAAGGCCCTGTGGGGTGGGCCTGAAGAGGGACCAGAGAAGGCACCAAGGGCCAAAGAAAAGCACTGAGGGCATGAGAGGACTGAGGTGAGGGAGAGGCCCTGGGACATGAGGTGAGGACTCAGGGGCAAGGGGCTGAGAGAATGGCTGAAGAAAGGTGCTGAAGGCATCAGGGACAGGGCTGAAGGGTGCTGGGGGATGGCACCAGGCTGCTGAGGGAAGGAGCTGAGGGAAGGCTGCTAAGGGAAGGCACCAAGGGGCTCAGGGATGGCTGTGGGGGGCTGAGGGAAGGGGCTGAAGAAAGGTGCTGAAGGGATCAGGGAAGGGGCTGAAGAAAGGTGCTGAAGGGATCAGGGAAGGGACTGAGGGGAGGCATCAGGGGACTGAGGGGGGCTAAGGGAAGGCACCAGGGAGCTCAGGGAAGGGGCTTAGGGAAGGCTGCTGGGGGCTGAGGGAAGGAGCTGAGGGAAGGCTGCTAAAGGAAGGCACCAAGGTGGCTGAGGGAAGGCATCAGGGGACTGAGGGGGACTAAGTGATAGCACCAAGGGGCTGGGGGAAGGAGCTCAGAGAAAGCTGCGGGGGGCTGAGGGAAGGCACTGAGTGAAGGCACCAAGCGGCTCGGGGCAGGGGCTGACGGATGCCTAAGCCAAAACCCGCCCAGCACCCGCATCCCCACGGCCGAGCCGTGCCCGGCTCGGTCCTGCGGTGACCTGCGGGAAGAGGAAAGCGGCGGGCGCGGCCGCGCTGTCTTTCCGGTTCAGTTTTCACTTTCTGTTTTTTTCCCCCCACCCCTCCCCAACTTCGCCGCCGCCCGCCCTCGGCCCGCCCTCGGCCGGCTCCTTCCTCCCTTCCCCTTCCTGGGGCCGGCGGATGGCGGCTGCCGGCTGCCCGCCCGCCCCGCATGCCGCCCCGCTCCGCCTGAGCCCGCCGGCCCGCCCGGCCCGAGGACGGAGCCGTGCCGAGGGCCGGGCGGGCGGTGGCGGCGGCTGTGGTGGCGGTGGTGGCGGTGGCGGTGGTGGCGGTGGCGGTGGCGGCGAGGAACGGAGGAGCGGCCAGGGCCGGAGCGGAGCGGCGAGGAGAGGGGCGAGCCCCGGCTGCTATGGGCGAGAGGCGGCAGGAGGCGGCCGGAGGGCCGGCCACGGGTGAGCGGGGACCGGCCCCCATCCCTTCCACCGGCCCCATCCCTTCCTCCGGGAAGGGTAAACCCATCCGTGTTTACCCCCCTATCCCCCCTAAGACCCCCTTCCAGGGACCGGGGCCCCTTAACACCCCCTTCCAGGGACCTTTTTGGGGTCCCCCCATCCCTCCGCAGCAGCCCTCCGGGGGGGGAGGGATGGAGGCACCTGCTCAGCCCCAAGCCTCCTGCAGGCCTTCAAACCCATTAAAAAAGGCTTTTTTTTTTTTTTTTTAATGTCACCTTGGCTTCTCGGGGAAGCCAGGGGCTGTCCCGCCTCCCGCTTGCGGCTGTGTCCTGGAAATGGTTGGGAAAAGCTGCGGTCGTTTCTGGCTTTTGCACCGCACGCGCCCTGGGGCCGTCCTTGGGAGCTGGGTTTTGTCCCTGCAGGTGCCCTTCAGGAGCAGGAGGTGGAAATACAAACGGGTCATGGCATACGGCCCCTTCCCTACGACATACGTGCAGGGCGAAGGCTGGCAGGCCTCTTTGTTTCCCCTTTGGAGCGGCTGTGCTGCCCTGCTGGGCTGTGAAGCAGCTTTAGGGGGTGGAAATGGTATTTCCACACTGGTTTTGCACAATTCTGCCTCCAGATCATCCCCCCAAGTTGTCCCACAGCTCGCCAAGCTGCGTGCACTCCTTAACTGGGGTTAATCTGGGTAGACGGAGCAGGCAGGAGCACGAATGACACAAAAATAGTTGTAAAACGTGTTCCTTTCTGCGTGGAAGCAACGTTTTTGCTTTTTTTTAAAATGCAAGAAAGCCTGCGTGGTGCAGAATAGTCAGCAGCCCAGGGGCTTGGCACTCGTGGTGGATGCAGGAGATGGGTAAAGCTCAGCTCTGTGGGATTCAGGTCAGACATCAACCCGGTGGTTTTACCCCGAGCGTTCGGTCGCTGCTTGTTTCGGAGTGGACATTTCTCAGCGTTGCTCGGTGGATCTCGTTACGGTGCGTACAGTAACGAAGGGGCAGACAAACACAGGTCTTCTGCTGTGCAAGATGTCCTGTGATTGTGCCCGGAGATTATACCTGCATGGGTTAGATACAGCACATTGTCAAGAAAATGACTGCTTTCGCAGAAACTGCTCTTTTCCAATTTTAAAAAACATTCGGTCAGAGAATTCCCTATCTTCTCTGATAAGAAGAAAAGTAAGTGCTTGCCCAGGACTAGAGATCGCATTACGTGGCACTGAAACTGGTTTTACATACTAGTTAGGTCTATTTTTAGTGTTCCTGTTAAACCTGATGTTTTCTGCAGCAGCAGGGCTAGCTTCAGCGTTCCCTGTCCCCAAATACTGACCCCCTGATACTCCCTATCCATGTCCTGCCAGACTCTGAGCTGCGTTGGCAGTCCAGATGCTGAACCCACCTGGATTAAAAGTAGCTCTTTGACTTAATTTTCTATTGCAATTTGCTGATTTTCTGTATTACTCAGCCTCGACTGTACCAGCAGGGGAAGAGAAGGAGCGCTGGGGCAAGCGCTTGTGAAGATCAGTGTAGCCAGCAAGAAAAATGCCCGTGGCATTACAGTTTTGGTGGAATTGGGCCAGTTTTATTTACATGAAATACGCATGTTGGTCGCTTCAGCGTTGGCTAAAGCACGGATATTTATTGGTTAAAATCACTTTGAGACGAGAAAGTGAAATGCTTGTCCTTCTTGGTAAATGCAGTTTTGGCACTCTTTGGCTTTTTGTTCTTTCTGATGGTGAAATTACTACCTGAAAGTTCTGGTGGATGTCTGAAGCTGGCATGCACGTGGGGTAGATTTTAGCGGTTGGCTTCGGTTCTGTTTTGTACTTGAAACTGGAAGTGTGTCTTGGTAATTTCCGTAACCAAAGGGTCCATAGAGAACGTGTGGGTAGAGGTTTGTTGCCAAATCAAGCAGAACAAGAAAGAAAGTCAACTCTAAAAGAAGAGCATCCATGGTGAGAGCAGAAGAAGCAAGCCAAAGGAAGGTTCTGGCCCTGTTTTGGAGGTTCTCAGGCTCGCTCAAAGGCAAAAATAAGAAAGTGACTGGCAGTTTGGAGGAGTGTAGCTGCATTTTTTTTCAGGCAGGGTAACTATAAGCCCACTTTTCCAGCCACAAACGCTTTTTTTTTTTTTTCTTTCCCCAAATGGAAAGCCCATGAAGGAGCTGTTCATTGCGAGAGTTGTTTTTAACACGTGAAGCGTTGCTCTCACAAAGCCTCCTGTATGTTGGGAAACCCTAGGCATCGCTGCAGAGCTTGAACTTTGAGTCCAGGACATCACTGGCATCATTTTTTTTTGGCGTGTCCTGAGCAGCCGCGGAGGAACTCCAGCCCACGTGGCGACGTTTCTCGGGAGGGCTGGATTTGCTCTGCGGGTACGCTGTGGTTGCCTGGGTTTTAACGTGTGGGTTTCAACGTAGAGCCTGCGGGCTGCAAGCGAGGGATCCGTGAAATATCACAGAGCAAAGGTAAACCTGTCGGCAGCGGGTTTGGGGCTTGCTGTGCACGCACCTCCAGCTCTCCCACGGCATCGAGGCGGACTGTTTTAGGCCAGAGTGCGCTAGCATGGAGAGCTGTTGGGCTGGCTGATTTTTAAAGGGATCTCTGGTTGTCCAAGTGCTAAAATACCTGTCGTAGTGCTAGATTTGGGAAGAGTCCGTGCGGACACCTGCAGCTGGATGAATCCACGACAGCTGGCAACCCATTAGAAGGTGACAGAAGGGGGGAGCTGCAGCAGGAGAGGCCTTGGAGGAGCATCTGCTGAGATGAAAGGCAGCAACAACTGCCTGCGTGGTGTATTAACGAGAGAAAACCCGTAATAACCACATCCTCAACTACGTGAGCAGCTGAAGGTAACGGGAGGGAGGTTATAAAATCAAAGAAATGTTAAAATCAAGGAAAGGTTTCTCTGGAGCAGGACTCTGGCTCTGTGTAGATCGTCACCAACACCAGACTGGGGCAGCTGTGGCTTTGCCCAGCCAAGGACAGGGCCCCCCACCTCTCTGTGAGCTGTCCTAAGGCTGCATCATCCTCCAGGGGAAAAAAAAATCACACCGAGCTGACTCTGGAAAGGTCGCTGATCCTCTGGGCAGAGAGGTAGCTCTCCTGAGAGGCTGCCTCAGCACCCTGCATAGCCCAAGTCCTAAAAGGTGATCTAAATAAATATTGGCAGTCTCTGATACTGAGATGAAAAGCCTTTAAAATGCTCTTGCGGCCAAGGTGTCTGCACTACCTGATCCTAGAGGTGATTTTAAATACAACCCAGAGAGCCGTGCCACCCAAGAATTTCCCCTTGCCACAGCAATTTGAATGCTCAAAGCGAGCATTTCTGGGGGAAGACCTCACAGTTACGAGGCTCTTGAGCTTCCGTGCGAGCCCGTGGCTCTCTCTGTGTGAGCACGAGGAGACATCCACTGCAGAGAGGTGCTTTGTGAGTATCTGTTACAGCGATTTACTTGCAGGAGCCCCGTAGCAGTTGCAGGACAATCGCCTCGATAAGCTGCTGGTCTTGCCCACGAAAGCGCCGCGTAGAGTAGGAGATGCGTCCTACCCGTGGTCGCGCTGATGTGGCAGCACGCATCCGTCATCTGGTGCTGACCAGGGGTAAAACCTCGTGCTGATTCACTGGGATATCCCAGCTGAGCCCCCGCATCCGTCTTAGCTGGTGCCCTGACTCCAGGAGCCGCCAGTTTAGGAAAAACGTGTCAAGGGGCCGGCCATCCAGCACTCCTTCGGAGCGCTCGTGCTGCTGCCAAAGGTTTGTGCCTCGGGGACTTCCCGCGGAAGAGCTGGAATCGGTATTTGATAGATTATTTTTTTCCCCCACAGATCTGATGGGATTGTTTTTAACCCGTCCGCAGCCTCCTGTGGTGAGACCTTCAGACAGGGCAGCTTGTTATGGGAGCCCCTCCGTCCCCAGGAGGCAGGTTCAGCCGGCTCTGCTCAGTAAAACCCCTGAAAATACGAGGTTAGAAACAGCTGCCTGCGTCTCACGGTGGAAAGAACGGGAAGGAAAAAGGCAAGAAAGCAAAAGCAAAAGGCACTGGGAAGCAGTAAAGCTGGAAAAGTGGCCGAAAATGGCAGGAGGAGCAGGAACGAGGCGCTTGGCTGGTGTAGGAGGGCGTATTTTGAGACTGGAAGGCTTTGAAGAACCCACATTAAAATGCAAAAAAAAAAAAAAACAAAAACCCCGAGAGGCTCAAATGAGCCAAGGCAAATCGTTCCCTGCTTCAGTGCCATGCTAACCGTGCCGTAGCGCCTGGACGTGGTCTCCGTGGCGGGGACCGCCCTGCCGTGCTGCACGGAGCGGCCTCTGGGGCCTGCCTCAGGTGATCAGTTGGCAAGTGCACCTATCCTGGCGTAATTTGGCCCAATTTTGGCCTCGCGCTGAAAGAGTCAAGCGGCTTCTCTGCGCAGGAGCGCTTCAGCACTAACGAAGCAAGGCTCATTATAAACGCTGGGCCGTGCGGGCTGGAGCTGAAAGGAGTTTGCAGGTAAAGAGCTGATCGGGCAGGTATTTTGTAACGCTGGATTAAAAGGGACAGTTTGTGTAATTGTCACAGTAATTGCCGCGCGCTGGGGGTGATTGGGAAGTAAAATCAAGCGGCTAAGGAGCGAGAGCAGCAAAAGCGGGATGGGAAATGAAAAAGGAAGAGAAAGTGGACGTCAGCAGAGCCAAAAAAGACGGGAGGATGGTCCTGAGGAGCCTCACCTTGCAGTACGTGAATCCTTGAGCTCTGTGGCTGTGTTCAGCGAGCGCTGACCACGCTGGGTGGCAGATTTTTGGAGATCTGACAGCGTTTAAATGCCTGCAAAAAAAAAATTTTAAGGCTAAAAGAAAAGCAAACCTCGTTCTCTGTGCGAGCCTGTGCTAGGAGGCGGTTCAGAAGCCGTGGGTTTTCCTGCTGGGCTGGCTTTGGAAGTGGTGCGTGGTGAGGCCATCCAGAGGTCGCCTGAAGGTGGCTGAGCCAAGCGAGGATCGTGTCGGGGAGAAGTGTCGGGGAGAAGCTCCTGCAGGAGCCCAAAATCGGGGAGAGGAGCAGCAGCGTGCGGCTCCCGATTTACGGCGTGAGTAGCTGCAACGGGGACCGCTCCTCTCCCGCGCTGCCAGGGTAGGAAATCACCAGGACAGGCTGCGAACCCCTTCCCGAGGATTTCAGGGCACGGATAACACCCGCCGTGGGTTCACCTGGGCCTGGCCGTGCTGGGCTCCGTCCATCCGTCCATTTTACCACGTGTCTGTGCTGTCCCCGTCCCCGGAGAGGATGCCGGGTGGTGGCACGTCCAAGCTGCTCGGAGGGAGGCCGGCCGCTTTCACTTTTGCTTCTGCTTGAGGCACTTTCATTTTCACCCGCTCAGAGCCTGCGCACAGAGCGGCGAGGGCCGCACGAAGTTGCAGCCCGGACGTGTCAGGGTTTTGTGGACGTTTCTAGGGGCAAAGACTCTTCTTTGGGGTGGGAACTGATCTGAAGGAGCTTCTGAAACCTGAAAGGGAAGGTGGGGGTCACAGCAAGCCGCCGTGCTCAGTGCCACGCTCTGTGATTGTTTCATCTCGTTTATTTATGCATTTCTGCAGCAACTTTTTTGGGGGGATTTCCTGGGCTTTCATTTTGACACAGCAGCCGAACTCGCGGGGAACAGAAGGAGCAAATGTTTGACTTGCAACCTGCAAAATTGCTGCTTACGTTGCACTTCCCAGAGCTTCCCAGGCTTTTCAAAAAGCCTTTCGCTTTCACGCCTGCGAGAATATCCGATGCTTTCGCTGATTTAGCACCTCACACCCTCGATGTTCTGCGCCTGAAGGGGTTTTTGAGCCCGGGAGCACCCTGGTCAGCTCGGTGTCTCGGCGTGGAAACACGCGGCGGGGTTCGGCCGCGGCCTTTCTCACGCTCTTCCCATCTCAGTCTTTCCCCAGACTTGCCGAGGACGCGGCGTTGCACGGCGGTTTCAGCGGGAGGAGCAGAGTACCGCGCCCCGAGGAGTGAGGTGCTCAGAGCAGGAGCCACGGGATTACCTAGCGCCGGTTGCAGCCCGGTGCTTTTGGGCCAAGAGGAGCGGTCGAGGGAGCCGGGCTCGGTTAGTCTGGAGAAGATGCTGAGGACAGGTCTGTCGCCGCTCCGCAGCTCGGGACGTGGCTCTGGACACGAGCGTTGCTGGGGGGGCAGAAGCAGAAAGGGGTTTCGTGGTCGGTCCGAGCCTTTGTGCAGAGCTGGGACGTAATTCCCCGCTCTGATTTACGTGGGGGAGGCTGGACTCGCTGATTGCTGCCTTGAGACTCAGGGGATGCAAGAGGGAGTCGGAGACAAAGCAAAACGAGAGGCAAGTGAGGAAAAAGACGAGCAGACGTATCCCTTCCTATCCTGGTTAGGCTCAAAGAGAGAAAACAATAATACTGGCGGAGGTCTGCAAGACCTCTTTATCTTTTCTTTTTCTGCCCTGAGAGCCCAGGTGTGTTCACCTGCTTTTGGACCACTTCCATCTGGTGCTCACAGGGGCATCGCCTGAAAGTGGGACTGCAAGGAGGGCATACGAGAAGGCACGAAAGATGCGAGCTCGGGAGGCAAAAGTACTTTTAAAGACTTCCCTTTCCATGCTCCCAATTTCTGTCCCTACCTATTTCTGGACACGTTTTTATAGTGTTTTCCCCCCACCTTTTGCCACGTCCACTTTTGTCTTTTGCTTGGCACAGGGCAGGCACTGTCTCCCGTTACGCCCAGTAGTTCAGACTCGCTGAGCAGCTGGGTGATCTCGATGCACACAGTTCAAGCTGTTATTTTCCTCTGCCCCTTTTAAAAAATCCTTTATTGACCTTGAGTAGTTCGCCTGTGTCACAAATCTTGTTGTTTCTCTAAATGTTTCTATGTTACTTATTTATTTATTTAAGTTGAGGGGAGGGAGAGATGAAAACCGACCCTTTAAATATAGGATTCAAACCCCAAGGAGGTTGCAAAGCAGTTCCTGATGCTGTCCTACTCATCGCCAATGAACGTGGGTCTTTCTGCTTCGGAGGTTGAAACGGGACCTCAGCTGTTTGTCTTCAAAAATTGCTGGGAGGTTTTTCTTAAAGAGCAGCCCGCGTGCAAAACCTTGGCGTGAGGTTTGGAGGTTCCACACTTCCCTCCTCCTAGATGATTGCTTTTATATTTTTGAAGTTCACGGGGTCGTAAGCAATAAACTTTTTTCGGCGGGTCTGTGTTGCAAGCTCGGCTCGAGATTTGAAATCCCGTAGGTCGTGAATCATCACCAGCAGTAAAGCTTTGTAAATGTGCACCAGGGACCGAGCCCAGGATTTCCCGTGTTTCTACATGGCTGCTTGCAGGGACATTTGGATGTTAGCAGCTGCAGGAGTGTAAATACTGCAGGGCTTTCCTTTGGCTCTGCATGTGTGTTTCATTTGGTGACTGCTTTGGGATCTCTGCTCGGTGGGATGCTGTTGGGAAGCGTTTCACCGGGATGTTTTGCTTAGGAGATACCTGGAGAGGATTTGGGCTTTGGGAAGGCTCTGCGTGTTGGGGCTGTGCAGGGAGGCTTGCCCTCGTGGCACTGAAAACCACGTTCGTTAAGGCCTTTTAGAGCAAAACCGATAACCCCAAGCAACCAACCTGACCACGGACCAGTTGTGTGCAGACGTCAGCTCTCGCGGCCTGCAGGAGCTCACCACAAATCTAAGCAACTTTTTAGCACAAGAGAAAAAACTGGGACCTGCTCAGAGGTCGTAAAGTTAATTTGCCGGCAGGTTTTTGCTTCTTTGGCAGTTGTTAACAATTTCCCTTTTTTTCTGTTGCAAAGAAAGAACATTTAAGAGCTCGCTAGCCAAGAGCCAGCCCCTTTTCCTCCTGGCTGAGGGCGATTTTGCTTTCAGACCAAGACCTGGGGGCTGCGTGGCTGGAGGGGAGCTGCTGGAGACGTCCCAGTGGGAGCCTCAGAGCTGATAGATCAGCTCCGTGGAGATCTGGGCTTGTTAAATCAGTGTGCTGGGCGTCACAGCCAGCTGCCACCCGGCTCTGCTGAGGCCCTGCACCGATCTGGGAAGGGCCAGGATTAATATTTGGCTTTTCTCCCCCAAGGTTTTCATCCGGAGTCACAAGAGTCGAGTTCGCTGCTGCAGACAGCGGTTTCAGTGCTGCAAAGCTGCTGCTTGGATTCTACGTCTCAGGATGGTTTTCAGTACAGCCAAGCAATTCTGGTGGAAAACGCTGTTTTTCTGAATGAGGTAAGACCGCTGGGACAGCTGGAAGCTCAGGAAACGGTGGCATTTCTTTGGGGCCCCAACTGGGGGGCTGTAGGGCTGTAAATTCTGGTTTATTGGCGCATCTGTCCTTCCTTCGTAGCGTGTGGCTTACCTGCCTGCCTTGCAGAGCCCCATTTGTAGTTCCTGACTGAAGAGAGCCTTTGCTTTGCTTTCTTCTTCTCCTTCCTCCCCAGTCTGATCAGGAACAAAAGGCCAAGTCAGCCAACGCTGCCAAATGTTCAGCAGGAGCTCCTGGAGCTGGTTGAAATGCAGGTGTGATGCCTGGTAGCAGAGCTTTAATGGCACTGCACGTCACGTGTAGTTCTGATTCGCAGCAAGGCAGATGTCCACACGGTACTTCTGCCCTCGTACCTGTGCAGGCACCAGGTTTGACCCCAAATATCCCTTTTTCCAGCTGTCTGCGGCCGTTTATGGAATCACTTTAAATGCCTTCATCCCTACAGTCTCGTTGCCGTTGGCATGGAAGACGAGCTGTCTCCTCTGAGGGCAGGAGCTGACCCAAGCTTGTTGTCATGAATTAAAGAGCACTTAGAGATCTTGGCTGCTTAAAGCCAGGGAATTCACTGGCTGAAAAGCTGGGAAAGCAGGGGATTAAGTCAGTTATTGATTTGCTTGTGAGTTCTAAAGTCAAAATAAGCAAAAGCAGTGATGAGACGATCGTTTTCTTACCTTATAATCCCATTAAAAAAAATCCCATCCTTCCACAACTTCTTTTATCAAAGTCCAAAACCATCATGGACACAGCTCTCTGTTTGTTATCAGCACTGGGAACGCGAGCTGCTTTCTTCATCAGACAAAAGACATCAGAAAAATGTGTGATCTGGCTGGAGCCAAACCTTCTGAGCTGTAGCCGCATGATAGCATCTGCTCTCTGATCAAATAATTCAGGCTTCCCGGGCCAGCGGAGAGAAACGTCTCCAAGCATCCCCCCTCGTGTTAGGTATCCGTGGTTGATTTGTCCTCTGATGGCTGCAGCTGGCCACTAAATGTGACGCTTGACCAGCCCATGTGCCGCGCAGGGAAACAAGCT
This sequence comes from Cygnus olor, assembly GCF_009769625.2. Lineage (NCBI taxonomy): Eukaryota > Metazoa > Chordata > Aves > Anseriformes > Anatidae > Cygnus > Cygnus olor. Next base: position 1,700,918 of record NC_049169.1, on the reverse strand, counting down.
CCCCAGCAGCCTGGTGAGAGGGGCAAGGAGGAATAAAGCTGGATTTCCTCGGGATGCTCACAGCCACGGTCACCTTTGTGCCACAGCGGGATGCTGCGGGGCTGGACGTGCCTGCTCTCCTTTAGAGGGTATTAGATGTTCTTCTGGGGACAAAATAGAGTCAGAGAGCTGTACGGATTGGGGTTTTTGTGGGATCTGGGGTGTGCGTGTGCCTGGGGAAGGGGATGCCCACGCAGCTGGAGGTCCGTGGGGCACGCTGTCCTGACGGCACACCTTCTCTGTACTGCTCGGTCACTGGGCTGTAGCAGGAATGGACTAGAACGAAGTGTTGTTGTGTCTTCTGCAGCTCAAAGCTTTTGTCCAAGCAAAGGAAGCCGCCGGATACAGCCAGGAGGAGCTGGAGGAAACCTTTGCATTTCTCCTGTTTGACAATGAAGAAGAGGTAACCTAAAATGTTTACTCAGCTTAGAAAGTCGGTGCCAAGTGCCTGCACGTGCGCTCCTTCCCACAAAAGCCCAGGAGCTCCGTTGACAGAGTGTCCTGGCTTTTCACACCCTGGTTACCTGCACAGTTACTGCTGCATAAATATTCCAAAGCAGGTTCAGAAAGCAGCTCCCGGGAGGTTTAGTGATGGATCCTGTTTTCAGACTCTCCAGTTGGTTACTGTTTGAGGTCTCCTTTGCCCTCTGCAGGGAGCTGTAAGGAGTTTTCCTTTGTTCCAGTGGATTTGCGGTCAAGTACAGGGAGGTGAAACCTTTCACACACAATTAGAAGAGAAAAACATTTCTGTGATAGAAGGCAGGAGTTTATCAGATGGTTTTGGACAGGTTCCCTTGGTTTCCCTGTCTACATGGAGAGAGAGTCTGACAGCTATTGGAAATAGTTTTCTCGCCCATTCTTCACGAGGATGCTTTTGACTTTGTGTGAAGAGTTTGCCTACGCGAGGATGCTCAGGAAGTCCAGTGGGTACTCACTTTTAACATTTTTTAGTGATGGCATGGTAAATCCCCGCAGGGATGGTTTTGCTCAGGATGAGAGTGGCCTGAATGCAGTTTAATTCAGTTCAGTTTGTATCAGATGTATCAAAACAAACAACGTTCAGTCAAAACTGGGGAGAAAGAACTGTCCCGCTTTGTTTTAGCCGTTTGAAATTTAGCACTGCCTGTGCCAAGTGACTGGCTCCTCGTACAGGAAAGAGGGAGCTCGAGACCTCATCTAATGTAGGCACCTAAAATCCTCGAGCTAAATTGCTGTCTGGAGATTCCTCCGTCTGTTGTTCAGAGGAGGAATCCAGCTCGATAATCTAAACACTTGGCTTTTAGGAGGCAGATGTTAGATGAGGTAAGTTCTCCACGTTGCTTATAAAGAGGCCGAGTACAGTTTGACCAATTTGCTTTTATTTCTCACCCATACTGAGTTCAAACTGGCCGCTCCTGTTGTCACTCTGGTCAATGTACATTTGGTCTTGGCGTGCTTTAATGAGTCTGCTTTGGAAGTGGATTAAATCGCAGTGGGTGAGACACTCCCAAGGCAGCAATTGTGCCCATGTGTGTGTAAGCATGGAGTGGAAAGCGTCCTTGCTGTTCATGCCAACCCCATTGTGGTTATCTTTCAACAAATTTCCTGTGCACATAAAGGAAGTGCAAAGTCCAGCCGGATGCTTGCACCTCTTTCTGGAGATGCTGGATTGTTTTCCAGGTTTTCTGAAGCTTTTTCCTTGCCCCACAAATGCGGAAAACGCTTCTGCTTCCATGGAGGTTGTTGGAGCAGTCCTTTATAAGCATCGTCAGCGTTTAACACCCAAAATGACACGTTCTCTTCCTGTTGGTTTCAGTGGTTGTTGTGTTTAGGAGTGTTTACACTGCACGTGTTTTGGGTCTGCAGTGATTTGTAATTGACTTGCCCGCTGCAAGTATTCTGCTGCCTGTTGTACTGCAGAATTTGGTAGCTGTGCCCCTTACCTTTGAAAATAGACAGTAAAAGAGGCTGTTTCTTCTTTTGAAGGCCAAAGAAGTGTGTCAGACAGGCCTCCGAGTTAACAGCAGCTCTATTTCCATGCTTGGTGATCCAGCGAAAGGTAAGATTTCCATTCAGTTCGCGGTTCTGGAGACATTGTCTCCTTTAAAAACAAAACCAAAAGCCCAGATAAACTCCTGGTACTGCCTTGGTGCTTACTGCAAAGACCCACAGAGGTGCATGTGATTCTTACCAGAGAAATTGCATTTGTTTGGATCGAGGAAGGAGCAGTGTTTTCCTTCTGTCCCCTCAGTCAGATGAGGATCTTCCCCAGGAAATATATTGTCTCTTCTCCTCTCCATTTCAGGCTTTTTTTTCCTTTGTTAATAACCACCTTTGTCACCAAAGTGACTTTTTGGCAGCTCTGCACACCGGTTTGCTCTTCAGAACTGATTTGCTGAGCTTTTGCCAGCAGTCCTGTTAATAACCAGAGCAGATCAGGATGTGCCAAAGCCCTTTAGAGCCCATGCTTGTTCTTTGCCCAAAGGCCTGAGTTCTCAAGACGTGCAGTGCTCAGAGAAACCCTGCCAGAAGCACAATGCCTCCCAGTGCTTGTCCTGGAAGTCTTCACCAGCCCAGACACCCAATTATTGAATGCTTGATAGCCCTGAATGCAAAACGAAGCAAGACTGGAATAGGTTATTCACCTGCGTGTGTATTGTAGTCCTGAGGGGCTGAGATGAATATTCTGGCACGTCTCTTTGTAGCCCTCCCACGTGCAGTCCCCGTATCCCCCCAATGTACTTCTCTACTCACCTTGTCTGCAAATATAGAGCAGGATTGAAGGACCAACCCCTCCACCCCACAGTAAATCCACATGTGATATGCCACGGGCACACGGTAATAAGTCGTGTCAGAACGGGCCTTGTCGTAAGGTAAAAGGTTTATGCTGGCAGCTGGGACACTGAAGGGCCATAAAAAGGGCAGCTGTGTGGTGCTATGGGCCTGCTCAAGCATCTCTGCAGCTCGCGCTCCCCACATACAAACATCCATATTGCTGTTGCACGACTCCAAACCGAGCAAAGAGCCAGCCCAGCTTCCAGTCACACCTGGAAGCCCTTTGTCACATCTTCCTAGGAGGGACAAGCCCTTGCTTGGTACGTTTTCATGCACTGTCATGTGTTGCAGACAAAACTGAAACTAACTGGGCTCTTGTCCCAAAAGAAACCCAAGTGGGCTGCTCGCTCCTTTCCTAGAGCTGACCCTGAAACATAAAATGCTGTTCCACACCAGCAGTCAAAATAGGAAGAGAGTCAAAAAGAGTTTCACCCTTTTTATGGCAGCAGAGTTCAATGAGGTTTGCAGTGCTGGCTCTTCAGAGAATCCCCTTCGCAGGAGCTTCCTCTTTACAGTTTTTCCAGCACTCAGCATTGCTCGACAGACCGTTCATGCTGTCTTGCATTGCTTTGGTTTCACAGGGGTGTATATCTCCAAGTACGCAGACTGTCTTCTTCCAAGACCCTGGTACCACGGAAAATCAGGCTATATTGTCATCTGCAAGCTCATTAAGGTAAAACGCAAGTTTTTCTTTTTATGTGGAATGGTTTTCCGAAATCGGTGTACGATGCAGGCAGTTTTTAAGGACACGTTGGTGCCCATCGGTACGGTGGGGTAGGGTGGAAAGTCAGCTCTGTTGAGAGCTCTTTGGGATTTTTAACTATGGGATGCGTCAGACTAGAAAGCAAGACGTCAGGCTGGGCTTGGCTGGTGGCCGGTAGGGATGCAGGAAACTTTCCAAATGCCATCCCTGCGATCAGAAGTTTCCAACAGGATCGCTTTTTTCCCCCTGAAATCTCATGCATTTTTATAGTTCAAGGCAGGGGTCTTAAGGTAGTTCAAGTTCCTCCTTAAGGAGGAACTCCCTTCCTCCGTGGGGCTGGCGTAGGGCCCCTTTCTCACTTCCCCACTGGCTCCTGCTCTCTGTAGCAGGCTGTGAAAACACATTGCTCCTCTTGGCTCTCCTCAGTAGAGCTGGTTTGTCTGCCACGCCAAGCTCAGACAAGTCAGCCCCTCCTGTTTGGAAGGATTCAAACACCCACAGCCCCCTCAAGACAAGAACTCTCCTCTTTGGGGAAGAGGATGATTCGGGGGTCCTTTAAAATATGTTTCTGCAAACACTTTTGTGTATTCTTTTTATTATTGTCATTAAATTTGCTTACCCAGGGGAAGGTCAAGGTGGTGTCTGAGAATTACACAACCAGCTACACCTGCCCCTCTCCCGGCTACGACTGTCATGTCGCTGTGAGCAAGAACATCGGACCGTCAAAGGCCAGCCCCTGCCAGGCCTTCGAGCAGAGCCAGGTATGGGGTTTGTAGTGGAAGGACTGTGCAGACAGCTCGCTTGCAGGCAGCAGGGGAGCACGGCGTTGGCTGAGGTGCCTTTGCTCGTTCTCCACCATGTATTTTCATCTGTTTCCCCTCTCCCCCTAGTATTACGTGTATGAAGTGTCCGATGGCAGCGCCGCGGAGCGCCCCAGGCAGATCTGCCCGTACATAGTCATCACCTGCCAGTACAGAGAGCCAAAGGAGATGCCCGTCTTAGCTAGAGAGAGCCTGTAAGCAGCTTGCTGTCCTTCCAAAATACTGGGTTATTTGTGTGGGCTGTTTTTCCCCTTCCCATTGCTAAATATTTCTCTTTTTCTCCCTTTTCTCTAGACCTGAGCCTAACCACAAAGGTAAGGGCACCTGGCGGTTGGATTTGTTTGATAAATGTACCTTTATCTGTTTGCCCTCCTCTTTTTTCCTGCTTTTTCTGAGTCATTCTCTCTTTTGCCTGTAGCATTTTACTGCCCGTGGAGGGGGCAGCTCTCCATCCGGGGCCGGCTCTTGTGCAACATTGCCCTGAGGACCCCGTACAGCTCCACGATTCCAGCACAGCTGTGAGTTGCCCTTTCCTCTTCTTTCTGTGCAATATTTGGAGCGTGCGGCATTGCAGCCACTCTTACTGATCCTTTCGGGATCACCTTTGGGTCCTTAGCAGGCAGGTTGGCTTCCAGCACCTGGATATCCGTGTACCAGCAAAAGCCAGTTTTGTGTCTCCTGCCCCATCCCTTTGTTGATCAACAGCTTCTTGCAGCTGTGCCAAATTACCTTACACACAGTCGGGGAAATCATCAGTGTCAGGAAGGGATTTTGGGCAGCCAGCAGCGTGGTGTCACACGCAGTAGCAGCTGGAGGAGGACGCGAGATCAGGCTTTGTGCTACAGCTGGAAACAGCTGCGTTTTGTCACCGCTTTGTTATGTTAACTGTTTGGGGATGTTTATTCTAAATCAATTATTCCTGCTGGGGGTTATTTCTCCTTGTGAGAAGTGGGCTTCCTGACAGGGCAAATAAAGTTAGCCAATTGTGTTTACAGATTGGCACGGTGGCAAATAAAGTACTGAGGTAACTAGCATTAAAAAAAAAAAAGAGGTATTTAAAATCTGCATTAGTCAGGGGCCATCCAGCAGGTAGCAACTTGGAACAGCCAGTAGCAGGGCACCAATATCAGTGTTTGGAGTGGTTCACAGTGACGGGGCTACCTGGGCTCTTTGCTGTGCTTAATCCTGAGAGCCTTTTATGCATGCGAGCTCCGCTGCTTTCACCCCACAGGCCTCCCAACCTGGACATTAACCACGTCATGGGTTTGTCTGACTTGAAGAAAAAGCTACCAGAAGCTGCGTTTGGGAAAAGAAATTACATTGAGAATGAAGGTGAGTGTAAAACCCGCCGGCATTTGCAGGGGACATTTGCAGGGAAACAGACTTTCCCCGTCTTACAGGATTTCCCAGTGAGGTGAGGGACATTGCACCTCTCGGGGTCTGACCCAGCACCTCCTGCAGCTGGGCTGACTGGGGCAGCTGCCAGCCAAAGCCAAAAGCTGCGACTGCCTGCAGTAGCTCAATTTTGCTGTGAGATTCCGGAGCGGGTAGGGTGGGTCTGAGATCTTTTTTAAACTGCCTTGGGAGTTGCAGAATAAAGAGGCTCCATAGCAGCGCGTTAAAATGAGGTATTTCCCTCTGAAGGGCTCCCTGTGCCTGTTGGAGCACACAGCAACACCGCTTAAATTGCTTTCCTTAGCTGCAGAGGTAAGATAGGAAACATCTCCTACAAACCAAGGGTTGAAGAGGAAACTCACTATAATATGAATGCATATGTCTTATATTAGGAAATCTTAATAACAGGTTTGTTTTTTCACTTTTCTTTTAAAAAACAAAACAAAAACCGTGCTTCCATCAATTGCACCCCCACCTTCCAGGTAGGGGAGTGCTTGTTTGTTTGGAGTTGATGCAAGAGACGTTACTTCGACATGAAGTTCTCTCTCTTTTGTCTGCAGTCTGCTTTCAGGGCGTTTACTTCAGTCTATATGAAGTGGAAATAGCAAATAAGGATCAACATAAAATGAATCAATTATTAGAAAATCTAAAGAAAAGGGACTTGGTAAGTATTTTAAAACATTTTCATTCTGGCAGGAAAATATTCTTTTAGATGATCTTTTGAGCCTTTGGTAGCGTTATTCACAGATTCTGAAATAATGCAAAATGGAGCGAATTTCTCTGCTTTAAGCGTTATTTTCATGCTTAGTTATTCTCCAACGTAGTTTAGCCTTTCTGTTAACTGAAGGCTACTCCCTGTGAGCTGGGAACTGATTTCTGGGGTGAGTGTGCCTTGTAGCAGGCAGATGTCTTTGGCTGTCTTTGTGCCAGGTGAGACTGGTTTATTGGGTTGTCTTTGCATTTCCATAGTGGACAAGGACTGCAAGGGGATCTTATATATTAAGAAAGCGGGACCTTGCAATACTAGAATGGTGATTACTAAGCAAAAGACAGGCTGCCACATGCCTGCCTTTCCTCCTCTTTTTTTCCTGGCTGAAAAATAGTCCCCGCTCAGCTCCTCGCAGCTACACTGATGAAGCCTCAGGGGCTTCCCAAGATATTGAGATTTGTCTTTGCTTTAAAAGAGATTTTTCCCATCTGTTGTTGCTAAGGTCTGCTTGCACAATATGACCCGATAAGACTTATTCCGGCGCACTGGGGTTTTTCTGCTCCCAGCACAATCTTCGTGTCTCCTTTTGACTCCGGGGGCTGAGCATCGCCCCTGAGGAGCTCAGCACTTGTATCTGCTGGGATTTGTGCTTGGGGCTTGGCTTTGCCGCTGCCGGTTGCGCTGTCCCATTTGACACTTCCTGTAGATTCAGGGTTGTAAATTCCCAGCTGAAAACACACAACTGGCTGGGCCCATCCTCCCCTCAGCGTAAGCTGGCAGCGCTCCACGACCTGCCTGGAAGGGCTGTTGCTGTGAGGCACTGCTGAAGAGCTGCCCACCGATGTGCTTCTGCCCGCATGTAACATACCAGAGCAAGCGTTTGCAAGGAAGGCTCTCAGACTCCATAAATTGTTGATGAGACTGCCTTTCATCGGTGACAACAGAAGCGAAGGAGGAGGTAGCGTAGACAACCTAAATGTCCCTTCTCGTGCTGGTGGTCCTGAGCTGTGCAGCATCGGGTGGGCATCTGGTTGTGGCACAGACCCATCCACGCTGAAGTTCGCCTGATGCTGCACTGCTCAGGGTTCCCAGCGTCTGCAGGGACGTAAGCTTGTCCGTGCTCATTTTCTTTTCATTTCTGCCGAGCCTCGCGGAGCTGGACTCTGTAGAGGAGCTGGGGAAGATGAGGTGGTTGAGTTGTGGCCGTGAGGAGCTTGGTGCTGAAAGCCAGCAGGAGCACTGTTTCCCTAAAACTTCCCTACCTTCATATACCTGTCAGTCTGGATTAAACCCTCTCCCATATCTCAGCGAGGACACAGTCACAGCCACTTTGGGTGTGCTTTTCCCTTCCCAGCGTGCTGCCGAAGGGCTGTAGGTGAATCCTCTTTGGCAGCCGCCCCCAGAAGCCCAGGTGAAAAACGCCCTCTGTTTCCTTTCCCCTTCCGTGGTGTGCGAGCCTGGCATCCGGCTTGCAAGTGACAAAGTAGCTGGGAATGAGCAGGGTTGCTCGAGGCCAGCTGCACTCCTCTGGGTGGAGGGTGACTTCTCGCAGCTCTGTGTCGGGCAGCTGCTGACTTGTGGCTTGCCTTTCCCCCTCGTGTGCCTGAAAATCGCCCCGCTGGTGAGAAACGATGGCTGTTCCGTTGAGCCGGGTGACGTCTTGGCTTTCATCCGCTCTGCTCGGCTGGCTTGAGACGATTTGAAGCAAGGAGCTACCGTTCTGAAGAGCGAATACCGTGCTGAAATTGTTCAGCGTTTCCAAAGCTGCTCCGTTGTCATGCGGGCTGGGCACCAGTCCAATCCTCCGTTATGTCTGCATGTGCTGAATGGGACCGGCGAGCTTTCACAGAGCGTTAGGAGCCCTAGAGTTACTCATGTCCTGGAAGTTCCCCTAAAAGACATGTCTACACGGAAGAAAGAGATCCAAATGGGTGTCCTCATGGAAGAAAAGGCAGCCCGAGCCCAGCTCTGAGGTATTAGGCAACGCCCAAATCCAAGAAAAGCCTTGATAGACCCACGGATCTTTTTAGACATGCAGTCATCCGCTTCCGAGACAGAGTCACAGCAGTCTCTTGGGCTCAGCACGTGGTTTTTCTCTAATATTTATTGATGCTGATGCTGCTAATAAGCAGGCTGCATGGCCTGAACTCAGTCGGGCTTGTGGCTGGAGCCGTTGGCTGTGTAGCCAGACGCTCGTGTCCAGCTTTGCTTTCCCTTCTGGGAAAGCCCTCCCCTCGCGCTGCTGAGAAGTCTTCGTGGCTGAGATGCCCAGGGACTTTTGAACCGAAGGGACTGAAATTATTAACCTTGTTCATTAATTGTTCCTAGCAATCGGTTTGGCTAAGCATGTATTTTGTTTTAAGTAACAGATGGGAGGACTCTGAGACGAATAACAGCCTTAAATGGAATACTTCGGGTTCCAAGTCCCAGTGACTCAAGCGGCACGGCAGTGTCCTCGGCAGGGGTTGAGCTGGTGCTGCTGGCACACGTTCGCCAGCACTCAGGGCTTGTTGACAGTCGTGCTGGGTGACATAAAGCGTGCTTAGGAGGGAAGGGAGAGGCTGCTCTAACTCTCGTTTGTTTGTTACAGGCGATCATCAAATATTTACAAGATCAAGGAGTTCTTATCCTCCTGACCTCCTCTGCGTTGGCACGAGATGATGGTAATGCACGGCCACGTAGAAGCCAACACGTGGGCTTAAATGACCTGCCCTCGTTTAGAGGACGGGCACTGGCAGTTTGAACAAAACCTGTCGCTTTACTTCACAGGATTCGACCCCAAGGAGCCTGTCAGCCTCCTGGCCCTGTTTCTGTTCACCTCGTCCCGAGCAGTGTGCCTGAGAGGTAGGGAGGTTCTCTTTGCTGGCTTCAGATGCTACATTTTGGGTGCAGGATCTTCGTTTGAGGGTTCTAGCAAACATATTCCTCTTGAAAAGCTGATTTCTTGGCTCAACACCACCTACAGCTTTAGTGCAAAGGGTGTTAAAAGAGGAGAGAGGAGTTCCATCTGCTTAGCCATGCTGCATTTTTAAGCTGATGTAAACCAGGTCTCCGTGTTTTGACCCTTCTGCACATCCTTGCCCCTTCACAGGAGGGGCAAAAATAGTGAAAAATAATTGCTTTTCTTCCTCTGAGTTGGTTTTCAGCAACATCTGCTCCCAGCACTGACTTACGTGTGTCATATAAGGGGGTAAAACATCACGGCATTTGCTGGACCCTGCGTGGAGGTGATGTGGTTTGCTAAACCAGCAGGAAAGAAGCCTGAAATACAAGTGAATTGTCCCCTGCTGAAATAACAAATGCAACGGGTTCTGTGAAGGGTCACTGCTGGCAGGGGGAAGAGGGGCAGGGAAAGGGGACTTGCTCCCTTCAGAGCAGTGAGTGAAGGAGGCAGGGAGATGCTGTTGGGCAGAGCCACGGGGCTTTGCTGCCATCGAGGTGAGGCACAGCTCTGCGACCTGGGAGGTGAACCCAGGCGTTGATGCAAGGCTGCTTGCAGCCCTAAAACCTCCTCCTTTGGTGCAGAGCAAACAAACAAACAAACAAGTCTCTCTATAAGAGAAAATAAAGATGACACAGTTCGAACGCAGATCTCCGAATGCGTTTCAGCATCCGTGGCATTTGCATTCTCTCTGGATCTTTTGGTTTTGTGCTGCACCATGTGGAAACATTCGCCCTACAGTTTTCCTCTTGGGGACATAAAGAAAGTTACTGCTCAGCTGCCCTGGACAGCTTCATCCGTGCACCTCTCACTTCACGCGCTTCAACAGAAATACTTCTGGCCTTGCAGGTCCCCAAGCGGGATATAAACAGGGGCCTTAAGCTCTGCGTAACTTCTGGCTTGCTTTTTGTTGAGTCATTCTAGGGACAAGCCAAGAGACCGCTCATGCCAGGACACCCTGGTATTTCAGTCCGCCCGTGTGTGCGATGACTGGCGTTGCCAGTGGAGCTGGACAGGGCATTCCCATCTCCCCTCCCCGGAAGATAAAATCAGCAGAAACGTCAACAGAACCTGCCAGCGCTTCAGAACACGGATTGCTTTGTCCTTTTTGGGGTTTAACCTCCAGCTATAAACTTTCTCCTTCGGGATCCGCACGCGAAGTGGGCCCGTAAGTCTCGTGAAGACGCGATGGTAACTTGGCAGTGTGAGGTGCAAATGTCTTTGAGGCCTGAATTCAGTCAGAGAGACTCTAAGGGCATGCTGCTGGTGGCTGTGTTAGCGTGGCAGCCTTTCTCATTTCTTTTTTCAGGTGTAGGAGAGAGACAGGCGTATCCAGAGGCGGTCCAAAAATCCAAACTGCCAGGACAGGCCCGGGATCAGGAGGTTTTTGCTGGGATGCCTGAAGCGAGGGCATAAAGTTTGGTGAGGCCAAGGGGAAAAACGCTTGGAGATCAGACTGGAAATGGGAACTGACCACTCGGATATCGAGATCCTGCTGACCAGCCCCGCGGCTGGGAGAAAATACCCTCCAGAGCAGAGGGGTTTAGTTAAACAGGAGCATCCTGAAGCAGAGAGGGCACAAGTGGCTGCTTGGTTTGAAGGTCAGGGGCTGCAGCAGACGTTGCCCGGGGCTCACGTTGATGCCAAAGAGGAGGCAAAGTGTGGGCAGCCAGGGAGCAGCTGGCGGTGACGTGAAAGAGGCAGGGGGAGAGGGTAATGTTGAGCAAATGCTCCGCGTTGTTACGTGACACGGTCTGAGCGCTGATGGCTTCCAGATGTTTTCCCTCTGGTGCCAGCAGCACTCCCGCACGTGCTGTCCCGTTTCTTCCTACGCGAGTGGCGTAAGCCCAGCCAGCCACGACTCTCCTCTGGGACCGAGAGCTCTTCTCGCTGGGTTTATAACCAGTTCTGCTTTGTGGCTTCTCCTTTCTCTGAAGATAAATGTGTGAGGGCTTTGGGGACAGAAGGAGACGGTGGCCGAAGACAGCAGGGGGACGCAAAGAGAAAAGGAGGTGAAGTACAGACGCGTTTGAAGTCACCGGGCTTGGACTCGGATCCTGAATAATGTTTCCCGTTTTGAAGGGAGCAGCCTCGGAAGGCGTTTTTCTTCCTGTCCAGACAGCCGCCGGCAGGAATGTAGGGCAGGGATAACGAGCCCGCTGTGCCGGCGTGCCGCAGCGTTCCCGAGCCAGCGGAGGAGGAGGCAGGCTCGCAGGGACGCCCGAGCTTGCCGGTAACGAGGAGCAGCGGTGCCAGCGCCAGGCAGCAGCGGGGCCAATAGCCGAAGAAAACCGCGCGTCTGAGAAGGGGAGAAGAAAGCCAGGCTCCCCCGGGCATGGCTAGCTTTCGCCTTGCTGGGAAGGGATGTGACGGGGAAGGACGCTGGGGACGTCAGCCTGGTCCTGCAGCCAGACGCAAGCTCTGAGTGGTAACACAGACGGGCCAAGCCTGCGAGTGCAAAGCATCAGGCCGTCTGCAGCCTCGCGGTGGACGAAGCTGGATAAGTCTTGCTTGTGCAGGGAGGGCAGGCCACCAACAGGCTCCCCGGGCATTTCTGGATGCTAAGGGGACACAGCAAGAGAGCCCAGCGCAGAGCCACGAGGATGATTGAGGGAGGGGAGCCGTCTCCCTTCCGAGGAAAGGCCGAGGGAGCTGGGGCTCTTTAGCTTGGAGAAGAGGAGGCTGAGGGGTGACCTTATCAATGTTTAGAAATATGTAAAGGGCAAGTGTCAGGAGGACGGAGCCAGGCTCTTCTCAGTGACATCTACTGATAGGACAAGGGGCAATGGGTGCAAGCTGGAACATGGGAGGTGTTCACAGGAGGAAACTTTTTCACGGTGAGGCTGACAGAGCGCTGGAACAGGCTGCCCAGGGGGCTTGTGGAGCCTGCTTCTCTGGAGACGTTCAAAACCCGCCTGGACGCGGTCCTGTGTGACCTGCTTGAGGTGTTGCCGCTCCAGCGGGGGATTGGGCTAGGAGATCTTTCAAGGTCCCTTCCAATCCCTAACGTTCGGTCTGTGGGTCTGTGCCATCATTGCGCCAAGCAGAACCCATTCCCACCGTGCCGTCCGCGAGGCTGGGCTCCTTCGAGCCTTGGGACTCGTTCGTGTTGACCCTGGTGAGAGCCAAACCCTCGGCTCGGATGACACCACGCACTGTACGTGGTAGGACGTTGCTCCTGCTGAAATTAGTGATAGCCAGCTCCTTTCAGTAGGACCAGGCCTCCAGCTTGATAAAATCACCCAGGGGTTCGTACTGTCCCTGAGTCTGCTTCTTGCCTTTCCCCATCCCGCTCCAGAGCACAAACTCTGGGGCTTCGTGTGCCCTGCGTCCACCCACGCTGGCAGCAGGTAGAGATGGAGCTGCTGGAGGTTGCATTTCCTCAGGAAATAAACACCACGAGTGATCTGAAAATGGTGGTAGTCTAAACACCCTGCATGGGCAAGCCTAAATTTATGCAATTTTTTTTTTTTTAAAAAGTATTTTCAGAGCTCTGACTGTCCTAAAATTGCTAGAGCGAGGGGACGAGACTGCTGCGTACGATCTCACTGTGATTTCCTGCAAATGGGGCTAGCAGATACAACAGGAGTCTTTCATCTTCATTTAATTCCTTTTTGACTCCCACATGCAATTCTTTTTACCTTCAGCAGTGACGACCATCTCTCAAAGCAGGACGTTGCCCCCGGGGCTGGCTTTTTGTGAGCTGGCTCCGGGGACCCTTTCAGACCTTTCATGTTCCCTTAGCATGTAGTGGTGAGGCGACTTGGGGAATTTAACCCTTTTTTAATACGAGTAAAATTCTTTTCTTTTCCTTTCTCAGCTGAAGAGCACGATCCAGAAGATGAAAGGGAAGGTAGTGACGTCTCCTTAAAAATAGCCTCGGTTTTGCCCGGACTTCGCTATGCCTTACAGAAAGCCACCAGTTCTCCACGGGGGGACGCGCTCAGTACCGACGTACGTATCAAACAGCACTTCCAGGAGTACGCAAAGCTTGAGCAAAACGCACAGCACACCTCGGGCCGAAACGACGACGTTCCCTGTCCTTCTCACCTGCCACCAGCCAAGGATGAACGTATTAAATCCTCTAAAAAGCGCTCAGAGCAGTCCTTCTCCCAGCTGCAGCATTACCTCTCCGATCCCAGCAGCTACACTCTGGAAATGTCGGCTGCCTTAGGATGTTTGGCTGGTGCTGTTCAGTCTCTCTGCTGCAGCTCGGAGGCTGCTCGTAAAGCAGACTGCCCTTTAGCTCTGCCACCAGACCCTGTTCCTCCTGACGTGCCAGCAGAAGTCAAACTCCAGGGTGAAAACCCAAAGCCCACCGCTGTGGGGCTGGGCTGGAGTGGTGAAGGCCCCCCAGAAGCCGTGAGCTCAGCCAGCGAGCTTTGGATGCAGCAGAACAAGAGGAAATCCAGCCAAGCCGCTGTGACCAGCACCGGCAAGAAATGGTCGCCCCTCAAGATGCAAATCCATTCGGTGGGGGACAGCAGCAGGGACAGGAAAGCAACCAAGAGGAAAATTGCCTTCTCTTTTCCGAAAAAGCCAGGGCTTACGGCCAGCTCGAACGAGCCCATGCTTAAATTAGCCAATTTAGAGTTTCCGCACAGAAGGAAAAGAGGTAAGTGCTGTGTAATTGGGACTGGCTTCCTCCTGCTTCTCCAGGGCATCGTGCTTGGATACCGAGGCTTTATTAGGAGCTGCATCCCCTCGTGTTCCTCCCGGGTGCCCAGAGCAAGCAGACGCCTCCAGGGAGCCTCTGGATAGATCGGTAGCAATGTCTCTGTGCTCTCTCGTTCAGCCTGGAAAGAAACCCAGGGCAACGCCGGGGGATTTCAGTGAAAGTGCCTGAAATTCAGGGCCGTCTGTACCTTTGCTTGCGGGTACAGGGGAATCAGCTGGGCTGCAGTTCTCCCTTGCCCATGGGAGTGGTTGCTGCCTCAGGCACGGAGCAGTTGCCAAAGCCGTGGCCATTACAGATGGCCTAGATGACCACGCAGGGTGGCTGGTTGCGTTGTCGCTCCCTGAGGGTCAGCTTTCTCGCTGGGGCCCCGATGAAACGACAAACGCGAGACTGATCCCACCCGATCTGCTCTGGTGGGAGCTGCTGTCTGGCCCGAGCTGTTCGCGCAGGGTGTCCCAGGGGGATAAATTGTCCTCGGAAAGCTCCCCTGTCTCTGCGGAGGGTGGGCAAACCCGTCCTTTTGAGCCAGCCCCAGTCTCCACCTGATTCGCAGAGACGCTCCAAGCGGGTCGAGGTGAATCCCAACCCTGGAGCCACCTGCGCAGAGGCGGTGTCACACCCAGCGATCTCCCCTGGCACCTACGCCCATCACAAGTGGTGGTGGTGGCAGCTCTGGAGACGGGTGGGGACGCGCAGGGGGCGCACAGCAGCTGGGCTGAAGGCAGCTCTGATCCACAGGCCACCGGGATCTGCCCTGCCCTGCTCCTGGTGACGTTGCCGGTGGATCTGCGAGAGGTTCTTGGAGAGGTAAATAAGTCCCCTAGGGGTGCAGGTGTGCCAGGCAGGAATCGGAGTGGCTTATCCCTGAAGATCACCCATTCTAGGTCAGGAAAACGGGTTGCTAACGAGCTGAAGAAGCGATGCCTAGTTTTAATAAGTGCTTTCTGATCATTTGCATCAGTAACCCGTTGGATCAGGAGCATAAATCGAGTTAGTCAAGACCGTTCTGCTGCTGCCAGTCACTTCGAGAGCAGTCCTTCCACAGTCTTCAGCTGAATATCTTGCGATCATTGGTTTTTAATCTGAGCATGTCTCAAACGAAAAGAAATGCCCTCCCTTTTCCTTGCCCCAGGTGCAGAGGTCCTGTCTGCAGAATTTGTGCACAATACGCAGTCTGAACCCGCCCAGAAGGAAACCTCGGCCCCCGACAACCCTGGCTTGGAAACAAAGAGACCAAAGACGCTGAAGAACTCAGACGTGAAAAAGGTTCCTGCTGCTGAGACCATCGCAAAGCCGGGGAAGAGTAAGGTGATAAAAAGCGTGGCGAGCAGCCCGCTGAAACCTGCAGCCAAAAAGCCAGCAGAAAGCGGTAAGAATGCTGCGGAAATTCACTTTAAACGTAGAGCCATCAAACGTCAGGGGCAGGTCGTGGCCAGGTGGAGGTAACAGCACGGTCAGCGGCAGCCAAAGGGCCTCCCTTACAGTATTTAGGGCTCAGGGTCTGGGTTGGGGTCTGTGTGCTGCCGCCCCGCAGCCTGCAGGCTCCCATTACGCCCTCCCAGGACGCACGAACCAAACTCGCCTGAGTCCTTTCCTAATCTCAGTTTGCATCCTTGGCAAACTGCTCAGAGAAAGTGCTGGGTCTCAGCTGCTGAGCTCTGCAACTGCGTTGAGGCAGCTCACGGACAGAGCATAACCGCTGCTCACGGCCAGCGTCTGCCCAGGTTTTTAGTCCATTTTTCAATCCAGTCGCTTTAAAAAAAAAAAAAAAAAAGAGTGGAACTGTCACACCCTTCGCAGACTGCAGGGGGTTTAGGAGGCAGAGCTGGGTAGTCCCGGAGTGCAGCGTCTGCAGGTGCTGGCTGGGAGTCTGCTTCGAAACTGAGAGCCAGTATTACGGTGCCAAGATAAATGGTGGAGCGGCAGAGTCGTTTTCTGTTAATTTGTCGCGTTTTCTCACACCCAAGCTTTGATGTCCTTTTTCGGATCTGTGTCTGGGCTTTCTTTTCCCTCTCCCCGGCGAAGCGGGAGGCTTTCAAGACTGGTTGTGCCACCTCGGCTCGGTTTGTCCGCTTTTCGTGCTCTTTTATCGCCACGTTGCTGTCAGACTTCCTGATACGTGGCAGGTTTCAGCAGCGGGCCTGTCGGACGCTGCTCCTCACTGCGCTCGTGGCGTGGGGTTCCTGGAGCAGCTCTGGCCAGCGCTCTCGTAGGATGGGTCCTGAACCGCGTTTGATTCACCCAGAGGGCTCCGTCCACACTTCTGTACCTAAATCAAAAAGGCTGAACGCCAGGTTCTGCCAGAAATGCAAAATAAGAGTGGTTAGCAGGAAAAAAAACACGCTCAATTTATGCGTCCCGCTGCGTGCTTCCCAAGGAAATGAAATACAACACGCAGGACTCCAGCACAGTTCTCGTTTGATAAGGTTTCGCTTGGAGAAACGCTGTGCTGGTTTTTAGAAGGTGTTAAACCTTGGTTAATGACTTCGTGCTTTACGAACACGGGCCTTGAGCCAGGGCGAGGGGCGTTTTCAGTCCTGGAAACTAAATGAACGCTTATTTTCTGTGCTCCTGCCGCCTCTGGGAGCCCCCAGGTTTCTGCGTGTGCCCCGAGGGGCAGCTCGGGGGCAGGTGATGCTGATGAGGGGGTGTGCAGGGGGAAGCACGAGGGCAGAGGGGGGTGGTTCTCTGTGTTTTAGAGGGTTGGGGGGGGGTTTGCCGTAACTATGTGGGTTATTGTGGACACAGCGCAGGGTTTCTTCTGTGGCGAGGAGTGCAAGTATCCGGGCTAGAAGCACAAAGGAAAAAAAAAAAAAACAAAAAAAACAGGTTAATGAAGCACTTAAAAATATCTCAGGCTGTTCGTAACTGCCCAAAGTACCCTGTGCGCAGAGGCCAAGGGAAGTTTTCTTCCCTCTGGATCCCGCGCCATTTATTTTTGAGGATAAACCCCGTTCCTGCGGTCAGCTGGATCCCAACTCTGGATCCTTCCGTAGCAGCCGTGGCTGGCGTGGCCACAGGGGTTTTGGGGTTATTTTTGTGTGTGCGAAGTCGGTGTTGGAGAGGCGGCTTTTTCCTGCCAAACTGAGGTCCTTAACAGGGAATTAATTGAGATGTGCCGGACCCCGCAGTCCCTGTCTGAATGCCGTTCGTTTGTTAGCCTGCTTTGAACCCCTTCTCGCGGCAGAACTGCGCGGCCTTCATCTGTTCGCTTTTTTATTTAATGCAGAGGGGAAGGAGCCATTCTCCACCGTTCCGAGCGACGCTTCCTCGCAAAGCCACGCAGCGGATAGCCAGATGAGTGAGATTTACCCAGGTGCTGTTGCAAGCCATGTTTTTGATCCGAAGGGGAACGACTACGAGTCCCACGCCCTGAACTTGCTGGCTGACCTGGCTCTGGGTTCTTGTATTCCTTCGTTCATCCCCAGGGACGGCGGGACGATCTCCCTGTCCCGCAGCCCACCCCGCGACCCTGCGAAGGAGCAGCAGGGCCTCCGCAAGCAGAAATCCTCACGTGCTGCCTCCGACCACGAATACCACAGGGTAGACAAGCTCGCGAAGGGGGCTGCCTTGCCTGGCAAAGCGTCACCCAACCAGAAGCTTCCACCTGCTGGAAAAACAGACTTAAAAGACTCCCTTCCCGGGGAGAAAAGCCCCGGGATTTCCGCTAAGAAGAACAGCCCAAACCCCAACCCCGCGAAAACCCGCGCGTTGCCTCCGAGGGAGGCTCAGGAGGCCGCCGAGGCGAACAAGCACTCCTTCATCTCCTCCGAGCACTCGTACGCCTCGCTGCTGCCCGAGCACCTGAAGAAACACCCGTACCCCAAAAGCGCCCCGTATTCTGGGCCGGCGCCTTCCAGAAACGGGACGAGGAGCGCACGGGCGGGACCCCTGGTGGGGAAGGTCCTACCTTTCCGCCACCAGCAGAGCAGCGCCCACCCGCAGCGTCCCGCGGAGGCCGCGGCGGCGCGGTGCAGGAGCTGCCTGCTCTCCCCCGGGCTGAAGGAGGACTTCGCCAGGACCCACGCGGTGAAGAGCTGCGGCGAGTCCGTGGAGGTGACGTGCCGGCGGGAGGCTGGGTATCTCTTCAGCTTGGACAGCAAGTACACCAACGACGAGCTGGAGAAAACGGTGATCCGCGCCCTGCATGGGTGAGTGAGTCTGGAAGACCGTCCGCAGGGGACGTCTCTCGAGAAACAGCCAGAGCGCTTTTGGAATAGGTTTTCTTTGCCCTTTTTGCTTTGCTTTTGCGTGATAATTGCCCTTTTCTCCGTGCTGAATGCCCCGTTGGGTTGTGCTGAAGCTCTGGTACCTAGAGCCGCGCACCCAAGTGCTTGCTTCTCTTCTTTTCAACCCGTTGGAAACCACATCGAGCGATCCGTGATGCAGCTGGGCGCTCGCAGCCCTCCTGCACCGGGGCTTAGCACCTTGGGGAACCAGGAGAAGCGTGACCTTGGTCAGCTGGAGGGAGGATGAGGGCGTTTCAAGCTGTGTTCGCTTTCCCTTCCAGGCCCTGGGACCCTGAGCTGCCCGACGACGTGGAAGAGATGAAGCTGATACTTCACATGTGGGTGGCTCTGTTCTACAGCAAGCCCAGCAAGGTCCTGAGCAGCAGGAGGAAGGTGGTGGAGCACAGCAACCCCAAGAAGTTCGTCTCGCTGAACAGCACCGGGGACTTCCTGGAGCTGAGCGATGACGGCGAGGATTGTTTCGGGCCGGAGAAGTGCCCCGTGGACTCTCGGTCAGAGCCTGACCGGACTCCTAGCAGCTCCCTGGATCCCAGCACGCGCTGCCAGGGGCCCTTTCGCCCAGAGGAGAGCCCCGCAGACTCTCAGACTGACGCCGTCGACAGTACGGTGTCGTCTTCTTCAGGGGAGCTGCCCCCCGGGCAGGAGGAACCTTCCTCCACGAGCTCCGAGAGCCCTTCCCTCGCTGAACGCGCTGCTCGGAGCAACCTGGCTGAGAAATGCAGGCAGCCGGGCCTTCCCGAGGAGGAGCACGTGTGTGATGTCTCAACCGCCGCTGCGGTAAGAGCCTGGGGGGCGCACACGATCCCTTTGGCGCTCATAGGAGTGGGTTCTTGTGAGGGGAACGGAGCAGGCGGGCTTTTGGGGGCTCTCGTGGAGGCAGGTGGCGGGGTCCCCAAAGCAGGACACGGGGAAGTCACCCACCAGTTGGCTGCCCCGAGTGATAGGCGTGCACACAACGCCCAGCGTCACCAAAAAAAGGTTTCCAGTTTGGATGTCCTCGTGGACTGAGCTGGCGTCCTTGGGCTCCGGCGGGAGTTATCCAGCGCTGACCTCGGGAGGGACTCAACGAGGAGGAATCCCAAAGAATGAGAGCGGTTAAAGCACTGACGTTCCTCAGACAACACCAACCTTGGAGAGGTTTTCCCCCGCTCAGGTGGCAGGGCAGGACTTTGCAATATCTCCCTCACCCCTCCAGGGAAGTTAGCTAAAATTTTGTTCGGGATGAGTTTATTTTTTAACTATTATTACTTTTCAGTTTCTGCAGATGGCCAGGAGTGGAGGTATTTGGGTAAAACCAAAACACCGGTGCCTGCCGACATTTTTTTAAGCCTGAATTCTCAGATTAAAATAGTTCCTTTAAGAATTCTGCTCCTGTGAGCAAACAGGCAGCTACCATATCGCTGCAGCTTTTTTTTTTGCACGAAATACAAACACCCCAGCGGTTTTTAAAGCGTGGGTTTAGCGCTGTGGAGCGGGCAGGAGTGTTTGGGGAGGAAATATGGGATCGCTGTCCGCAGTGCCATCACAACTTGCTTGGGCAGATAAACCCAGCAGAAATAAGAGGATGCTGTTGCAGATTCTGGGCACTGGCTGATGACTTCTGCACGCTTTGGCCTCCTTTTAAGCCTCTTCGCGATATAAACGAGGTACAAAGCTTCGTCCCTTCCCCCGGGTGTCTGTGGGCTCACTGCGGGGTAAGGATTCGACCCGGACTTACTTTGGAGACAAACTTGTCTCCACAGATGCTGTAGGGGGGTGGTTGAGCTGATGTCTGAGCGTTTAAAATACCCGTCTCCGTTTCCTGCCTTTGCCTTCCTTGAGGCTTAACCTCTGGCTTGTGTTGTTGCAGGTGGAGCTGCCCGGGGAGGGACAGCGCGACGCTTCCGTCGCCCCCGGCCCCTCCGACGAGCTCGGCGATGCCCCCACGCCCCCAGCTGTGCTGGGCAGGGAAAAACCACGCAAGCAAGCCCGGAATTTCAGCCCAGCTCCCCAGAATACGCAGCGCGGACGTGGAGGGCAGCCAGAGAGTGGGTGGGCAGCAGGGTCGGGGGGTGGCCCCGGTCCCCCCGAGGAAAGGGGGAGCGTGGGAGGCGCCGGGCGTGGTGCAGAGGCGGAGGAGAGCAGCTGGGCCACCAGCGACAGGGCGCCACGCGCCTCTCATTCGACGCCCTCGGAAGCGAGTCCCAAGAGAGCAAAGCCCGATGGACTCGGTGGGGAAGGGGGGGCGTCGCGAGACCCCTTAGGGCGCCCAGAAATAGAGGAGGAAGGAGAAGCAGAGAAGGAGGACTCTGAGAACGGCAGCGTGATGGTGGGGCCTGATGATTTAGCATTTTCTGGAAGAGGTGATGCCGACGTGGAGCAGAAGCTGGTGAATTCGGCGTGCCCAAGGGACTTTGGTGTTGGTGGAGAGGGCCCCGTGCCCGTCCCTGCTGCCTCAGCCTTCCCCTGCGAGGGCAGATCGATGCCGGCCCTGTCGGATGGGACCGGGGCTGCCTCTCAGGGGCTCTCTGGTGGCACGGCCCCGAGCGTGGGTGTGCTGCAAGAGCCCTGGGGGGCTTTGGCCTCCCCAAGTGCCGGGACAAACAGCGTCGCTTTGGCACACGAAGCCAGCCCAGACGACGTGGGTGACAGCGGGTTGGCGCCACCGTTTCCACCTGCTCCGAGCACACACCCTGACGTCCCCACAGCCGGCGCTGGACCTGCCGGAGAGGCGCTCGGGGATGGTTTGGAGCAGGAAGATGAGGATCGTGCGCCCTCTGCAGAAACCTGGCTGCTCGCTGGGAGCCAAGCTGCTGGCACGGCTGGCCTCGAGTCACGGGGACCGGCACCGACCTCGTCCCCCGGCTCCAGCTCTGCCTGCCGGGCGTTTTTTGACGGGGCGGCAGCTGTGGGGGCTGCTCCAGGGGTCCACGTGGCCGCGGCGCTCGTCCAGGCTCCGTTGAGGAGCAGCCCCGGAGGGAGCAGCTGCCTTCCCCAAAGGTGCGCAGGCGAAATTTGTGCCGCCCTCGCTTCGGGGAGCTCTGGTGAATCAAGCCAAGAGCGGACCAAGGGCTTGGTGGAAGGGCGGTGTAGCAGCCCCCCTGCCAGCCGCCCCGATGTTCTGGGGGAGTCCTCGGGAGCTGGTGATGGCCGCGGCTTCGCCTTCGACTGTACGGCCTGGGCAGGGGACTCCGAAGCCTGGGAGAACGCTGCTGTGTGCCCCAGTGCACGCAAGCCCCCTGGGAGCAACGAAACGAACGCGTCGATGGTGGCTGAGGAGCCAGAGACCTCTCTCCACGACCTGCTGGGATCAGATTCCTTCTCCTCGATGCGAGAGGTGGAGCCTCCGGGCAACAAACCTGCCCCCCCTGATCAGGACCCTCCCCGGGGTGCCGATGCCCCTCGCTGCTTGTTAGAGCAAAGTGAGGAGGGGCCACGTTGCCCCCCTGGGGAGCCCCCCGAGCAAGGAGCTGCTGCAGAGCTGAGCGTGGCCGCCGAGAGCCCAGCGCCGGACGGCTCCTTAAAGCCCGGATTTGCGGGAGAGGTGAAAAAAGACCCAGGTCTGTGCCGGACGGAGCCAGCGGAGAGCTCCCCCCTGGGTGTCCTCGTGCCCGGTGAGCCGGAACCCGCTCCTTGTTCTCCTCCACACGGCCACGAAGCAGGTCGGCGCGGCGCTGAGCCGGACTCGGTCCTTGGCGCGCACCCCGACACGAGCCGTGCTCCGCGTGGTGCCCCCAGGCCCTGCTGTGGGGGACAACAGCCACCAGGCGCCTGCCGCGCGTGTGCCAGCCCCGGGGCCCGGGCAGCAGGCGTGGTGGGGAGCCACGAGGAGGAACCCATCCTGCACGAGGAGGAGTCCGAGGGAGGAAGCGGCGTCCCTTTTGCCAGCCCGGCGTCTTTTTCAGCAGGATTTGTGCCGCGGGGGGAGGCCAGATCCACGGGTGGCCAGGGCGAGTACGAGGCCGAGGAGCGCGGCGTGTTCCCTGATCCTCACCGTGCCGACGTGGAGGCGGAAGAGGGAGCAATCCCCGTTCCCCCCTTCCCATCTTTGCTGTTACATGCCCGCGGGGACTCTGCAGGGAGCCCGGGGGACGGCGACGCTGGGGACGTGCCGGGTGCTGGCCCGAGGGCCGAACGCTTCCCCAGCACGGACAGACGCGCGGGCTCGAGCTTGGCGGATCTCTCCTACGAGTCTTACCCCAGCGACTCGGACTGGGAGTGCTTCGCACGGACTTCCCCTCCTCTCCTTCCGTCCAGGGGCTGCTACAGCCCGGGATCTGGGGGTGCCGGGGGCGCGAGGACCGACTGCAGCTCCTCGGTGGGCTCGGGGTGCGCGGAGGGGCGCAGCGAGGCCTGGGGCTCGCCGAGCTCGGACGAAGGCTGCTGGTGGGCCGAGCACGGCGAGCCCGGCGGGCTGGAGGAGGCCAGCAGCAGGCAGGTGCCACCTTACGTCAATATTACGGACAGCCGGGGGGTCTCCAAGGATTACCTCAACTTCACGGTCACCAAAAAACGCCGGGGCGGGAGGGGGAACGCGCAGCCTTCCAAGAGACGCCGCCGCCCCTGCGCGGGGCGGTCTCGTCCGCTGAGGTCGCTGCTGGGGGGCGCGGTGGGGCTCGGAGGAAATCACCCAGCGCACTTTGGACATGGAGCACCTCCGCTTCCACTGTAAGCTAAACCAGATCCTGAGGCGGGGGCAACCGCCCCTTTCTACCTCCGAGAGCATCTTCCCGAAAGACTGCTCGCGCCAGGCGGTGTCCGAGACGTTGCCCGGCCAAGAAGCTCCTGTCCCTCTGTCCCCGCGGAGCAGGAGCCCTCTGCAGGTGACAATCCTGCCCTCGGACCCGTGGCCGGGTGGCTTTGGCTGGCACCGCCGGCGCAGGGACCCGTCCCGTCGCCCCCCGCGGCGCGAGAGGAGCGGGGCCGAGTCCCGAAACCGGGACCGCGCCGCTCCCTTCCACCTCGGCAAGCTCAAATACGAAAATAAAGCGCAGGGCCCGCAGGGGGACGTCTCGGCCGTCCTCGGCGAGTACACCGAGTTCGACAGGCTGATGCTGAGCAGGGTCGAGACGGGAGGAGAGGACCGAGGGAAGGGCCCGGCACGCGGGGAGGCTGCAGGTGGTCGGCCACGGCCGTCCCAGCCCCGGCGGACGGCGGCGTTCGGGGACTTGGTGGCGGAGCTGTGCGGCACGCTGCGGGGCCGCCTGCGCAGCGTGGCCAAGGGGGCCTGCAGGCGCCCGGGGATGTTCTACCTGGTGGAGACGGGAGAGGAGCCTTTCTTTGCAAGAGTGAAGGTAAGGCTGGGCGGGGAGGGGTGGCTCCGGGTGAGAGAGACATCGGGTGGGGCGGACAGAGGGCTTCCAGCCCTGATTTCACGCCCCACGTCACGGCCAGCCCCATATCCCACCTGGTTTCCCCGTATCTCTCCCTTTCCCTCTTCCTTGCGCGCTCCGGAGATGCAGAGGGCTTTTTCTCTGCTTTTTCATCCTCTGCGAGCAGTCGCAGCCCCTGCCGTCCTCCAGGAGTCACCACCAGCTGCCAGCTCTTCCGCAGCTCCGAAGATATCCCTCGTGCAAACCTTCCCAGCGATTTCTCTTTCAGACCTTGCTGAAGAAAGACGGCCACGTGGAGATCGAGCCCCTGAGCTTCTGCAGCGCGAAACGCCCGGACAGCGACCGGCTGCTCGTTGTGATCAGGAACGAGGACATTTCCTCGCACATCCACAAGGTAAGACCCGAGACTACCGTTTTTTTTTTTGTTGTTTGTTTGTTTGTTTTTTCCTACCAAAATTTGGGAACGCCATTTGGGACGCATGAGTGTCAGGATCCATTTTATGGGTTTTTTAAACTTTGCACTAACTATACCTGTAAATTCAGCTGTCACTCCCTGCGGACATGCTGTTATTTACACGGAAAGAGCAGTGCCTCTCGAAGATCTGTTAAAAACAGCTCTCTTAAAATCCCAAAGCAAGTCAGTTCTGCTTTTCCGGTCCCTTTCTGATCACTGACTAACATCACTTGGAGCAGCCCAGCTCAAATGAACCGGGCTGACCTTATTTAGGGTAACAGAGCACTTCAGCTGGCTTGTGGGCTCCGGGGAATACTGCAGCAGATTGAGCCACCTGCAGCTCCCCATATCGCAGCCACAGCTTTGGGGTCGAGCTGTGGAAATCCGAGTGTCGGGGTGATACAGGCAGAGGACGAGGCGGATTCTCACCTTGTCCCCAAGCGGGGCGAGCGGTGCACAAGTGGTTGAAGCTGTTGGCACTGACGTGTGTCTGCCCTGGGCAGGTCCCGTGCTTGCTGAGCCTGAAGCACTGCCCCAACGTGGCGTTCGCCGGCGTGGACAGCCCCGAGGACATCACGGTTCACACCTACCAGGAGCTCTTCCACACCGGTGGCTTCGTGGTGTCGGACGACGAGGTGTTGGAAACGGTGACGCTGGGTGAGTCTCGCTGCCGCCTCCTGCATGCAGATGTTCAGGGTCGGCTCCCAGCTCGTTTTCTGACATCTGCTTCCAAAATCTTCCCATGGGTGTCATCTCTTCCTGCTTTAATGGGGGCAGTTGTTCCCCTCTAACCAGTGTTTGGGCCCCCACCTGGATGGCGGGTCCAGGCCAGGGCTCCCCAAAATGTTTACACACTGGCACAAATACAGTGGAGGCCAAAACCACGAGGGGCTGGAGCAGGGGATGGATGTACGGGGATGTTCAGCCTATAAAGGGAGGGCAAAAAGGAGACCGTGCTGTTGTCTTCAGCTCCTTCGTGGCGTTGAAACAGCCACACTCCTGGAGACGCGCGGTGATGGGACAGGTTGCACGCTTACCCTGTGAGATATCGGGGGGGGAAAAATTCACAGCAGGTTTGTTTCCAGACACTGGGACCGCATCCCAGAGAGGCTGTGAACCTGCATCCCTGGAGATATTTGCAGCTCACCTGGACAAAGCCCTGAGCAACCTGTGGTGGCCTGGCTTCGAGCAGGGGTTGTGCTCCTGGGGCCGTTTCCTCCTCGGTTACCCTCTGGCCCTTTGCTGTCTCCCCAGGCCAGCTGAAGGAGGTGGTGAAGGTGCTGGAGAAGCTGAACGGGAGCGGACGGTGGAAGTGGCTCCTTCACTACAAGGAGAGTAAAAAGCTCCGAGAAGACGTCAGGTGATGGCTCTGTCGTGGCAGCTCCCTTCTTTTGAGTGTGGCATCCCCTCGGATGCTCAGCACGGGGACACGGGGAGTCAGGTGCCTCTGGTTGGGTTTTGGCCTCTCACAAGATGAAACATGAAGATTTTTGTCTCCATGAGAGCTCTCCCCCGTCAGGGAGGGACCACAAGCGTGGAACTGTCAGTGTTTGCACGCTAGCAAATAATACGTGCTGGATTTTTGATACCCGTACGAGAGGGAGCAGCAGGACGTGGGACCTGGAGAGGATCAGCTGGCCCCGAATGCTGCATCTTGCACGTGGTCCCGGACGAGGCAGAGCTCTGGCAGCTGCCTCTTGCACCCCGCTGTACCTCCAGAAGGCAATTTCCCCCCTCTCTTTTGGCAGGCGCACGCTCCGTGTGTGTGACAGCCTGCGAGGGGCTGAGGAAAAGGCCCAAAATTATGCTTGAGAAGCTGCAAACCGAGCTTGCCCCAGCTACCCTGGCTCATTCGCACAGGCACTGGGAGCTCAGGGTACTTTCCTGGGCCCCTCTCTGCCCCTCCGCTTTGCCATTTCCTTTTCTGCCCCATCACTCGTGTGAGCGGGGGAGCTCTGAGAGAGGCCCCAGGATGTTGTGGGGAGCGTGTAAAATCAAACCTTGCTGGGAAAAGCAGAACTTCTCCCCGTTTAAGGTTATTTGCAGCAGCGTGCGTGTTCAAATAATGCAGTTAGAAAAAGAGAAGACGGAGCATAACGTGCTCATTAAAATGTCCTGCTTTTATCCCGGCCGAGCTCAGAGAGGGACGTTTTTACGAGGCAGGCTGCCTTTTCTAGTGCTAAACCGCTGGCCAGAAAGGTCAGCTTTCGAGTAACAACCTCGGAACAAAGAGGAAACCAGGCTGTTCTCACCGAGCTGAAGGCGTGACAACAGACGGGGAGGAATCTCAGATCCTCTCCGCACTAAGCAGTTAGTGTTAGCACGCAGTAATTGTTTCGAAGACCTGCTTTTCAGTCCTCCAGGTGTTTCCTTGAGCTCAGAGCAAGAGTTTTTCCTTGTGCTCGTCGCTGGCACGCGTGTAGCATCTCTCAGCTCCGTTGTGGTGCGGGATATCGAGTAGAAAAGTACCCACGAGGCTGGAAGAAGCATGCCTGGGGGAAAAGCTGCTCCCATCGTGCCCGCTTGTTCCCTGGGAAGGAGAGGGGTGCTGCCCCTTGCTGCTTCACCTTGCCCCTCTCCCCGCAGGGTGGACGCCAATGCCCACAAGAAGAACTTGATCCTGAAATCGTGCCAAGGAGCCGACCTCATCGAGGTGCTGCACTACCACTCGTGCGACTCCCGCTCGTCCCCCACCTCTGAGTACGTGAAGTGCTTGTTGAACCTGCAGGTCCAGCACGTCAGCGCCAGGTTCGCCGTGTACCTCACGGGTAAGGACAGGCTCCGGGCACCGCTCCTGCTGCCCTCAGCCCCAGGCGTCCCCCCCAAAAACTCTGTGGGACGGTGCAGTGCAGATGGAGGGGGGACGAGAAACTTCCTTTGGGGAAACATCCTTTTTTTTTTTTTTTTGGCTCCCATTTCTGCCAGAATCACTGATTTGAGGTGTGGGTACGGTGCGGGCAGTCTCACGGTGAGTCAGTGCAGTAAAAGGCAAAATGAACAGATTTTTTTTTTTTTTTTGGAGGTCCGGTAAATTCTGGCAGGTTTTCGAGCCTGTGGCTGGCTTTGTGTCACACTCTAATTGTGGCCGGGCTTGGCTGAGGCTGTGTGCGAGGCGCTGTCATTAAATCTGCTCACATTTGCAAAACAGAATAACTGCGGTGGGATTTGGGGGCGTTTTCTGTGCCTCTCAGCACAATCCCGTGTGCGTGTATGACTTAGTGCCACTCCTCCTTTTTGCAGAAAAGCCCGGTGTCAGCAGGGAGGTCTTCGAAAGCAAAGGAATCCTCGTGGCCGACGTCAACACCTTCCTTGGGACGGTGCAGAAAGTGGCTGCCCCATTTAGGAGAAGCTACTGGTAAGGGAGAGGAGGGGGCGCTTGGGATCGACCCCTTTCTTCCCCCCAAAAGGCAGCGAATCGCTGAGGAGCGGGATGAAAACACACCAGGAGCAGCTCCTGGGTGTCTGCGGGGAGCCGGGGTCCCAAGGGACCGCCCGCAGGACCCCGGGGCCTTGGTTCTGCTGCCCGGAGCCACGAGGCGAGCAGGGCAGTGACAGTGACAGTGACAGTGCCACCTCTCTGTCTTGCAGGTGACGAAGCTGTGCCCTGGCACGGCTCCTCCGCGGGTCCCCGCAGTGCTGCCGGGGGCGTTGTGATCCTCTGTAGGTCGGCCCCCGCGTCCTGGCACCGCACGCGGGAGCCCCGTGCACGCACAGAGCAGCGGCAGGGGCAGGTTGGCTTTAGTTCTGTATATAGAAATTATTTAAAGATGGCTAATGCAAATCCCCTCGGGGATTTATTCCCTGCCATCGCGTTGGGTGTAGGACAGAGGTTACGTTAACGTTACAGTTTTAAGTTATTGCGGTGGTTTTAAGCAGTTAGTGCAGCTGACAGGGGAAGAAATAGGAACGTGAGAAGAGAAGCAGCGTACCTGAAGGTTAGGAGCAATACTAGCCAGCTGTAGTAAAAGCATTTTCCACGTGACCGTCGCTGTACACACTGTACACAAGATGCATGCGCTAGGTGCTGGGGGGCGGGGGGGTGGATGTCTTAAAAGCTGTTTGGGGACCATTGCCCAGCTGTCGGGGAGCCTGCAGCCTCTACACTACATTTCGAGTCAGCCGCGTTGCCTCTCGGTACCATTTCACTGCTGGGACTTGAATGCTTTCCAGGATAGGGAAGTCTTGTAAATGCTGGAACAAAACCCTCTTATTTATGGTAGGTCAAACGAACACGCACCACGAAGAACAACAGCACCGAGGACCTTTGTAAGATACCCTCCGTACGCACGTGGAGGACAGGGTTGTCCTTTGGTGCTTTGTTTTTCGTTGTGTTTTTTAAAAAAAAAAAAGGAATGAGATGAGAAGCTGTGTACAGGATGACTTTGTATAGAGTTTGTCTATTAAAACCTGAAAAACCTCTGTTCGTGGCTGTTCTCTGGGTAGGGTGTTCCTAGGGGCAGAGGGTAAGGATGGGGAAGGGCCTGCAGGGGCAGAAGTGTGAGGAGCGGCTGAAGTCACGGGGAGGGTTCAGCCTGGCGAAGAGGAGGCTGAGGGGAGGCCTCACTGTGCTCTACAACTTCAAGAGGGGAGCGGAGGGGCAGGCGCTGAGCTCTGCTCCCTGGGGACAGCGACAGGACCCGAGGGAACGGCATGGAGCTGGGACAGGGGAGGGTCAGGCTGGGGGTTAGGGAAAGGTTCTGCACCCAGAGGTGCTCGGGCACTGGGACGGGCTGCCCCGCTGGCAGTGCTACGGCCCCGTAATCCCCCCCCCCAGCAGTGCCAAGAGGCAGCAGAGCACCCAGCTCGCAGGAGAGCAGCAGCCGGTGGGAGAAGCAGCACAGGGTAAGGGGGAACTTCCCCTGCGGCAGCCACCACGGCGAGCCTCGTGCGGTCGTGCGGCGATGAAAAGGGCACCGTGCTTCCTGCAACGGGCGCGAGCAGCCAGGGGAGGAAGTGCTGAAAGCCCCGAGCAAGGGGGTGGGGGGGGGGAAGGAGCAAGGTTGGGCGCAGAACCGCTGGGTGTAGGAGCTGTGAGCCAACAGCCGGCTTCCCTCTTCAGCAGCAGCTACAAGCAGAAGAGCTGCAGAGACAGGTGGCTCTCTCCCCAGCGCTGCTGCCTGTCCAAGCACCGCAGCTCAGAGCAAGGGAAAGCTGTTCCAGGGCATTTCTCACTGCTCCTGGCAGGGCACAAAAAGCAAGCCCTGCGCCTCAAAATGCCTGCCACCCTGCCCCTGCCGCTCGCTCTGGGCCGGGGGCCGCACACCTTTCACTCCCCAGGTGAGCACCTACAAGGCGAAGCACGACCGGCACCCTGCAAGGGAGCCACAAGGCGAGGGTTATGTGCTGCTGCTGCCACAAGCGCTGTTCCTAGAGGCAGGCACTAGGGGGTGGCTGCAAGGAGAGCGCGCACACGCCTCCAGCGACAGGCCTCGTGCTGCTGCCTCGTCTCCCCTGCCAAAAGCAGCCCGGAGAGCAGCAGGGCCTCAGAAGCCAAACCACGGCAGCCTGAGCCCCTTCTACAGGAGTAAACGCTCTGCGCCGCTCACGTTTCACCCTGGCAAGCAGAGATCCGAGGGATCTCGGAGAAGAGAGGCTGCTCGTACAACTGAAGTGAATCAGACCAGAGCACAGGACTGGTTTTCCAGAATTTGGCTTTACTTCGCAGTACAGAAATCATTTGGAGCCTTCAGGAGACACGAGAAGCACAGGCTCTGTCATACCGATACCGCAGTGCCGTTTGGTCCGTCTGAGAAGCCACCAGGGTACAGAAAATACTTCCACATCTTGCCTGCTCTGTAATTTGTTCTCTCAATTTTATTAGGATTAAAACACAAAGGAGCCTTAGGCACAGCTGTGTCCCAACCGATGTAAACAGTTTGAGAAGCTTAAGTGGAGGTTAAGTTCTGTGCCCAGAACTAAGCCAACATTTGCTGCTACAATAGATGTGGGCTTTGTCCATAATACAACTTGCCACAGAGTTAGATTGATGGGAGAGACTTTAGGGATGCTGTCCACAATAATGGAGTGCTCAGATTCTATTTTCCTTGATAATCAGGTTTGAGTGACAACTGTCACATCTACTAGCTCACCAGAAGCACATAATTGTGAAGGATGTTTACAAATGATTAAAAATACAAGGTAAGACACAGCTGTCAATGAGTTATCTCAATCTGCACCAACACCTACGTCTGCAAAAAAGGTTCAGTCTGCCGTTCACTTACGAGGTTAGTCATTAAATCAGTCAGTAATTTGCCAGATTCTGGACAGCAGCCCTACTAGAATGAAATAATTAACACATGATATCCAAAAGGGGAACATTACCAGTGCAGTACTCTTCAATCTCTCAGAGATGGGATTACAAAAGCAGGCCTTACAATATTGAATTTCATACAGTGTTCATTAAGTTCCTTATATATTCATATTAGCCGATTTAATTTCTCCTAATTAGAGATTCTCATTACTGCTGCTCCTCCTCCCCGTAGATATCGTTCTTCTTGCGTTTCATCTCTTCAAAGTCAAACTCTGATCCCATCATCCTCTTATAAATATCCTTGATGTCATCGCACGTCGTCTCAAAGTGAGTGGTAGCGTCGTAAGTGCGAGAAATGAAGATCTGGGAAGAGAAGCCGCAGGTTAAGCGCAGGGCCCGGCCCCTCCTCGCGCGCCCCCGCTGCCCCCCAGCTCCGCGCCTACAAACCTGGCTCTCGGTTCCCAGGTCAGTTGGTGCAAACAGGTCGCTGATGCTAACGAACCTGAAAAGAAGAAGAAAAAAAGGTTCTGCAGCGCGGTTTTAAAGCATCGCTGAGCGTCAGCATCAGCGGGAAACCAGCTGGATGAGAGGCCGCCGCTCTGCCCAGTGTGTAAGCAGACGAGGTGCAGAGGAAATTTGGATTTTCGACGCCTCCGTGCAGCCCGACGACGGCCTTTGGGTCCCCGCTGCCTCCGTGCTTCAGGGCTGAGCACTCACCGCAGAGGGGTGAGGTGAGGGGGGGATGGAAGGAGCTCGCTGGGCGCTTACTTCTGCTCAATGGGCTCCAGGAGGTCCAAGGCCGGCTTGATCTCTTTCTCTGGGTCCGCGGTTTCCACGGTGGTGCTGGCGATGGCGATGTACTTCCCCTGCGCCGCCACGTTGTGTGCAGAGGAGATCATGCAGACGTAGATATCTGGGGAAGGGCACCACAGGAGCGGGTCACCAGGCGATCCCACAGCCCGAGTCTGGCCCTCCTCGGCCCCAAAGCCTCCTCTCCCTCACACACTCGCACACCCTTTCTGTTCCCCTGACTCTTTCTACCTCCTAGCCTTGTTTAAGGCCATGTTTGAGTGCAGAGGGGTCTTTGCCCTGCCTCGACTGATGGGCCTGGACACGAGCAGCCCTGCGAGACCCCAAGTTCAGCTTCTTGTAGCCGTGGCAGCTCCTGGAAGCCGGCGGGGTGCCCAGCAGCAAGCTGACCCCTCACCCAAGGGCAAGGGGTGGTTCTGCAGGCCTAAAGCAACGCTGCTGCATTTCCCCTCCGGCCTGCACGCTCCCTCAGCCCCACCCCACGGTTCTGAAGGGTGCCAGCAGCTGTGTCAAGCAGCAGCAACACCAAACCAACCCCGGAGAGTACGCCCAGGGAGCAGAACACAGCCAGGGAGCAGAAGAGCAAAGCCACGCGGGGGTTCGAAAGCTCCATGCAAGTGCTGCGTGGCCCAGAAGGAAGCCAGGCGGCTTCCCCCGAAGACAAAGCGCACTGAAAGGCCTCTCTCCAGAAAAAGGGCAAGGAAACCGCCCCAGGAGCTGCAATAAGTGCAGTTTGCTTCTCATCAGGCCATCAGAGCACGCATTGGGAGGCCATCTGAGATCTGTGCTGCCTCAACCCAAGCACGGAGAGACCTGCGCGCGCCGTGGGCACCGCGGCTCCCCACGCACCTGATTTCCGGTTGACCTGGTTCTGTGGAATGATGATCTGGCACGAGTTGGCGTCGTTCGTGTTCTTGATCGGGTGGCTCAGGATGCAGATGACCCGAATCACCTGGCCAACCTTGGTGACCCGGTCCGAGACGTAGCTGGGGTCGCAGATGAGCTGTTTGCAGCGAGCGACCTGCAGAGAGGACAGGCAGCGAGTGACCGGCGCGCGGGCAGCCCGGGAACCTGCCGACTCGGGGGAAGCTCGAGAGCTCTACGAGGTGGCCGTCCCCGCCCCGGCTGCACGAGGCTTTTGTTCCGCTGCCAGCAGCACAGCTCTGACAATCCCAGTGACAGCACCCGCTCCGTGAAGCTGGGTGGCCGATCACACCCTCCCCTCATGGCTCAGGGCACAAGCCCCGCTCTGACCACCACGGAGCCCGGTCCTTCCGGGCTAGGACCGTAACTCGCCGCGCTCGAGGCTGAAGCGAGCAGGTAAGGACTGACCATTTCACACCAGCACTCATTGTCACGGCAATAGTTTAACATTCGGCTGATTTGAAGCCTCCAGGCAGCCTGCACTTGGGCACATCAGTCTGTAGCGTGGATTATCACCTCTGCTGCTAGCCAGGACGTGTCATCCATACCCAGGCGGGACACGTTACCCTACCAGGGAGGGCTAAGCTGTCCTACAAAGCTCACACTGCGCTTGGAAGCACATTTATAGCTTCCCAGCAGCTTGCAGCACTCTCGCTAGTTAGTTTTCTGCTGCCGGGTTGAGAAGAAGCCGTGGAAAAGCCAGCAGGCTGAGCAGCTAAAACTTTATGTCAAGGGCAGAACGGTTTCGTGCCCAGGTTAGACACACCACGCAGCTCCTTTCCAGTTTTGCCAGCCTGATTTATTTAGAAGGCAACCTTGCCACTCCCTCCAGACCTGCTCCAACTCCGGGATTACTGCACTGTGCTCCTCGCCATCAAGGCTTCTTGAGATCCCTACGAGAACGGGCTGGCACAGAGGAGAACTCTGCCAGCCGAGCAATTTGGCTTTAACGAGCCTTTGTTCAGACTGACGGCTGCCAGCCTCAATTTTGAGATGTGGGGTCATGGGTAAGCAAAGAACTGGAGGGTACCGTACCTCCCCTTCAGACTTCACGCCAACCACTTTGCCGTTTTCTATCACAATTTCTTCAATGGGCTTGTTCAGCATGTAGGTGCCTCCGTATATAGCACTTAGCCTGCAAGAGCAAAGCCGTTGGAGCGTGTTCCACAATTCATTTATTTAACAGCCCTCCCAGCCCCTTCTTTCTGTTCCACCTGGACAAACCGCACATTATTAGACTCAAACCTCTTCAAAACACGCTGCTTAACCATCCAGGCAGCGGCTGCTGCCTGCCACTCCTCCTGCAAGGCACCAGCCAGCGTTTGGAGGGAGTTACAGGTGCCATCGCAGCCAGACAGAAAGGGTCTGCTCGGCACAACGCAGCCATTTCAGCGGCACAAATGCCACCAGCTATGCCGGGGAGGCAAATCCAGCTTCTTGGACAGACTACGTGCTGCAAACACTGACTGTTTGAGCAGGCTGTAACTACCACCACTAACAAGTGGCAGTAAGCAAGCCCAGGACCAGGAATCTCACACGAAGAATTGCTTCTTGACCAAGACGGCATGAGAACCGTTAACAACGGCAGGATTTTTACGCAACATCACGTTCTGGAAGCCTGAGCGCCAACCCCACACACCTGATTCCCCCAGCAGGTGCCACAGCAGGGCTGAGACAACTCTGGAGCCCAAAGGCAAGTTCTCACCTTGCAAATCCCTGTGGCAGCTCTCCGAGGCCATAGAGGGGGTACAGGTACGGGCTTTTACCGTACCTAGCCAGCGACTCGCTGTAGAGCTTAATCCTGTTGATTGTTTCTTGGCATGGTTGATCTAGATAGCTGGAGAGGGCAGTTACAAGGTTTGCAGCGATTCACACAACCAAGGCTTAGAGCAGAACGCACTCAGAAAACTGCAGCTTTCACTTCCCGTGACGTTCCCTTCCCCCACCCCCCGGCTGCCCCGGGCAGGAACTTCCCCGGAGGTGCCCCTTCAGAAGCGCTTCACGTCACAAGGGGTTTCACTCAGGAAGGAGACGCCGCATTAGCCCCAGGAACCCACAAGATATAAATACCCCATCAGCAGAGGACCCGGCGTTTTAAGGTCCACGCGGCTCCCAGGGACAGACACTGCAGGGTATCCCCCCCCCAAATCCCACAGGGCACGAGCTGTGAGCCCCAAGGGAACCCACACTTACTCGTCAGTCCTGTACAGCGCGAGGGCATGGCCCGTGAAGTCGATAACATCCTGCCCCAGGTCGAACTTCTTGTACACGTCACGCATGGTGGTCTTCTTGGGATCGACGCCCTCGAAAGTTCGGGGATCGTTCTCGTCAAAGTTGGCAACGTACACGAGGAATTTCCTGAACCGGCGTTTCTCAAACAAGCCCATCAAGCCTGAAAACGAGATATTGTCAAACTCACGAAGCTACTAAATGGCTCCTCTCATTGCCGCGGCCTCAGCAGGTAGCTAGCAACCGCTGCTGGAGTCAAAATTCCCCGTGTGAGATTGCACAAGGCACCCTTTAAGCATTTTAATTCTCTACAAATTGGAGAAGCAAGACCGGGCCTGCTGAAACGTGAAGGCGAAGACGGCACCAAAGGCACCTCCTCCTCCTGCCAGCCTGAGCCTCCGAAGAGGCTCGCTGGAGGACAGCGACGCAGCCAAGCTGAAGAACAACCGATTGCTTCACAGCAGCACCAGGGGTGTCTGTCACGAGGAAGGCTGCGGCGTACAGACGAGCTGCACACAGGGAGCCTTATTTCCAAGCGCTGCTTGACCACACGATGGGTCTCTGCAAGTCACGAACCGCCCTCTGCTAGCTCCTAACGCAGGTCTCTAAGCTATTAGGAGCAGTAGTTTTATCTCCAGAGTGGAATTGAAGTAGCCAGCAACAATTAAGATTGAGCTGGGTGCCACGTGGAATTAGTCATTCTGGTTTGCCTGCTGACAAACGTTACATTTTTCACATAATCCCATCCAACAAGGACCCGACATTAAATATTTCTGGAAGATCTGGAAGCAAAAGGTTGCACTTGGAGCTTATGAGGAAGTAAAATGCTGCAGAGTTCTCCTTCCTCAAAAGCTCCACGAAAACAGGAGCTCAAGGCTCAGGAAGCCCAGGACCCACACCGCAAGTGGTGCCTGAAGTCGGATGAGATGCAGAAGAATCCTACGCTGAGCGTAACTTGTTACAGCGATGAAGTCTACGCACAGCACCACACGAACAGCCTAAAACCTTTCTGACGTGAGCACAGATTAAATATTCTGGTATTTAAACCCGTTCAGGGACGACGGCCTCAGCAGGAAACAAAGTCACGTGCAACTACTCACTGGATGCCAAGGCTTCTGCCTCAGTGGAAGGAACTTTGTAGATCTTCCCTCCCTTGTAGACAAAGCTTCCCTCGATCACCTTGAAGTCTAAGTAGCGAGTGACTTCTGTGTAGAGCAGCATCTTTACCAACTGACCTGTGAAGGAGGTTGGGCAGAAGTCACGGGGTTGTTCAGGAGCCAGAAGATGAGAGGAGGCCAGCGATGCGGGCGGTTCTTCCAGCACTACGAAAGCCCTCTAAGAGCAGCCCCACACCCGACCCACCCAGCTCTTACTCCTTCGTGTAACAAGGCAGGGAGCAGCAAATACTCGCTAGCGTGCTATTGCACAGCTTTAACGTTTTCTTCCAGGCAGTTAAGAGCTTCCTTGTCATTTCTGCAGCTTCCACCAGCCCTCCTGCAGCATGTTAACGCGCCGCTGCTCTGCTCCCTGCACTTTATTCACACTCGGCACGGCCAACAAGGTCGCGTCTTTGGCCCACAGCAGCTTCTCATCCTCACTGTCCAGATCTAGCACGGTCTGCACATTAGTTGTCCACCGATTTACCCCAAATTAGTCCCTGGCTTACCCCCTTACCTGTCACCACCCAGTCACATCCCCAGAAGGACGCTGTCCCTTAGGAGCACACCTCAAGGGATTTCTAGGTGAGTTAGAAATAAGCTGAAACCAGGGTTAACGAACCTTGACTGGAATCAACCATTCTTCCACTGCACTAGCCCTGAGCAGGGCTGGCCCTACAGAACGCACCCATCCCCTCCTGCTTCGGGGACGTGAGATTCCAGTTGCAAACGCTCAATATTTGGCAGCGAGCTGCCCCTGAGTTGGTTTCCGCTGATTAAAAAAAAAAAAAACAAACTTCACCCATCGTGGATTTGGTCTAGAAGAGCTGTCTCAGCACCAGAGCTCTCAGATTAAAGAACTCACGGCACCAACAAGGGGTGACAGTCTGCAAGCCGTAACGAAGGAATAAAGGGGGTTAATAAAGGGGATTCCTTCCTTCCTAAACCAGAGAATAACAACAGTGCAGGAGCTCACGGCATTAACTCTGCCTAGAAAAGCAAACGCCTCGAGGGAGGATGCTGGAAAAGGGCCGTTAGAACCCAAAATACAGGCCACTGCTGCACGCTCCGAGCTGGAGCCACCTCCCGAATTTGAGAGGTGCGCAGCCAAATGCAGGAAGAGCAGAAATTACAAAGACCCGCCCACGTGCAGGCCAAGTGAAGCGAGCTTCCAGCAGCTCCTTCGTTAGTGCCACTTCAGGCCCTTTATTCGCTTCCAGCACCGGCCACTGACCCAGGCTGAGGGTCCCAAGCTAAGCTCACGAGGCAGACCTGGGAGCTGGCAGTGCTCACCGTTAGCCATAAGGAATTTCGGAATTAGGTCCACGTTCCAGTCTCGTCCTCGTCCCATAGATTCCGGTGGAGTTCCTGGTAGATTAAACCTTTTGTAGAGCTTGGGAGAGAATACAAAACTCGTTGTGGCACAGGAAATACACACGGGTGGGCTTTCTCCCACACACGCACGCGCTTTCCGCCCCCTCCTCTCCCCAGCAGGACATAAGCAAGCTTTTGGCCAGGGTTTTAGTTTCAGTTTAACTTTCGATGCAAATACACAAAGCACATCCAGTGAGCTCTTACAGTAAGAATTGGGCAGCATTATTTTCCTCACCCATCCTTTCTTCCTCCAAGGCTTAAAAAGCTTGGCAATTTACGACCTGCCGAACCAAAACACTGTTTAACACGGCTAAAGGTAACCTGAGCAAAACGCCTGCTTCAGGGGAGGGCAGCCTCCGCCACGAACTCAAAGCAGATTCCCCAGTTTTAATATTTTAAATATCGGTATCTGGCGCGGGGCTGCCATAAAACGTTCTTCCTCAAAGGAAACCCTTAACGAGGAATTACTTTGGGTCTGCCCCAGAAGAAAAGCCCTCTCTGTGCGCCCGGGGAGGACGCGGTAGCCGGGTGCCACCCCCCGTACTTACATCCTCCAGGGGTGTAATGGACGCGCTTTCCCCTCCGTAGTACGAGTTACGATCCATGTGCAGGACTTTCTTCCCGTTCACCGACATGATCCCGGAGAGGATGCATTCCTACACGGAGAGGGAACAAAAAGATGCGAGGAGAGGTTACTTGCCATTGAGGCTCCTTCCGTTTGCGCTACCGATGCGCTCTCAAAGCCTGCTGCACGCCTAGGTTTGAAGGTTTGGGCACTCCTTTGAAGAAAGGCACCGGCTGCCTCACTCCAGAATCAAACCTACAACCTGAAAGACTTCTGCTTGGGATGGGGTAACCCGTTAGGAGGCTCGCTGTCTGTAACGGGAAGCCAACCCGGGTGTTTAAACCACACAACCAGGGCCCCCCCTAACAAGTTCACGTATTTAGGTTAGGGAAATCTGTGCTCCTAAAGCACCAGCTATCGGGTTAACGACGTTCGTCCTCTTAGAGGGGCAGCACCAGCACTTACAGGTGACACCAGGAGCACGAGATCCTGCCTCCGAGGGCTCCAGGAAGCTCCATCAAGAACCCAATCTTTGGGTATTTGCCACGCAGGACAGTCAGAGTTACTCTCGGAGGGCGCAGGTAGCACGAAATCAAGCCATTTAGGAGCTTTACCACCTCAGCGGACACTCCGCTACCCTTGCTCCGTACCCCGTGGGATTACAACCCCCCGGCTCACTGAGCAGGGGATCAGCCGCTACGTCTGAAGGCGCCACCAAGAGGCTGAGCCTAATCTCGGAGGGCCGCAAGCGGCAGCCCGCAGAGCCAGCCGAGGGCTCGCACAGCCGAATCCGCCTTAAAACACAACCTCGAGGCTAACCCGGTCACCAGCCCTCTGACAAACCAAAGGGACGAACAAAAGCTTCGCTGCTTGCACGCCTGAGAGCGATTATCGGGGCTTTACCGAGCCTTCCCGCTCTGCCTCAACAAGAGCAAGCCCCTTACCCGCGGGGAGCCAGGTCCCACGGAGCCGAGCGCGAGCCGCTCGCCTAGCGCCTGACGCGAGCCGGGTTTGATCCAGGTGATTTCCAACGCTTCGCCCCCAAAGCTTCACGGTCACCGCTCAGTTTGTGAGCGGAATCAGCCACCGCTCCCCACGAAACCTCTCCGTGATCCAGCAGCTGCTCCTTCCCCACCACGGGACCCTCCACGCCAGCTCCCTCCTGTCCTACAAAAAGCCCCTCCACGTTTTCCGGACACAGAAGCGGGCAGAGAACCTCCGGGCAGACGTGGCTGCCTCAAACCCCATATTACAACACCGCTACCAGAGAGCCACGAACCCTACAACGTGGAGGAAGCACAGGCGGCGTTTATGGTGCCAGTTAAAACGTTAATGATTTACCGCCACGACTCGGGGCTGCAGCGCCACGGGCATCGCCGCCAGCCTGCGCGGCTTCCTTGCCTAAACCAAATCCAGAGCCAGTCGTCTCCGCTAAAACCTGGGCTTTCCTCCCCCAAACCCCGGTCCCCACGGCCGGCATCACCCCAAAGCAAATCTGGGTTCCTGGAGGAGACAGAAGAGCTCCCGAACGCCTTTTCAACCTCATTTCACGCCCGCTGAACGCTGACGCGGGGATTTCGGTGAGGCGCCACGGCGCTGTTTCATCCGGGGCCCCTTCAGCAGCTCCGTTTTATCCCCCAGGTTCCCGCGGGTCCCGCCGAGGCCTCCTGCGGTCGCTTCCCATCGCAGCCGCCGAGCTGACAGCGCGCTCCGGGAGGCACAATGGGGTTTGGGTTCGTCCTCCCAGCTCAGCAATTCCCGGCGGCAGCCACGGCGGCTCAGCCGCGGCTCTTCCCAGGGGTGCGGAGGGAAGGAACCGAACAGCCTGGGAAGGGCTGGCGACTGCGTAGAGTGGGGGGGAAAAAAAAAAGAAGGGGGGGGGGAGCTTCCGAGTTCAAAGCTGGGGCTTTCTGACCAGAAACCCCGCGTAAATGGGTGAAACTGAGCGGCTGCTGGCAGCGCAAGCGGCAGCGGGACGCGGCGGAGAAAGCTGCGGGCACCCAGCCCGGCTCCAACAAAACCTCGTGCGCGGGCGCCGGTGGCAGGTTTCGAGGTGGCACATCCCATAGAAATCCACGAGAAAAAAAAAAAAAACACCCACAGGGGTGTAAGGGGGGAACCTGGAGGTGTTGGGGTTTCCACGCTTAAGTCCATCAGTGCTTCTCTCTTCATCCCACGGGTCGCGGGATGGCCTTTTGTACGCGGAATCCTTCCGAAACGGAGGGGAGAAGGCGGCCTTGTAGGATTTTCTGCCACCGATAAAAAGTGGAGGCAGCGTCGCTCCACCCAACAGCTCCGAGGGGATGATCCCACGGCACAACATCCACCAAAAACCCCTGTATTTTCCAGAGCGGGTCCCGGCGCAGCAGGAGCTCCTTCTTCAGCAGGCAGGGCACAAACGCACGCAGCTGGGGAGGGTTTCTGGCTTCTCCGGCTGTGCCCGCGTCGGGCTCCGCCGACTCGCTGCGCTCGAGCAACCCCCTCGGCTGCCAGGGGACGACGCAAAGGGGCAGCGGCGCTCCGGCGCTCTTCGGTCAGGTCCTGAAGCTCGTGCCGTGCCCGCGCAATTAAAATCCCGCGTCTCTGCCCGGCTTTATCGTGGCGAGCTGGCTGGGAGGCGAGCTCGGCGCAGCGCACCGGGGGGCCCGCGGCGAGTGGAAACCCTGCAGGAAGGCGGAGTTGCTCTGCTGGGCTCACCGGGGAGGTTTAGGCGCGTTCGGGGTTCGCATCAAATAACCCGCGGCGTCCGGAGCGCAGCCAGCAGCCCACCCCGAGCAAGCCGGCGAGGAGGCACCGAGGGATGCGAGGGATTTTCGGAGCACGGCGGCGCAAATTTAGGGTGAACCGGAAAGGAAACGAAACCACTGGGTGCTCTCCTGCTGGCTGATTACAAAACGCCCACGGCAACGACCCTACAGCCATCGAGGCTCGCCGAGACCCTGCTCCCAGCAGCAAGCCCCCCGGAGAGGCAGCTGAAGACACGCGCGGCCTGGCACTTGGGGTCTCCCATCAGCGAGCGTCGGGGAAATGTTGTTTTGGGAGCCGGGGATCCCAGCCCAGCGGCTGCCTTCGCTCTTCGCGGCTGGTTGAGGAGCGGAACGACCGGGATATCGGTGCCGGGCTTCCAGAACGATCAAAACAGCGGTCGTACACGCGCTCTCGTGCACGGCCCCGGTACAATTCTGCAACCAGCATCGACACCGCAACGAGCCCGCCTGGGCTCTTCTGTAAACAAAGGCCCGGCGAGTTGGTTTGCTTAAACCAACACCCGACGTGCGCAGAATCCCGGAACCGAAGGGGTTGGAAGGGACCTCGAAAGATCGTCGGGTCCAACCCCGCTGCCAAAGCGGGTTCCCCAGAGCAGGCTGCCCAGGGAGGCGTCCAGACGGGCCCCGAATATCTCCAGAGACCCCACAACCTCCCTGGGCAGCCTGTCCCAGCGCTCCGTCACCCTCACCGGGAAGAAGTTCTTTCGCGCGTTGGTGCGGAGCTTCCCGGGCTCCATTTTTTCCGCTTTGGGAAAAAAAAAAAAAAAAAAAGGCCCTCCAGGAGAGCCGCCGCTCGCTGCCTCTCCCAGCTGGCGGGATTAGGGCTGTCCGAGGCGGTTTGGGGGTCACCGGGACCCATCTCGCAGCATCTCTCACGGGGCGAGCACGGAAGACGGGTGCAGGACGACAGGTAGCCCGGCAGCAGCAGGGCGCAGCACCCGAGAAGCTGGCAGGAAGGGTCCCCGGTTAGCCTCGTCCTGCTCAGGCAGCAGCCCGGAC
Organism: Cygnus olor; assembly: GCF_009769625.2. Classification (NCBI taxonomy): domain Eukaryota; kingdom Metazoa; phylum Chordata; class Aves; order Anseriformes; family Anatidae; genus Cygnus; species Cygnus olor. The sequence goes on along the minus strand of NC_049169.1, from coordinate 1,659,726 downwards.
CCACAGCCTTGCAACCATCCGAAGCCCGGACCAGGCTCTGCTCGCACACGGCTCGCCAGCCCCAAACCAGGACGTTTTGGGGACATCCACCAACCGCGCCAGGGTTTTCCGTCCGAGTTTCTCAGGTCTAGAGGAAGCCCGCGGTGCTCCAGCTGGTATTTCGGAGGTCCTGCACGTCGGGAGCACCACCGGCCCTCCTGCAGGCTCTGCCCGGTCAGCAGCGCACCTCCGAACGAAGCCAGCCGTAATTTATTCCTTTTAACCCAACCGCCGGCCATTAGCACGAGCTCGTCTCCGAAGCGATTTCACAAGGGGCCTTTTGTCAAATTGACACGGGCGTTTGTCAGCGCGGTGCCCACCGACTTGATACCAAGCCTCGCTCTAAAGCGGAAATTAACATTTTAATGGGGCTCCCAGCCATCGGGGCCCCTCGCGAGGGCGTTACGTAGCAGCTTTTTAGATTTCATCCCCCCAAAAATCTCCTTTCCCCGCTTTGCCGAAGCCAGGTGCGGGTCTGAGGACGGGTTCCCTAGCAAAGGGTTCCCGATCAACGTTGTTCCCGCGGCAGGTGGAGGAAGGGATGAAAGGAAGGGGGAAAGCCGGGCTCACCCTGCAGACGCTCCCACCCCCTGGCACGTTTTATTCGGGCCACCTCCTGGGTTTGCGACGCTCGTGGCCGTGCTGGGAGCGGTCTGATCAAGCTGATCCCGGGGCAGCGGTCACGCTGCCCGAGCCCCGCGGCGGGGGGGGGGGGAAGCACGCCTGTTCCTATTCCCCATTACCACCGAGAGGGGAAGCTGAGGGGGGGGGAAAAAAAAACCTCGCGGGCAGCCCCGAAGATCCCTCTTTGTCTAGCCACCTCTCCCAGCTAACCGGAGGAGACAAAGGCAGGAAAGGCGATTTAACGGGCACAGAGCCTCCTCCCCACCACGTTGGATTTTCCCCCCCCCCCCCCCCCACCCCCTTTCCTCCAAACAACGCCTCCCAGCCGCCCCCAAACCCCCGCTGCACCCGCAGCGCCCCCCCGGAGGCGGGAGGCAGCAGAAATCCCCCCCACACCCCCCCCCCCCGGCAAACCTCGCAGGCAGCAGCGCTGCCATTTTATTTCTCTTTTTTCCTTTTTTTTTTTCCTCCCCCCCCCCCCCCTTCTCGCAGCCTGCAGCGCCGGCCGCATCCTCCACACCAGGACAAAGCCCCGGCGCCGCGCCCCCAGGCGAGCGCTGTCAGCTCTCCTCTGGGGGGGGGTGGAATACGCCGAGGGATGACCGAACCCCGAAGCAGCAGCGGGAGGCGCGGGGAGGGATTTTTTTTTTTTTTTTTTGGGGGGGGGGGAACGAGAGGGATTTGTGAGAGGCGTGCAGGGCTCGCCCGCAGCCCCATCCCCCTCCTGCTGCAGTCGGGGCTGGCTGGCGAGCTGCAAGGCTGCAAAGGCGGAGCGGTAACGGGGCTCTGCCTCCACCCTAAGCCGGGCTCGGCTCCGGGGAGGGCGCGACTCCAGAGACTTGCATCCACCTCGGCTTTTTGGGGGAGAGCGAGGGAGAAATAGTCAACATTAGAAAAGCAATTTACAAATTACAAGAAATAAAAGCAGGCAACGCGTCCCCGTCCGTCCCCCGCCTCCGCCAAAGAACCGCATTTCCTGGGGCCTCCTCCTCCTCCTCCTCCTCCTCCTCCTCCCGCGGGCAGCGATGCCGGAGCCTCCCCCCCGGAGGGTGCTGAGGGGGGGGCTCAGCACCCCAGGGGGGTCTGGGGGGGCTGTGATAATCCGGGGGGATTATTGGGGAAGGGAGCATGGGGGGGGGGGGGGGGCTGTGATACCCTGGGGGGATTATTGGGGGGGGATGGGGGGCTGTGATAACCTGGGGGGATTATTGGGGAAAGGGATGGGGGGGGGGTGATAACCCCAGGGGATTGGGGGGGGATAATTTAGGGAGATTGGGGAAATGGATGGATGGGTTGTGATAACCCAGAGGGATTATTGGGGTGGGGGTTGTGATAACCTAGGGAGATTGGGGAAAGGTACAGGTGGGTTGTGATAACCCGGAGAGATTATTTGGGGTGGGTGTGTGTGTGTGTGTGTGATAACCTGGGGAGATTGGGGAAAGTAACCGGGGGGTTAAAAATGGGGATTGAATGTGATAAAATGGGGAGATTATTGATACAATGGGGAGATTATTAGGGGAGGGTGATAACCTGAGGAGATTATTGGGGAAAGGAACAGAGGGGGTTGTGATAACCCGTGGGGATCTTTGGGGGGGGGCTGTGATAATCTGGGGAAATTACTGGGGGGGGGGGTGGCTGTGATAATCTGGGGAGATTATTGGGGAAAGGACTGGGGCGGGGGGGCTGTAAACCAGGGACATTACTGAGGAAAGGAATGGGGGGGGGGGGCTGTTATAACCCGATGAGATTATTGGGGAGGGGGTTGTGATAATTTGGGATATTATTGGAGGGGGGCAGCGATAATCCGGTGGGATTATGGGGGGGGGGAAAGCGATAAAATGAAGAGATTATCGAGGAAATGACCCGGGGGGGGGCCGTAATCCGGCGGGATTATTGCGGAAAGGAGCCGGGGGGGGCTGTAATCCGGCGGGATTATTGAGGAAAAGACCCGGGGGGGGGGGGGGGGGGGGGAGCCGCGGTAAACGGCTGAAGCCCGGGGGGGGGCCGTGAGGCGCGGCGGGGCCCGGCGGGGCGGCGGCCGCAGGCCCTGGGGCGACGGCGTCGGGCGCTGCTCTCACCGTGAGGCCGGTGCCCAGCACGATCACGTCGTACTCCTCGTTCATGGCGGCGGCTGGCGGGCGGCGGGGCCGTGCTGGGGCTCGCTGGGGCCGTGCCGGGGCGCAGGAGCCGGGGCTGAGGGAGCGGGGCGAGAAAATGGAGCCGGGGCGGGAGGGAAGGGGGGGGGAGAAGGGGGGGGGGGGGGGGAGGAGATGAGGGGCGGGCTCCGTCGCCTCACGGCCCGCCTCGCCCCGCCCCCTCGCGGCTGTCAATCACGGCGCGGAGCCGCAACGCTATTGGCTGGCGGCCCGCGCGGTGGCGAAAGGGGCGGGAGCGGCGGCGGGGGGGTGCCGCCGGGTGGTCGCGCGCATGCGCGGAGCTTTCCCCCCCTCCGCTCCCGAGGAGGAAGGGGAGGGGGTCACGTGACGGGCGTGCAAGGGGCACGGCGCGCGTGCAAGGCGCGCGTGCAAGGGGCGCGGTGACGGGCACGGCGGCCGGCCGCGCGTGCATCAGCGCCACGTGCGCGCGGCCGTGCCGGGGGCCGCGCGTGCAAGGGGCACGTCCGCGTGCAAGGGGCTCGTGCGCGTGCAAGGGGCTCGTGCCCGCGCAACGCGTCTGTGCGCGTGCAAAGGGCGTGCGGGCGCGCACAGGAGGCGGGCGGGGCAGCGGGTACCCGCCCGGCCGTGCAAGGGCGGTTGCATGGCCACGCAACGGGCACGCCCCCGCGCAAGGCGCGTGCACGGCCGGCGAGCCCCGCGCAAGGGGTGTGCACAGCCAGCAGCCCGCGTGCAAGGGGCCTTGCACGCCCGGCACCCTCACAGCTTCCCCCCCGCTGAGCCCCTTCTGCCCCCCCCCCCCCCCCCGGGGCACAGCCGTGCCCTGCAGCAGCTGTAAGCCCCCGGCCCGAGGAGCAGCGCGTTTTGGGGGAAGTTTGGGCATTTTTAAGGCATTTTGAGTTTTTTTTTTTTTTTTTTTTTTTTTTTTTTTTTTTCTCTCCTCCTCGCCCCTGCGCCGGCTCCGGGCAGCGTCCCCTTAACGGGAGGTCGGGGTTTTTATGGGGTTTGGTGCCCCTGGGATCGGGGGGTGTGTGTGTGTGGGAGGGAAAGACGGGAGCAGGAACACCCCCAGGCCGGGTAAGGCCGAGCTCCGCGTCTCGCCCCCGTTCCTCCCCGGCCAGGCGAGGAAAAAAAAATAAAAAGAATCTTAATGTAGAGCATTTGGGACAAATCCGGCTGTCGGAAAGCGCCCCGTGAGCGGCGTGACAGGGAGGAGGGACAAGGTCCTTCTGGCCCCGCAGCTTCCGTCGTGCCGGAGCCTTCCGGAACCTGCTTTGCCTTCAAGGCAGCGAAGCACCTCCTTCGTTTCACGGGGAAAGGCCCTAAAAGGCCCTGGGCCGTCACCGAGCTCTGCTTCTCCCCCCTCTCCCATCCCCGAATAATTTTTTCTCCCCTCCAAAGGTGATTTTTCTCAGCCGGGGTTGCACAGGGGCGGGGGCGCTCGCGGAAGTCCCCCCCCCCAGGTTGTGCCCCCGTGGAGGTCCGGGAGGAGCACAGCGCCGGTGGCGCTCCAGCTCGAGGTCGCCAAGGCAAATTCTGCTCCCGAGGTACCACGGGGTGGGAATTCCCTCGCTTGAGCGGAGCTCGGCATCATCCTAAACCCACCTGGGAAACGCGGGCTGGGTGTCGAAGCGCGACGCAAAGGCCGCAGCGCGGGGCAGAGCGAAACCGAGCTGGCTTAGAGGCCGCCTTGGTTTATTTTTTTTTGTTTGTTGGTTTGTTTGTTTTTTTTAAGAGCCGTTTTACCCCCTGCGGGCCGCAGAGCTGCGGATCCGAGCGTTCGTTGCACCTTGCCGTCACGCACGGACGCGGGGGGGAGTTACGTTTCAGCGCGAAACCCGGCTTATAATTCCCGAGAGACACAAGCGAGCCGAACAGCTACAGCAGCTCCTCGCTTTGTGTGCGCGTTCCAGACCGAGACTCAGCGGCTACGTTAAATCTGAAGCCCTTTCCCTCCGCGCTTCGAAGAGAAAGGTCGCTTCGGCGGCGGCGAGAAGCGCCACGCGAGGAGGAGGTCTGCGATCACAAATCCCTCGTTTTCTCTCGGATCACTTACAGCAGCGTAACAGGGTTCGCGGAGAAACGGGTCCCTTAGGGCTGTACAAACGACCCAGGTGTCGTCTTCTCCTTCAGGACGTCCTCTGCGCTGACGCATCCCACCACGAGCTGCGCAGGGTCGCACAGTTCGAGCCCTGCAAGGCCCCCAGAGATCATCCGTGGGGCACCTCCCTTCCACGGTTTTACTCCGAGGAGCCACGGCCTCGGCTGTTTGGACGCGCTGGGTGCTGCAGAAGGAGAGGCGCGGTCCAGCCCTGAAATGTGGAAGGGAAAGAAGCGCACAGAATTTACACAGCCGGGCTCAGTGCCTACAGCCCACGCCCACCGCAGCCCTTCTCTCCTTGAGGCAGCTCTACTTGCCGCGCGTTTTTCTCCCCAGCGCGCGCTTCCCAGGTGCCAGGACCGGTTTCCCCCGCTCAGCCCTCGGCCAAAAATCCCGCCGTCGCCTTCCGCGGGGCTCAGCCGGGGCGGTCATTACGCGACAGCTAACGTACCGCGCCGAAACGAAGCGGCTTTCTCTCCCGGGCGGCCTCACGCGCTGACATCCCGTTCTCGGAAAACCTGGACGACCTCCGGCTTCCTCGCGAGCTGCCGTGCCAGGGCGCCTGCGCTATCCGGGGCGTCCCGCAGCCCGGCGCCGAGCAGGATCCGGGCGGCAGCCGCGTGCTGCCCAGCGCACGCCGCGTGCAGGGCTGCGGGGTTGGGGGGCGGGAGGGAACAGGGATGTCGGAAAAGGAACCGAGAGCCCGCCAGGTTCAGCCTGGGCCCGCTTGAGATGCGAGCGGTGGATCCCCAGTGAAGGGGAACAAACCAGAAGGAACGCGCTGAGGGAGAGAAATGACTTCGCGCGTTGCAGAACCCAGCCAAGCTCAGCTGCCACGGCTGTCCCAGCGGGGTGGCTAACCCCACACACGCGGGGACCCCGCTTTTTCCACGCCATAAAAAAAATAAAAATAAAAATCTATCACCCCCCACCTCCCTCTTTCAGGTTACCAGCCCGTCAGGCAGCGTTAACGCGGCAGAGCCGAAGCGAAACAGGTTTGCAAACAGATTGGGAGCACTGAGTTCGTTCGGAGTCATGGGAAAAGGGCGCCCGCGCCAGGAGAGGGAGGCTGTGCGACGGAGCGGGCAGAGCGGGAGGGCCCGCGCCGGCCGGGGGCTCCTTACTGCTCCGATTTCGTAGCGACGTGCAAGAGAGCGGCTTGAAAAAGCCCCTGGGCGTGAGCGGGGGCCTTTATGGTCCGGGGCCAGGCAGTAAATCTGAAAGGTTTCCGTGCAGCAAAGAGCGTCCACCCCACAGGAGGAGGCTGAAAGAGCCCGGCTCAGATCCCTCCGCCAGCCGGCGCGCTGACCCGGCCCGGCTCTGGCCTCGTTCTCCGGGCCTAATCCTGCGCAGGGGCAAGGACGTGATGCTGGGGGTCGTTAGGTCCTGCTGCAAAGCCCCGATTTACAGCCGAGGGGGTGGAGGGAGTCCAGCAGAGCTCGAATTTGCTCTGAGGGGGTGGAGGGAGAGATGCGAGGCTGCTCCCGCTCACCACTGGAGCGCGTTATTAAGCAAACCCGAAGGCTGGGGAAGTTGCCAATTTTGGCAATGGCCGAAACCACGTACATACACTCTTTTTTTTTTTTTTTTTGAGACAGATGCTGATGCAAGAGATACCTCACGCTCTCGCAACGGGAATGCCAGCTCGCTGCATCGCTATAGCAACCGTATTTACCTTCGAGCTCTCCGTTACCGTTTGCTCGTAAGCCCTTCCCAGGCAGTTTGATAAGGGTTAGGAGTTTGGGCAGTGATGTCCGTCTGCCCACCCTGACAGTCCCGAACTGCCTCGTTTCGGCCGCATTTGATGGAGAGGCGGGGGCAGCAGCGATACTGAGCGCCTCAAAGCTTCATGCAAAATAAGCAGCTGGGTAGAGAGAAGCCCAGATTAGCGTGTCGGTTCTTCCCGCAAAGGGGAAGGCCCCAGCGCAGGCTCGAACACACCGTTAAGACGTCAGAAAGCCCAGCAGAACGAGAGCCTGCAAATGAAAGTTGAAAAAAAAAAAAAAAAAGGGAAAAAAAAAAAAAAAGAAAACAAACGGGCTTCACGTGTCAGGCTGCCCCGAGAGCCATTTGCACACACGCATCTGGCACCCCCTCGCACGCTCCGCTGAGCGGACGCGGCGCGGGCAGCTCTGGAGGCTGGGCTCCCGTCCCTAAAGCGCGCACGCTCGCGCTGCGGTGCGGGGTGCGAACAGGTAACTCACCAGAGCGGCCTTTCCCGTCCTTCGCGTGGATGTCGGCACCGAGGGACAGCAGCGTCTGGATGGTGCGCGTGTGTCCTTCCTGCAGGGGTGAGCACGGGGGTTACTCGTCCCGCGCGACCAGCCGCACGCCGCGCGTGCCCCCGCCAGCAGTTTTGACCCAGAGGCTAAGAAGACAGCAAGAGGCATCCCAGGAGCAAACTTCTAACGCAATTTTAGAATTAAAAGCAGTCAATTAAGACCAGCAGCGCTTAAAAGCCCGCTACGGCGCAGGGCTGTCTCTGGTGGTTGCATTTAAGCCCAGGTCTGGGAGGAGGATTGGGTGCCCCGAAAGGTTTTCCCTTCGCCAGTGGCTACAGAGGAGTTAACGCACAAATTACCCCGGCTTACAGCTGGGTGACAAGACCTGAAGATGTTCCTTAACAGCAAATTAGCGCCCTAATTTGTCAACCGATCCCACCTCTTCCTCTCCTCCCGTGGAGTAAGGCAATTAAACTGCTTTTAACTTCAGCTGGCCACGGAGCCCTGACTTACCTCTAATAATCGAGAGAGGAAAGGACGGAACGTCAGCGTAAAGCTGCGCGTTGCCCCCCGCCACGAGTCTGCTCCAAGCACTGCGGAGAGCACGAGCTGCTCTTCTCGGGGCGTGTTTCGGCTCAGAGAGCGGGATCCGCTGCTGCCGTGCCCTGTCGTGCAGCTGGCTCACGGTAACCCTCGGGGCACTCGCCTTTCCTAAAGGCTTAGCCCGGGGCGTTTGTGACGCCTCGTGAGGAGATGCGGAACGCCACGCCTGCACACTCGTGGGACGCACGGCGTCCCCTCTTTCCTCTGCCGGTCGCCAAATTTACAAGCTGCAGGGGAGAAATGCAACGCAGCCCCCACGCCCCTCCAGCGTCTCCTTAAATAAATCCTCCCCTGCCCCTAAATAGCACGCCTCATTTTGTGATTCCTTCTTCGATGCAATGAGTTAGCCTTTGTCACGTGGCACGAGAACGGAAAGCCCTTACTTTTAGCCCCCCCACCCGCTCTGTCCCCCGTTATCGTAGCATCGCGTTGCCCCCTGCTCGAGGCTCCCATGCGCACCCCCTCTCAGCGGCGACGCCGGCGAGCCAGGAGCTGCTCCAGCTGCCGCAGCCCTGGCAGCAAACGTCATTTGATTTTCAGGTATTTATAAATGCAAAGTAATAAGGGGAAAAAAGAAAAAGAAAAAAAAAAAAAGAAACCCCGCCAGCCAAACAAACGACGCCGTAAATATGAAGTGACACCGAGCCTCGGGAAGGGAGCGGAAACCCCTCGAATCCCTCCCCGAGCAGCCGCTCGCCGAGACGGAGCTGGGAGCTTCTCCAAGGCACGTTACCGTCCCCCAAAGCCTTGCCGTTAAACGTGCCCTTGGCAACCAGAAGGGCTTTCAACGTGGCCGCTCGGAGCACGAGGAGGGGAAGCTGGGAGAAAGGCCGCCTTTGCGGGAGCCAGCAAACGCCACGGCATCACTGATGCTTTTGTAGGAACGAGGCACGGGGATGCTGCTTCGTCCCCACTGCAAAGCCCTGAGCGCTGCACGTTCAGGCTGGTGAGGTTTAACGTGCCAGGGGCTGAGCAGGGGGGTTTCCTCTGGAGCAGGGACCTGCCCTCACCTCGGGCAGCGAGCACGCAGCGGGGACCCAGGGGGATTCCTGGTCAGCAGGGAGGATTTTGGGATCCCCTCCGCGCGCCCTGGGAGCATCGCGGGACCCGCGGCCCACCAGGCCAAGCTCCCTGCAGAGGCGTGAGACAAGAGGAGGCGAAAACTCAAACAGCTCGGCCTGGAATTCAAAACAGCTCCAGTGCGAAGGACACCGATAAGCGCCGGGAGCTCCCTCCACATCTCCGCACCTCCTTTCTCACGTCTGGCCACGGGCAGGCCAGAATCTGACCTCCGGGGACAAACAGGTGCTGGCTCTCAGCTCTTTGCTTTTTCTTTTCTTTTTTTTTTTTTTTGGCAAAAGGCTTTGCCTTTTTCTGTGCAACAAGCTGCTGATAGTCCAGCTTCCGAGCCACCAGGACCCGAATCAGCGGGACAGAAAGAGGAGAAAAATCTGAGCAGCGTTTCACCCGCCCCTACTCCGCCAGGCGAGTGGGAAGACGCTGGTGAAGAGCTCTCCCCTCTCGTGAGCTGTTCACACCCACAGCTCCCACCAACGAGCAGGGCAGACTCCTTCCAAGCACCACGTTTTGGTCCGAAGAGGACAGATTGGAAGAGTAACTCTCACCAGGGATGCGGGTCGAGCCCCGGCACGGCCAGCTGGGTGAGCGGCAAAGGGAACCGTGCCCTGCTGCCACCCGCCTCTGCTCCCCTGCAGCGCCGCTCGGCCACGTGCCAGGCGGGACGGTTTACTGGCCCTCAGCACGGTCACCAGCAGGATTTGTGGCGAACAAAACAACTCAGGCATCTGTGGAGACAGCTGGCCACGCTTACTGAGGGTCTAAAAACCATCGAACAGGGCACGGGACTGGCCAGGAGCGGCCAGTGACAGAGGACGAGGCAGGAACGTGAATCCTCCATCAGTGGAAACACCTAGACCAGCCTGGTTTAGGTAGTGCACCCAGCGGCAGAGACCGCGCAGAGGAAGCACGAGGACAGGACCAACCTTGGCTGCGTAGTGCAGCGCTGTGAGCCGCAGGGCCGTCGCTCTCTCGTCGACCCCGACACCCAGCTCGGCCACCAGGAACCGAATGGCTCCGTCCTGTGCCGTGACGGCCGCCCGGTGCAGCGCCTGAGCGCCCAGCGCATCCACGGCTGTGGGGCAAGCCTGAAAGAGAGGGGAGAAGGAGGGGGAAGCGATGAACAGCCTGGGCAAACCTTCAGGGCCAGTCACCAGCCTCACGTCTGGTGACTCTCTTCAGTTTAAAGCACATACGTCGGGTTTCGGTTCTTTAAAGCAGCAAGGAACAACCCACCTCCAACCTCCGTGGCGGTGGAGAAGAATTTGGACACAGGTAGAGGGAGGGAGGAGGGTGGAGGACCTCATGAAACCTCTTCTGGATGCGACCACAAAGACACAAACCCAAGATGGGTAACGGAAGTGATATCCGGTGGGCTCATCTTAAAGGATATCTTCCAGCCTCTCGGCTGGACTCAAGGTTTTATAAAACCTAGAAAGTTTCACTGCCATTTCATACTGCCATTAGTGTTTCCAGTGCCGGCTTCGTGGCCGTAAGCCAGGGCTCCAGAACGAGGAAATTAAATCGTCTATTCCATCTTCATTGTCTAAAGCGTGAGACTAAAAACGTGAGCAAATGCTTTGTACTGTAAGGACCATATGAGCAAAGACGAGGGCCAGAACATCCCCTGAAATTAGGGAGTATTTACACACTCAAACACGACCCGGGCATCAGGATGTCTCTGCCGCTCTGTGTAGATGTGTGGGGCTCGCGGACAGCCAAGTCCACCAGTTTACGGCCTTGAAAAGTGTGGTTCCACGTTTCCTTCTCCTGGGAATCGTGCTCCCGGCCCGCTCCGTGCCGTGCCGGGCAAGCCCTGTCCCCTCCTGCCTCTGAATCTCCATCCTTCTTCCCCAGCCAGGGGACATATCCTGTCGCAGGGTGCCCAGATAAGGGCAGCAGGACCGGTCCTTGCCTGGCCAAACCTCACTCACCCGCAGGGAACTTGCCTGAACGGCTTTGTTAGGATTTGGTTACGGGCGGCTTGCCCGTCCTGGGCAGCTTCAGCTCCTCCTGGGGGAGGGAGGCGAGGTTTCTGGCACCTACCCGGTGTTTTTCCAGGAGCAGCCGGGCAATGTCGACGTGCCCGTTCTGGAGAGCGTCCATGAAGGGAGTGACTCCACAGTTGTCCCTGCTGTCCGGTTTGTACCGGCACCTGGGAGGGAAGGCAAAAGCGAGGACAGAGTCGGCGGTGGTTCTAAAACCCTTCCTGTCCCAGGTGCTTTGCATTGGCGGGGCAGCGGAGCACCAGAAAAAGACGAAAAGCCTGCCCCAAAGGCCACGCATAAACCTGCCTGGGTTTATTTTATTTATAAACCTGCCTCAGGGCACGGGCCTGCTGGGGATTTGGGGGTCAGAGACCTGGTACTCAGCTGGTGCAGCTTGCTCGGGCTCCGCAGAATCGTTTACATTTCCCCTGCCCCCTGAACAGACGGTTCTGGGAGGAGCAAGGTGCGCACAGAGGGGAAAACCTGCTCCTCATAAAGCAGCGCCACGTACGAAAACAAAAAAAAAACCTAAATCAAAGCCCGCAGGTCTCACTGAGGTTTAAAGCTCCGCTGAAATGAGAGAGGAGTGAATCGAAATGGAAAGCCTGGCTTGAATCGCAGGGCTACGTTACTGCCGGGCCAAGCACAAACATGAATTACCGAGAAGAGGATGAGTAGGCTAACGAGTGCTGCGGCTGCGACGCTCGGGGAAAGCTGCTCCAGCTCTGGCAGCAGGCAAATTGGGTTAGGAAAGCACCAGGCTCCGGATGACTGGGGCACGGGCTCATTTAGAGCCACTTCACAGCGGTCTCCCAGGAGCCACAGCCTGGAAATAAAAGCCTGGAGGAGCCGCGCGCCCAGAGCGAGCCGCCAGGAAGCTCTTCCCTTAACGCAGGGCCTCGGACGCGTTGGAGGCAACGGGACTGAATCGGCACGGAGGAAGAGCCGAGTTATATAAGCGGGGCTTTACGGCACCGCGAGGTCTGAGCCCCGCCGGGGAGCGGGGAAAGGCCCGGCAGCGGCCGTGAAAAACCCAGGAGGAAACGGAGACGGCCTCGGGGCGGGACGGGGAGCGGCGGCGCAGCTGGCCTCCGAGGGCAGAAACGCCCTTTGCGTCCGGGTGGCTGGCGCTGGAAGCGAGGCGGGGGGAGAGAGGAGAGGCAGAGCCCGCAGCCGGCGCCGGAGGAAGCCCGCTTACCGCTCCAGGAGCAGCTCCACCGCGTCCCAGCGGCCGTGCATCGCTGCAAGAGAGAGAGAGAGAGAGAGAGAGAGAGAGGAACCGCCGGTAATTTGCGTTCTCACGCCACCGGCCGCCTACGGGGGAACACGATCGGGTTTCCGAGCCTTCGCGACGCGGGAAGGAGGTCCGCGAGGCTTCACGTGTAAAGCTTCTGCTTTCCGTTTGTCATTAAAGCGTTGCCTCCAGGTCTCAAGCCTTCCTTACCCCTGCTCTGATAGGAAAACAGGAGGTAAAGCAGGGAAAAGGCACGCGTGAAAGCGCTGTCTGCCTCTACCTGCGGGCTGCACGCGTGAGCGGACGTGTGATTGAGCTGACACAAAGACCGTTTCTTGCTAGGGGTTCGTTAATCCCTGAAGCGAAATCCGGGAGAAGCAGAGAGAACGCAGAGCCGGGAGCTGCTGAATAGCCCGATGGCATTGCCCCCCCCACCCCCCAGCCACTCAGACTCCCCGTCGCTCCCATCTCATCATCCTAACGAAGCATCCTCGCCGAGAGCGCGGCTCGGAGGAAAAACAACAACAGCGGGGGAGGATCTGAACATCACGCGCTGAAACATCCCTCTTTTTTAAAAAAAAAAAAACCAAAAACCAAAACCCCATCATATTACAGCAATGAATGGACAGCTTTAACGGGGCTTTTTTTTTTTTTTTTTTCCCCCGCAGGTCATTTTGCAAAACAAATGAAATAAATCGCAGGGAAAAAAAAACAAAAACAACCAAAAAACCATCCAGCCAAGCTCAGGGCTGCAACGTCAGGAGGTTTGCTCCACGCAACAGAAGAAGGGCCCCCGGCAAACGCGTGTTCACAGCGGTAACCTTCAGATGTGGCAGCACAAGAGATGCTCCTCGGGAGCCCGGCGAGGGTTCCCGTCCTCCCTGATCGCGGCTGTGGTTTCCTGCTCCCTTCCCGTTTACCACCCCCGTTCACCTGAGCTGACGGGAGCACCGGCAGAGCCGCACGGTGAGAAGGATTTCTGAAACGGGGGCTTTAAAACACCCAAGCTGCCTGGAAAAAAAAGACAGAGAGCCCCCCAAGCGACACAAATGCATCCTTCAACAGCAACAGAGAGGCGAGAAAGCCGCAGCGCTCGGACCCAGCGGCACTCGGCTTCCTCTCATCACGTCTCCCCTGCTCTCTTGCCTCAGGCTACGGATACACGAAGCGGCAAAGCCCGAGGAATCGACCAGAGGGAAAAATCGCACGGGGAGAAAATTACCCAGCTTCTAGGCAGGGATAAGCGTGCCAGGAAGCCAGCTGGACTGCTCACGGGTTAACACGCTCCTCTCCACACCCGGGGATGGAAATTCACGGAGGGGCTGCCACGATTTCCCCCGGCAGCTCCAGCGTCGCCTCCGGCCTTTGTCATTAAGCAGGGGGCAAATTAAGCAGGGGGCAAAGGGCTGAGGAGCTCCAGCCCTTCCCGCTGCTCCGCTAAAGTCTGGTCCAGGGGCTAAACACCACTGGATAAGCGACCCAAACCCTGCAGCGATGGCTTTGCGGTGGGGAAAGTCAAGCGGAGGGGTGGAGATACCTCCAGGTGGCATCACACCGCCGCCCCCTGCACCCCCACGGCCCAAGTGCCGCGAGGCAGGAAGGACCCGAAGCCCCAGGTGTTCCCCAGGAGGGTCCTCAGCCTGCTCCTGACCCCAGCCCCGAATCCACGGCCCAAGAAATAGGGCGGAGAGGGGCCGCGCGCCCGGCCTGCTGCTGCGGGCACGGAGACAGAGGACTTGGGATGGAGCAGGGAGAGGAGAACGCACAGATAAGCGAGGATTTCCTACTCCTCCCTCAGCCAAGCCGCTCTTTAGCGCCCCGCTCAAAACATCAGACGACAACCCAGCCGTTTTTCACGCCCGGGTCGAGCCCGAGGACTAAGGCGCAGCCGGTGCCCGAGGGCTGGGACTGTCGCCGGCCGCCGACGATGAGCACAGAGCAGCGGGCGGGCGGCTGGAGACGGAACGGGAACGACAGCCGAAGGGCGACGTAGCCAGCGGATTAATTACAGCACAACAGGGGGCTCCTCGCCCTACCTGGGGTCTTTCCGGAGAGTCGGTCCCCGTTACAGTCCCTGGGAGATGAATTTAGGCAGCCGCGGCTTCGAGCAGCGCTGCCCCGCGCTCGGATCTCAGATCACGACGGAACGAACGAGTCAGAAAGCCACAAACCAAATGCAAAGCGCCCCTGGGTTCGGGTAACCGTGGCCTTCTCCCCGCCGCCACGCCTCCAGATAACGTTTTCTGCCGGTTTCAGGGCTTTTAAAAACGCCAAGGTGTGCTCGGAACCTGGCAGGATTTCCAGGAACGATTCACGGCTTTGTACGCCGGCGAGGCGGAGCGCGCTGCGGACGTCCTGAGCTGCGGGAGCTCGGGTCTGTCACAGAGAGGTTCAGTGACAGCGGGTGACCAGGAAACGCTCCTGGCCTGAATCCAGCCCTCCCAAGGTACCAGAGCTGTTATTCACCACAAAAAAAAGTGCTTTGGGCACGGGCAAAAGTCAGCGGAATGGGAATGGAGGACCCGCGAGCCTCACGAACCTCACAAATCTCACGAGCCTGGAACCCCACGAGCTCTGCCGCACCATTAAGAACCATCCAGCCTAACTATTCCTGCTGTTTATTTGTCTCAGAGCAGCTAAAATGAGCGTCCGTCCCGAGGTGAAACCCCGCACGGATGTAGCAGGGCGCTGTTAGCCAACAGAAGCCCAGAGAGGTGAGCACCCAGAGCCCGCCACTAAGCTCACCTCCGTTTAACGTTGATAATTTCACCGTTTCTCCGCGCTTTTGTATCGAGACCGGCTCACCCTGCTTCCCCGCGCTAAGCAGGGATGGAAAGCGGAGCAGCCCTCCGTTCTCCAGCCCACTCTCTCCCCCCTCGCAGCACCCCTTACCCGCCGTGTGCAGAGGCGTTCTCCTGGTCGTGCTCTCCGTGTCCCAGCTGCTCGGGGACGCTGCCAGCAGGTACCGCAGGACCTGCCCGTGGCCCTCCCGGCTGGCGAGGTGAAAGCAATTCCAGCCGTCCTTGTTCTTCAGCAGCGGGTTGGCTCCGTGCTCCACGAGGTCTTTGATCACCTCCAGGTTCTGCCTGGTGCAAGCCATCATTAGGGGAGTCCTAAACGAAAGGCGAGGTGATTAAAATGGGCGGGGGGGGGTCCTAACTGGCCTCTGGGGAGCTACCCAGGGGGAAAAACGACGTGCCAAAAGCCCTCGGAGGTAGGAGACTTCGCTGGCTGAAGGCAAGGACCTTCCCCAAGCAGGAGCCGGGCGCTTTATTGTCTCAGCTGCATTCAGACGTTTCCGGGATCGCCGCGTGCTGCGTACAGACCGCGAGATTTTACGGCGCTGCTCTTTCACGCAGGTAACGCGGGATCTGCGCAAACGGATCGCCTGGATTTTGGGGGGCGGGGGGGGGTTTCTGTTGAGCCCGGCCGGAGCCAGAGCAGCTGGTTTGAAAGGGAAGCTTTTCAGAGCTTTGTCCTGTTTTATATTTCAGGGAGCGGCCTTTGGTATTTAAGAAGACTTCCACAAGCTCCCCGGCAGAGCATCTTCTCCATCCCACGATCTCAGATCGCGCGTGGGAAGCCTGGAAGACCAGGTCAGCAGGTCCCCCTGCCAAATAAACGTGGCCGACAGCGCGTCTTACCCTGCCTCCGACCCCACATCCAGCGGGGACGGTGTTTTCACACCTGTAACCCACGCGCTGCACGTTAACAACCACCCCAGCTCCTCCAGGGGACCACGGAGGCGGGCGCGAGCTGAGGGTTTGCTCTAAAGGCAAGGCGTGGGTTACTCGAGGTGCTGAACCCGCATCTCCCGCGTTTGACTCTACTTCAGTGACTAATTCCACTGGCCTCACTAGCACCAAGACGTTTTCCGTAACTGCCACGTTATCTAACCAACAGGGTGTTAGGAGCGATAAAGGTTTAACCGCCACAGCTGTGAGCTGCACGCTCCATTTTAATTATTTACGAATTTCACCTAATCCTCTGGGCGTGCGCGCAGATCGGGCAGAAAGCTCGAGCTGCCCCAGAAACAGCGAAGAGCTCTCCAGCACGGAGATGCTCCATCCCGCCTTCACTAACCCCCGTACAACGGCCGAGAGACGAAATGAAGCATGATTAAAAAAATAAATAAAGTCCTCATTCCGAAAAAACAGCACAGCAACTCCTCCCGCTGAACAAAGAGCTCGTGGGCCTAAAAAGCTGTGACAGAGGTTTGGCTTCGACGTCAGGATAAATGCCCCAATTTTAAGGCCAGGTAAGTGCCGAGGGAAGAGGTGAAATCTCCAGCGGGGGAGATTTTTTAAGAGATCAGACACACGTCTGCTCGGGGCGGCAGGGGTAGAGCTGCAGGCCTCTCGCGGGAAGCCAGGCTTGCACGAACGTCTGCGCGCGTTTCGTGAAATCTCTGCCTTCCTCTGCTCCCCCTGATGTCAGCTCGACGCCGGCACAGCCTCTAATTCGCGAGCTCGGGGACCCCGCCTTTGTGTTCGTGCTGCTTCAGCTTCAGGAAGGCGTTCGCTTTCTTTTGCGAGGTGCCGGGCAGAAAGTTCCTTCCCCAGGAAGGGAACCTGACAGGTACGTGGCGATTTTTATTAGCCAGGCCCATCGCACGCCTGCGGAACAGACCTTGGTTTTTTATTCCCAGTGCTCATCGTTTTGACGGTGTGTTACTCACAAGGCAGGCAGGAAAAAGCCCTGAAGGAACGAGCTGTTCCTCGGGTCATGAGGCCATTGTTTTATCAGTAGCAAATCTGACCCAAGATGAAGAAATGGAAATAAAACAACTTCAAAAAAAGGAGTCTTTGTGGTTGTTATTACAATTCCAGAGGAAAGGGACATAGAAAAAGTGAATCAGCATCACTGATTCCCATCGAATGGGAGAGGAGGGAAGAATAAAAGCTTTTGTGTGCATCTATCTGAATTAGATCTGCTAAGGAAGCAGTAATTTACAACCTCAGCGATAAGCGTGGGGGAAACAGCGAGAGGGCTGGAATTAAATTACAAGATTTGCACCCCTGGAAGCATGGAATATCCTGAGCTGGATGGGACCCACGTGGGTCATCGAGTCCAGCTCCTGGCTCCACGGAGGACCACCCAAAAAATCAAACCAATGTCGGAGAGCGTTGCCCAGCTGAGGTCTCCCCTCAGTCTCCTCTAAACTGAGCAAACTGAGCTGCTCCTCGTGCATCTTGCCCTCTAGACCCTTCACCGCCTTTGCTGGACGAACCAAAATGGTTCAGACACGGCTCCAGACGAAGCCCAGCGCCCGCCACCTACCAGTCCGCCCTTTTCAAGGGATCCACGCTGGCTCCCCTGGCCAGGAGGTAGGAGACGCACTCCCCGTGGCCCATGGAGGCGGCTTCGTGGAGGGGCCTCTTGTAGTCGCCGTTGGCCACCTCCACGTCCAGCGCCAGCTCCTCCAGCAGCCAGGCGAGGAGGCGGCGGTGGCCGTGCCGGGCGGCGAGGTGCAGCAGCGTGTCCCCCGAGCGCCCGCAGCGCTGCCCGCCGGCGTCCCCGCGCCGCAGAGCGTCCTTCAGCTCCTCCAGCTGCCCCCGACGGGCCAGCTTGAAGAGACGAGGCTCTTCTGCCATGGCTGGGGACCTGGAAGAAGCAGGGGAAAGGCAGGGTTAGGGATGGGAGGTGCTGGCGGAGAGCCCCCCCCGCCCCGAGCCAGCCCCTCGCTGAGGCGTTTTGCCCAGGGAAATGGCCGCCGAGGGGGAGCTGAGGTTTCCTCCCTCTGCCTGGCCCGAAAAAGCGGAATTTGGGGCTTTCGGAGGACGCGGGGATTTCATTTTTCCTCGGGGACGCTCAGAGTTTCCGAGGTGTTTTCCTCAGGGAAACCAGAAGCGTTATTATCCCCTCAGCAGCTTCCTTCTTCCTCAGGGAAAAAGAGGACAAAACCAACCCAAACCAGAACCCGGCCCTTCTGGCAGGAACACCGGAACTTTCCTTTTCCTTCAGGAGAAGAGAAAATTAAGAAAAGCAGGATTTCCTTTCCCCTCAGAAAGATCAACCCAGAAAGTTCCCTTTCCCTCAGGAAAAATAAAGATAATAATCCCTTTTCCTCAGGAAAAGATACTTTCAAGTTCCCTTTTTCCTCAGGAAAAATAAAAATAAAGAATCCTATTCCTCCAGAAAAAAAAAAAAAACTTGAAATTTCCTTTTCCTCAAGAAAAAATAAAAGTTAAAAATCTAAAAGTTAAAAATCCTTTTCCCTCAGAAAAAATACCTTGAAATTTCCTTTTCCCTCAGGAAAAAAAATAAAAATACACTATTCCTTCAGAAAAAAAATACCTCGACATTTCCTTTTCCTCAAGAAAAAAATAAAAGTTAAAAATCTAAAAGTTAAAAATCCTTTTTTTCCCCAGAAAAAAATACCTTGAAGTTTCCTTTTCCTCAAGAACAAATAAAAGTTAAAAACCTTTTTTCCTCAGAAAAACATACCTGGAAATTTCCTTTTCCTCAAGGAAAAATAAAAGTTAAAACTCTAAAAGTTAAAAATCCTTTTTACTCAGAAAAAATACCTTGAAACTTCCTTTTCCCTCAGGAAAAAGAATAAAAATGCTATTCCTTCAGAAAAAAAAATACCTTGAGATTTCCTTTTCCTCAAGAAAGAATAAAAGTTAGAAATCTAAAAGTTAAAAGTCCTTTTACCTCAGAAAAACACACCTTGAAATTTCCTTTTCCCTCAAAAAAAGAAAAGCCACCAAATTTCCCTTTTTCCTCAGAAAAACACCAGGAACGTTTAATTTTTCCTCAGGGTGAGGGGGATGGGGGGGTTCCCCTGACGTCATAAATGCTAGAAACTTCCTTTTTTCTCAGATAAAAAACCCCAAAACCCCAAATTTGGGGGCTTTTTGGGGACCCCCCCCACCCTTATTTTCCCCAGGGCCGCCCCCGGCCCTTGGAGCCTCCCCCCCCCCCCCCGCACTCTCCTGAGGTGCCGTGACGTCACCCCTCACCCCCAGCCCCACAAACTAACTCCGGGCGCGCTTCCTCTCGGCCCTCCCAACCCTTCCTCTCGCTCGGCCGAAACCCGGAAGCGCCTCGCTATTGGGCAGCGCCTCGACGGGGCGCGCCCTCTGATTGGTCGGCGGGGAGGAGGGCGGGGCCTGACCGCCGGGAGCGCGCGGGGAGCGGAGCGAGTGAGTTTGGGGAGGGGAGGGGGGACCCTTCCCTAGCAACGGAGGTGTTGCCATGGCAACGGGGGGCACCTAGCAACGGGGGAGCGGGGCGGGGGGGGCCTCGCCCGGGGAAGGGGCTTGGGGGGGGGGAGCAGAGCTGGGGTTGCCATGCCAACGGGGGGGGGTCCCTGGTTTGGGGGGGGGGGGCTTTGGGGGTTGGGGTGGGGTCCCTTGGGGATGGGGGGGGCCTTGGGAATGGGGGGGGGGGTTGGGAAGTGGGGGGGGGCTTGGGGATTTGGGGGGCTTTGGGGATTTGGGGGGGGGAATGGGGGGACTTTGGGGGTTGGGGGTCCCTTGGGGATGGGGGGGGATTGGGGATGGGGGGGGTCCTTGGGAATTGGGGGGGGCTTGGGGATTTGGGGGGCTTTGAGGATTTGGGGGGGGATTGGGGGGACCTTGGGGATGGGGGGGAATTGGGGATGGGGGGGAATTAGGGATTGCGGGGGGGATCCTTGGAGATAGGGGGACCCTTGGGGGATGAGGGGGGCCTTTGGGGATTTGGGGGGGGCTAGGGGTTTGGGGGGGCCCTTGGAGACTGAGGGGACCCTTGGGGATTGGTGGGAAGCTTGGGGATTGGGGGGGCCTTGAGGATGGGGGGGGGGGTCCTTAGGGCTAAGGGTGGGCCTTAGCAATAGGGGACCCTTTATCAATAGGGTCTGTGGCAGTAGGGTCCTTGGTAAGGGGAGGAGGGGGCTTCACAGTGGGGGGCTCCTTTGCAGCGGGTCCCTTAGCTATTGGGGGGGTCCTCGGGGGGGCTCAGGGGGTCCCTCGGCTGTGGGATGAGGAGGGGGCTGCCCTGAGGCACGGGGGGCACCCCCCAGAGCCGGGCCGGCCATGACGGGGCCTTGTGGAAGGACAAGGGCAGGGAGCCCTTTGCTGTTTGTCTTGGCTGTGGTGCCAACAGAAAAATGTGGGGAAAAGGGGAAAAACCCAGAGAATTTGAACCCCCGAGGGATCTCATCTTCTAGCCCCGGGCTTCTG
The DNA here is from genome assembly GCF_009769625.2 of Cygnus olor. Lineage (NCBI taxonomy): Eukaryota > Metazoa > Chordata > Aves > Anseriformes > Anatidae > Cygnus > Cygnus olor. Next base: position 1,639,556 of record NC_049169.1, on the reverse strand, counting down.
GGATCGAACCTCACGCCGTGATCCTGGCACATCGGGGTTTTGATGTCCAAGGCTTGGGGAGCAGAGGCTTTGCCCCCATTCCTGCGCCCCATCTTTCATGAGACCGTGTGGAGTCCAAGCTCCCTGGCTCCGATACTCTGGTATCCATAAGAGAATCGGGGTCCTGCCGCGCTCCGCGCCATTTAAAATTTAAAATTTCAAGTGACGAGCACCGCTTCTGAATATTCACCTCCCTCGAGGCCTTCCTCGCCTTTCGTTTTCTTCCCCTTGTGGGGAGCGCGGCCTGTGGGGAGCTCAGCGCCGGCCCCGCAGGGCTGACGTGGGCGAAAAGGAGAAACCCCCCCCCCCCACGAAACCTGCTGACCCTTGGCTCCTGCTATCGACTGCCCTCACGGCTGCCAGAACTGTTCCGCAGGAGCTTATCCCCTGCCGTACAGCGCAGTAATAAAGCCAAAGTGAAGGCAGCGAGCGCCTCTTTGTTGGGAACCCTCGTATCAAGAGGAAGCCCGTCCTCTGCGGTGCTTTCGGTTTCCCTTCGTGCCTTTTCCATCATCGGGAGCTGCATTGTTCGTAGTCCTGCTCCTGCCTGCCCTCCTAAAGAAGAGAGGAGCCCTTGAAGATTTCAACAAATGCTTGCTGCCTCCCTCGGGGGATGCGCGCGAGGCCTCCGTAGGGTCCCTCGGCATCCTGCTGTTTCCGCAGCCGCCTGCGTTTGCTTCTTCAGCCACCAAACGCCCGTGGATTCTGGTTTTAGCCCATCAGCTCCTGCCAAAACTTCTCAGGCGCTGCGGGATGGAGCCAGGAGGTCGCAGGTGCAGGGGCCTCGGGCGACTCAGACTTCAGAAGCTCTGCTCTGCTTGGAGAAACCCCTGGCTGAAACGCCGGGACCGCCCTGCAAAACTTCTGAAAAGAAACTTGTGCGTCTGTTGAAGGGGTGCTCTGTGTATTCCCCTTTGCTAACCGTTTTCTTTTTCCTTGTTGCCTGCTGGCAAAGCAGTGAAGCGATTCAAAAAGATACACTTTATGGCTGGCGACTGCAGAGCTCTCGCGCGGAGCGCCGAAGGTTTGTCCTCCCTGACGCAGCCCTTGAGTCAAAAGCACAGCAGCCGGGACCTCAGCAGGGGCCTCCAGCCCAGCCAGCAGGGAAGGAGGCATCGCAAAGGTACGTTGTTTGCAAGCCCTCTGAAGCCTGAGGGATTTGGGGGAGGAAAACTTCAATAAGGTGGTAGCAAACAAGGGTTTTGGGCCATCCGTCGTCGGACTCTTGCTGTTGGAGGGTGATGCCACGCAAGGTGAGTTCAAATGGGACTCAGAAATCACTAGGACAGCTTTTTTTTTTAAGCAGCACTTTGCAAATGAGGCCTCTTTAATTCATTTCTTCATCAGCATTCCGAAACGATATGCGTTAAAATCAGCAGTAGCTGCTTGTGATTTCTTTTTTTTTCCCAAATTTCCTCTTAGCTAAGCATCGGGCTATGTTGCAGACCAGGAGGAGGACGGAAGGAACGCTCCTGGTGCTGATAAGTTTAGTCAGCGGGCGACGTGGGCTGCCTGGCTGGCAGCGAAAGAAGGGAGAAGCTGCTGAGAGCATTCCCTTCCCGAGTTTTGGTTTCCTTTTTGGTCTCCAGCGCTTTCTGGCCTTGCCGCCAGGAAGTATCTGGCCAGAAATGGCTGTTTATCTCTTAAAAGCCTCAGTATCTTATCCTGGGATAGAAGCAGCCCGATACGGGCTTGGTGCTGTGATCTTCTCATGGTGCAGAGCAGCAGCCAAACCCCAGAACCCCCAAATCCTTCTCTGCAGGGCTGCTTTCAGTGAGTTCTTCTCCCAGTCTGTGCTCACGTCCGGGATTGCCCCAGCCCAGGTGCAGCACCTTGCACTTGGCCTTGTTGAACCTCATTCGGTTCCCCTGGGCCCACTTCTCCAGCCCGTCCAGGTCCCTCAAATCCACCCTTGTCCACCCATCAAATCCATATCCCAGGGGTTCAGGCACAGCTGTTTCCACCATGCTGGGAGCCTCGCTGTGCTTCTTTGGTCATCTCTGTGCCCAGGAGCTCAAGCGCGTCCGATAGGGCACCTCTGAACCTACAAGACCCCTCTGCTACCTGCACACGGGCGTGCTGCTTGCCAGGCACACAGAGAACAGCAGCAGGCATAATTTACAGGATTTTCTACATTACTACTCCCCAGGCTTTACACATTCGTAGCTGCAAGGTCTCTTGAGAATATTTGCAGTGCTCCTCGCCAGCCTTCCGTCCTGACCCCATCCTCCTCGCCAACCTTCCACTTTTATCCATTTTTTTAATCCTTTTTTTTTTTTATCCGTTCCTCCCAGCACCAGGTTATGTGGACTGTGAGAAAAGTGAATCTTGTTCTGTTAACTTCCATAGGCCGCCAGGGAAGCTGGAGAGTTCACCTGTGATAAATTCATCTGTCTGTGAGCTGAGAAATAACGAATGCCTTCCACAGCCTCTGGTTTCCTCCGTAGTTCAGTTAGGAGCAACGTGCTTTGTGCTGTTTCTGATGCTTCCCTGATGCTTTTCCTCCTCTTTCCGTAGCCCAAGGGCAGCAGAAAAGCATCACGGATTACTTCAAGATCTCCCAGACACAGCAAGTACGTGGGGAAAAGAACGTAAGAGTGAAGGAAGAGCTGCTGGACCCTGTTTTCATCGAAGCTGATGAGTCTTTCAGCAGCGTCTCCGCTTTGCTGGAGGCCAGTGGTGGTTCATCCTCCTTTCTGGAGGACGAGGACTTTGTACCCGCTCCCAGGAAAAGCTCCAGAAAACGGCCTCGGTCCTCTGCAGCTGCAGGCAGACCCAAGAGAGACCACGATTTGTGGGGCGAGCCTGAGCAGAAGCCAGTGGTTCGTCCCAAACGTGCCCAAACCAAGCACGAACTCGATGATGTCGAAGTGGAACCGATCCCTGATGCACACTACGGGCTCCTGGGGACTCGCAGCTGGGAGGTGCCTCAGGGAAGCATCGCAGATCTCCCAGCTGAAGTCCTGAGGAACGTCTTCGCTTTCCTGCCAGTGACTGACCTGTTTCAGAGCGTGAGCCTGGTGTGTCACTGCTGGAGGGATGTAGTCAGCGATCCGCTGGTAAGCCCTGCTGATTGATTTGGGCCTGTCCTTCTCTGCTGCTCTGTTTTTTCTCAGTGTTGTGGCTTCACAGGTTGCTGTAGGTGCATCCCTGCTGTGTCTGTCTCTCTTTGTCACCTTAATTCCCTAATGCCCACATCCTTTCCATCCTTTCTTATTCATTTTTCTGATTTTTTTTGGCCTTCAGGACTGCAGTGAATACCTCCTCAGATGACAGCCTCAATACTGGGGTAACTTCCTGTGATGCGTTCTTCCCTTACGTGGAAAGAACATCCTGTAAAACTCCCCCAAATCCCCTTTCACCCTTTTCTGTGCAGTTTTTTTTGTTTGTTTTCCTGACAGGGATCATGCAGGAAATTTTGGTTATCAGAGTGGACTGTGTCCTTTCACAGCCAGTGTACATCACTGTCCCCAGCCTGTGTGTGTGTCTGTGTGTGCGGGGTCAGTTGTAGTTAAATAGTTTTACAGGAATGGCCTTTAACTCTGTTTTTACAGAGCTTGGTTCATCTGCAGTCAACGCCATCGTGGTACAAACAGTCACAAGCCCTCTGGCCGTTGTTTTGGGGGCAGCAAGGATCTCTGTGCTTCACTTAAAGGTGGCTCAGAGGCAGTTGGCACCACTCGACTTGCTCACCGTTCACTCTGTAAACCCCCAGCTTGTACAAAAAGGTTGTCCCAGCCTCATTCAGAGTGGTGGGGGACTAACCACAGCCCACGTTTTTGTAGGGTGCCAAGTTCTTCTGATAAATTTGAGTGCGCAAGGTAAGATGTCAAACAGGAGGTGTCCTGCACTCGTTGCTTTCCCAGCACAGCACGCAAGCTTTGAGCCTGACCGGCCAGCAAGATGCTTGGAAAATGCGTGCACTGAATGCTCCCTGTGCTCAAGTCCTCTCCCAAGGCTGCTCTTTGTTTTGTAACAGCCTAAAAGGCATCGCCCTGGCAGTTTTTACTGAAGAAGTCCAAGCAGCAGGGTGTAGGGCTTCATGGGCACATGGATTTTGAGCACTGAAACCCTTCTCAGAGCAGATCTGCGCAACGGTGCGGGAAATATCCTCATTCCTATAAGAACTGGACATTTGAAACCAAACTGATGTCACCCTGTTCCCATAATTCTAGAAAAACCAGCCTTTTTTAGACATGTTGACAGTCTATGAGGAGCAAGCTCTTCTCTCTTTCCTTCCCCATCTCATGCTAGGTGCCTGTTTCCATCGAGCTACAGGGACTTTTTGAAATTGGGGTCCTCTTTGGACGTCACGTTGAGTAGCTTATCGCCAGAAGAAGCCTGTTTTCCAGTGCTCTGGGGTGAAAGGTGGTGATTTATGTTTCACGTTCCAGTTCATTCCTTGGAAGAAGCTGTACCACCGGTACCTGATGAAGGAGGACGTGGCCCTGTGCACAGTGGAACAGATCTTGCAGGATTTTGCCATAACAAAGCAGCATGAAGGGGCTGTCTTGGGGCTGATCAGGTAAGTCCACTTCAGCGCTTGACTTTGTAGCTGTAGATCCTCAGGCCTCTTTGCTTTGGGTCTCGTCCCGTTTTATCCTGTGAATTGCCAGAAGAGAAGTGGGTTTGTCTTCTAAACGGGTAGGGGATCTACAGAAATATGAGGAAGGAGGAATTATTTTAGCAACAGAAATCACCAGGGGTGGTATAGAATTAGGCAAAAAGCACCGCCTTCTTCCTCTTCTTTGCTGAGAGCTCAGGTAACGAGCTTGGATGCCAGCACCCGACAGGCGAATCCCCAAATAAAAAAAAATAGCGTTGTTTTGCTTTGGAGAGGGCATTTTCCTGTAAGCTCACTTGATAATGCTTATTTACACACGCTGCTGCTCCCGTTCTGTGCAGGTACGTCTCTGCCATTCCCACCAACAGGAAGGTAGATCCCGGCGTGGTTCTCCCACTCCTGAGGAGTCATCACCTCTTCTCCAAGGCTGAGGTCTGCATCGCCAACACGCTGCCCCACTTACAGAGCAGGACGGGGGTAGGTTTTATTCCTCTCCTTCATCCCCAACAGCTGCTGGTGCTTTGAGGTTGTATCTCCCCTCTCACATCTAGTTTTCCCTCTGGAGTTTTACTCTGTGCTGTTCAGGGTGACTGAAGAGAATTTAACTATTCATCATGGCATAAGTGGTTTTTTTTTTTTTTTTTGAGTTTGAAGCAGGGTTTACCTGTTTCTAAAGGTTCAAAGCTTCTTGCTCAGTCTTCCTTGTTGTTCCCTGCACCAGCCTGAGAACGTGTGGGCCGTAATCACAGCTATGGTGCTTTTCTCCGACGGCGTCCGCGATATCCAAAAGCTGATAGCATGTCTGCAGAGACCCTCCTCTGCCCTGTCCGTCGTGGACGTGACCGAGACCCTTTACTGCATAGCCACGCTGCTGTATGCGATGAGAGAGAAGAGCATTGCCATCACTAACAGGTGAGGAGTGGAGAGATGCTTCCTGCCCGACTGCCCCTTTCAAGGCATGGCAATATGTGATATTCGCAGTGAATATATGCTAGTGAGCATATATTCTGTTCCTGTTGGTTCGGGCTCTCCAGTTCCTTCATGCATCCAGTTTCTTGGGAACATTGTGTACAACCATAGCCTTCTGCAGGAACGTTTGGGAGCGTTGCCTTTAGATTTGCTTTGATTCCTGGACTGTTTCAGAATCCACTTCTTTTTCAGAAGAAGAACAAGTTTCGAGTCCATTTATTTATTCGAGAAAAATAACTTTTTTTCAGAAACAAAAGCAGATTTCAAAGCAACTGTAGAAATTTCTGCTTAGAATTAGATAAGTATCAGTTAAAACAGTGCATTTATTACTTTGTTGAGACTAGTTACTCACTTCTGTCTTCTTAAATGATGCTACAAGTCCCCTGGGCCCTCAGTGCCTGTGCTTAGCAGTCTATTCTGCACCTTCTGGTCACAGAGGTGCCTGGTAATGCAGGTCAGAGCCCAAAGGTTGCTTCAGAATTGCAGTGAGGGTGAGGTAAGGATTAAGGACACACATAAATTCATGTAAGACCGGAAAGGAACTGCACTGGAAAACAAATCTATAGCCAGAAAGACGACGGTTCTGTAAGTTGCCCTCTGCAAGTTCTAGTCCAGCCTGAGTTGGACACAGCAGAGTTCATCCTCTGTTTAACCATGGGCTGTGTGCTCGTGCGACCAACCAGGGAAATCAGGATGCTTGTTTGGCCTGTCAGTGACTGCTAATTGCTGGCTAAATTCATTAACTTGAGTAAACGTCTGTGGAAGATGTGGCAGACAGAGGGCGTCACTCACCAGTAGTCAAAGTCACCCACATCCCGTCTCCATCTCCTTGAACAACCTACACTAGGAGAAATATGAATGACCACCTCTCTTCTGCCATCATCTCTTCAAGCCACACCGGGATTTTGATTATAAGGAGGAAAAATGTCCTTGAGGGACTGTCTGGGACCTATTTGCAGCTCCTAGAGCAACCAGTGAGTCTGAGCGTGCAGGTCACCTAATGTGAGACCCAAAGTCTTTCTGGGAATCTGTCCTAGAATCTGGCCCAGGGTGGCAGCTGGTAGGTCCCAGGAACAAAGCTGCACTAAAAGAGTTAAACCACAGTAGTGGCAAGCCTGACGTAGGACAGTGAACTTGGAGGGAAATTAATTTAAAACCACAGAGTCACTGGGCTGCTCTCTTTGCAGTACCAAAGCCCCATGAAGCATTGTCAGGGCTAGCACACTTGTATAAAATAATTATATGACAGTTACTGAAACTGATTCACTTTAGAGGTCTAAATTAGCCCCAGGTTCTCTCTCAGGCTGCCCCGGACTCTTGCTGATGGTGGTTTGGCAGAACACAAGGGTTCTGTGGACTCTGCTCCCACTTCTGTGGACTCTGCTCCCTGTTCACGTTTCCGTGACAGAGCCTGGAACACAAACTTTGCAAACCCCGATCAGGAGCAAGGGAGAGGCCACAAACAGAGCTGTCCCCGCAGCGCCTTTGCAGTCACTTTTCAAGGTATCACTGACTACATTTTTAAAGTAGTAATATTGTCTTTACAACTCACTAAAGCGCTCGCTGGAGCCTTCCTCCTGCAATTTGTTCCAGCGTTGTCTCAGATCTTCGTGCCTGATGCACTGGGGTATCCTCAGTGCTGCACAGTGCAGGCAGCAGAAAACTTTCTAATGAGCTTCAACAGAAAAGCTGTTGGCTTATTCCCTTTGGAAAAGAGTTTGGGTCCTACCACTTTGCTGGAAAAGGTGGCTTGCTTGGGCTTTGTGCGTTCCTCTGTTGGAAGCATTCAAAATGTTGGTGTCTTTCAGGTGGCTGCAGGATTTTAATTTGTTCCTGATGATTTCCCAATGATAGATTCCCTTTTTTTCCTTTCTGCCAGGATCCATTACAATGTTTTCTACTGCTTGTATCTGATGGAAAATGCTTCAGTAACTATGCCACAGATGATACAAGAGGAAACACAGTCTTCACAGTGCAGACAGGACTTCTGGTCCAGGTAATGATATTATAGGTGGTCCCAGAAGGTCACCGGCGGAATGGTGAACCCTGGATATGGAGCAAACATCTCATGGCAAGGCCTAGTTGACAAGACTCCAAGATTCCTACGGATTGGTACAAAACCTTATCCTACTCTTTGCCATCTTCTGCCTGAATTCTTAGAAGAAAAGCAGAGGCAGACCTTAAATCTGGAAAAATTAAATTACTGGATTTAGAAGTCTTTATTAACCAATGGGGCTAGGTGTTGGTGGAACACTGTGATGGCTACTGAAATTTTGCACAGCCTGAATCACCCCGAAATGCCCTCCCAATTCATGGCTCTCCCTAAGATAAGAGGCCTTGGAAAGAGGAGAGAATTCGTGCTATAATTTTAACAGCCAGTTCCTCGAGAAGTGCAAGCTGCAGTCGTGCAAAATGGGGGCTGGCTTGCTGGTGATGTTACTGTAGTGCAAGTAATGTGCTGGTTTTTTTAATAAGAATGTTATTTTCTGTGAATGGGAGGAAAGAAGACACCAGCTGCAGGATATTGATTCAGCTCCTGTTTTCTGGATCCTGTTGGATAACTGTTATTTATTAACTGTTACATATACAGCTGCTATAATTTATCACTGGTTGGCTGCCTAGGAAGGAAGGGAAGGTAGGAGTGAAACAGTTCCAGGGCCTGCAGAGAACCAGGCTTGATGCCCCTTCTGTTGCAGTTATCCTGGGCTGAGTCACTGAGCCTCCTTGTCCTCATCCCCAGTAACGCCTTCATCCCTCACAGAGGCCCAGCAAAGATAAATCCTATAAAATCACTGATGATTTAAGGTGCGACAGTGATAGAGGCCATAATGAAAAAGAAACCCAACAGATGTTGGGTTTCATTGCATCTTGGTTTCCCAGCCCTTTCACTCTTTCCTTTGTAAGTCTTTTTTTTTTTTTTCTAAGCAGAAATTAGCTTGTTCCATAAAAAAAAAAAAAAGTCCTGGGCGCTGTGAAATGTCAAGGATGCTTAAAGAAGGCTTTCAGCACTTACACATCCTATGGGGGAGGCCCCTGTGAGAAGAGCTGGTTCGTGCTGATTACAGGTTTCAGAGCTTTATGAATAAAACAATTGCACTCCAGCTGGAGGTGCTGAATGCCTTTCTAAACATTAATCAAAGCTCTCAACTCCCATGTGAGGCAGGGGTAATTGATGTCCTACACTGAAAAATACGAGAGCAGTTTGAGATACATGCTCCTAAAAGCAACAAAACACCCCAAACCTAAGTTGCTGTTTGTTTTCAATGAGCCTAAGCCGATGAGGTGCTCAGTTCATTTTGAAAGCATGGCTTAGGGCCCTTGAGGAGATCTTTTCCCATGTAACCTTCCACAAGGTTTACTTTTTAGTTTTGCACTCTCCAGGCTTTTCTTACTCAGCGGAAGGGGCTGCTCTTCTCATTTGCACAATGACTACAGTGCCACATTCCTGCTTGTGGGGTGGGAGAAATCACTCGTGGGTTTCCTTCTGCCGTTAGTACATTTGGTTTTGTGGCAGGATTTTTCTTCTTAATTCCTTTTGCTCCTTTGTGTGTTTTTTTTCTTTTCATTTTTTAGTTGTTTGTCCGAAGTGAAACTGACTCACGAACAGCAAAGGATTTTGAATCACAAAATTGAGCGTGGTCAAGTGGTGAAAATTATGGCATTTGCAGGTAAGAGCCAGAAATTATGCTGTAAGAATAAGTGAGCAGCCTCTAATTCTGCTCCTTCCCTCCCTGCTTCTTCTGCCTGAGGAACCGTGTGGATTTCAGGGGATCAACCTTACCTTTAATCACTGCAAAAATCAGAGAAAGCTTTTGCAGAGGAATAGGAACGGTGGCTACCACTGTGCAAGCTGCTTAAATGTCGTGGTGGGGCACAGTGCTGGAAACGAGCGTGTGGGCACTGCTGATGACTGCCCAGAGCAGGTTGTCAGGAAGCCAGGAGAGGAGAAGCGACTCCCCACGTGTTGCTTCATCGTGTGCTGAGTCTGTTTCACGGTGTTATTGCCTGCAGGCCACTAGACGGAGCTGCTCTTACTTGATCAGACTTAGCACCTCTGTAGGAGCAACGCAAGCCAAGAAATCGTCTGCACTTGCACTCTGTTTTGAAAAGGGGAATCACTAAAAATCAAGGAAGCTTATTTAAAGAGAAAGGGAGAAGTAAATCATCTCCCTTCACCTGCAGAGTTTCCTTTAAAGACACCCTGCTGGGGGCTCAGAGCTAATTCCTGTTCTCTGCCAAGTTACGCACAGAGCTAAGCAGCACAGTACAGAAGCCACCGTTGGTGGTTTCTGATGTCTGGAAAAAGCCATGAACTCTTGACAATTCCTGTGTAACTACAACAAGGCAGAGCAGAAAAAGAGCTCGAGGAGCTGCTGACAAAAAGTACAAAGCCTTGTAACCCTTCTCCAAAGGTGAAGATCCTTGCGAAAGGGTCTGTTAGCTAAATGCAACGCAAAGGATGCCTTAGAGTGAGTGAAGCCGTGGTAGAAAAGCTGAAAGTGTTTCTGCATCTATGCTCTGCGTACAAGGTCTTGGAAGCACCGGATCCTTCCCTAGGGGGTCCACCAAAGATTTGATGTCAAATTCAAGCAAGAAATGTGGTGGATGAAATACACTTCGGTACTGTTCATTTCGTGGTCTGGGCTGTATCGCCCAAAGGAAAGGAACCCATGAATCATTTAAAAGAGCAATTCTAACATTTCATTTACCAAGCTTTCTCTCAAGGGGACCGGTATTTTCACGTGTGCTCAGAATTCTAGAATATTGGGTAGCAAAATGCTTTTTTTAAAAAGCTTTTTGGCTGCAGAATGTGATTTTTCAAAACCGCTCTGCTCCGCGGCTTCTGCTGATTTCATTTGAGGCGGTGCAGAAATTCCCATTAGCTGCAAATAGCCCTGCGGTGCCACTAGGACAGCAGCGGAGGGGGAAGGTAAAGCTGCTAAAATTGGGCAGGTTTGTTCGTTCATTCCTGTCGATGATTTTTGGTTACTCTCCTCTGTTCTCCAGGTACAGGAAAGACCTCGACTTTGGCCAAGTACGCGGAGAAGTTTGCCGACCTCAAATTCCTTTACGTGTCATTCAGCAAAGCTGTTGTGGAGAGGGGAAAATCTGTCTTCCCCAGAAACGTTACGTGCAGGACTTTCCATTCATTAGCATTTGGAAGCGTTGGCAAATAGTGAGTGGGGATTTCCGATTCGTTTGCTGAAGACCAGGGGAGAAGGGAATACATGGCAGGAAAGGAAGGTCTGGTTGTGAAGTAATTATCCACAACTCAAGGAAGCAAAAATAATGGCAGGAAACACTTGATTTCTTTTAGCTGCCTCACTCCAGACTCTTAATTGCCTTGTGATTCAGTGGCGAACCCACTCTAAACTCTGCTTTTCTTCAGCAGAGAAGGGGGTTTTGTAACCTGAGTTGTTCTAAGGATTCAGTTTCCAGCACCATCAGCACTTCTGTTGGGGCATCTGTGCTGCAGGCAGAAGGGAAAATGAGCCGTGGCACAAAAGAGGAGAGGAATCCTCCTGCCTGGCTCTGAAAACAATCCGTAATTGCTGGGGTGAACAATGGGAATACCTCTCTGGCTTGACGTTTTGTCTATGAAAATCTATAAAATGAACGAGTTTTTGCTTCCACCAGGAATACAGTGAGGTTAAGTAGGTGCAGATTTTTAAGATGTTCCATTACTAGGTTAAAGTGGGGTATATAAAACAGCTTCTCTACGTATTAGTGTGCAACATGACCTATCTTTTCCGGTCGGCTTTTTGTGTATGTTTCAACATCTCTTATTTTTCACCGTCTGTGGCACAGCTATAAAGAAAAAGGCAAGCTGAACGTGTCTAAGCTGACAGCTTATACCATGAGCTTCCTCATCCGGAACCGTGCTGGACAGTCTCAGGTCATAAGAGGAAAAACAGTCCTGCAGACCCTCGAAAACTTCTTTTCCTCTTCAGATGAAGAGATCTGTGAAGAGCACACTCCTATTTGGTTCATAAACACCCACGGAGAGAAAAAACTTGTCAGCCAAGAAGAAAAGAAAGTAAGTACCCATGGTGAAAGAAGAGTCGGGCTGCAAGGTGTAGAATATTTCTGTAGGGGCTGTAGTCATCCCTTAGCTCTCATAGTTCATGGGTATTCGTGCTTCAGCTGTAAGAAATGACTGTCAAAACCTATTCTGGCGACAAATCCAAAGGAACCGGGCCAGATCCCTTCGCACAGCTGGTTTTTAGACAGGAGATTTACAACTGTTGCTGCTCAGTGCAAATGTTTCTTCCCTGTAACAAAACAGAGAAAGGATTTTATGTATTTGTATCAGTACCTCAGGGGCACTGTGACATTGTGTGTGGAGATGATAAACATTTTTGTTGTAATTTTGATACACAAAGCCAAAGCTAAGCATTCTAATCTGGAGCACAAACGTCCTAACAAGCCCTAAAGGACTGGCATTGTGGACAACGTGGGCTGGAGTCGTGGAGAAAATAAGCCTTTATGCTCTGCCTTGATAACAGCTGATCAGATCCAGCCCAGCTGGCACAAATCCTGTCTGCAGTTGTTGCTGCTGGCAGGGAATGAATTGTAAGCCTCAAAATATTAAATACCTTTAAACACCTCGCAAGCCATGCAGAGAAACACAAATAAATACAAGGTCTGTGTAAGTGTACAGAAGGTAGGGGGTCTTGTTTCATGTTGTCCTAATAGCTGGACCAAAGAAATGTTCTTTTCAGGAGGCTGCTGCTGGAAAAGACTGCTCTGGGGAGAAGTTAACTTGTAGTGAAACAAAAGAGAAAAGGAGGAGAAAGGCTTCAGAGAATTAGACGTGGACAGGCTATATTTTAAGCCAGTAGGAAAAGTTCAATAGGAAGTTGTCTGGAAGCAGGGAAGGAATTTGGGAGGGATATTGCGTTTAAATGCTGCAAGCTGATAGCTTGCCTGTACCAGCTGCTCTGCCATCTCAAGGTCTGCTCTGCCTGGACTATTTTTCTGCTTAAAGCAAATTATCCTGACCTTTCTGTTTACTTTTTCTAGATCAATGTGGAAGAAGCAAAAGAGATATGGCACAACATGAAGGACCTGAACGGAGATGTAGAGAAGAAATACAAGATAACTTGTGATGGTAAGAGAGTACAGATGTCAAATAGCCTTCAGGTGAAGAGCAGTAATACAAAACTGAAGGGATACATGGCTCTTACTGCTGGCTGTGTACCAGGAATAAGCTTCAAAAAGTACAAAATTCCTGTTCGGCTGCCACTAGCTCACCAGGGAGCCCAAAAGCAGGAGGTTTACACTTTTCCTACTTGGCCTCAGAGTTGGTGGAACTATTTGGATGTGTGTGATTGGCAGCAAAGTCACGGAAATTCTGTGTCAGACAGAGGGCAGATGGGTGCTAACAGAGGGAGTGCTTCTTGCTTACACCAGCACACCCTTTCCTCTTCTTGGCATCTGTGAGATAGTGCCAGGGGTGGCTTGTACTGGGGAAAACCTTCTTCCTTGTCATCTCCTTTGTGCAATTATGCATCAGCATAGTTGCCTTCCACCAGTGCAGTCAGGCTGCTTTTTTTTTACTTTATTTCATCCTTCACACAGCCGAAGAGGGACAAGCGACATCTGGGAGCAACAGGATTTTGCAACCCTCCTAAATGTCATGCGACTTCCAAGCAAGGAGTAGGGCCAGAAGTTGCTTTTCTTAAGAGATCACGACAAGCAGATGAGCTTCTCACTGACACGCTTTGTTCTTTCTCTCAGGATATTTGAAACTCTGGCAGCTCAGTAAGCCTCAGCTTTCAGGATATGATGCCGTTTTTGTCGATGAAGCACAGGACTGCACCCCAGGTGAGTGGTGGCAGGAGAGCTGCAACCTTCCCAAGCACCTTACAGACAGCACGTTCGTGTGCTCAGGAAGGGTGGGTGTGAGAAGTAGCACAGTTTAAAAATGTCTTTCTTTCAGCTGTAACATTATAACTGACCCTTCACTTGGTCCCAGATCCTTGCGAACTGAGTAAAGCAGCTTGCAGTAGCAGCAGGGTACAGGAGAACATATGCAGCAGCAGAGGGGCAGTAGCTTTTAATAGCTTTGGGCATCCAGACATGCCATCCAGCCCATTTTGCTAGTGCCTTGCTTTAACAGCATAGCCAAGGATGTGACTTATTGCAAAAGCAGAGAGACGTTCAGTGGTTCAGCTATCAGAAGAGCAGAGCTGCTCCATCCCAACCAGGCACAGCATGCAGGTCTTGCCTGTTCCTTGCACCACTCTGGGAGTTCCTGAGTGTTGGGGTTTAACCCAGCAGACAGCTAAGCACCACACAGCCGTTTGCTCAGTTCCTCCCTGCCCTCCCACATGGTATTAAAATCAGAAGAAAAGTTCAGGAACTCCTAGGTTGAGATAAGGACAGTTTAAGAAAGAAAAAAAAAATAAGTTTAGGAAAAAAAAAAAGAATAAAATAAGAATAAAAAAAAAAGAAATGCACAACTTAATCGCTCACCACTCACCAACCAGTGGCCACTTCGTCCCTGAGCAGCAGGAGCCCTTCTGGCCAGCCCCCTCCGTTTTATTGCTCAGCATGACATCTTATGGTATGGAACGTCCCTTTGGCCAGTTGGGGTCAGCTGTCCTTGCTGTGTCCCCTCCCAGCTTCTTGTGCACCCTCAGCTTCCTTGCAGGGCGGTATGAGAAGCTGAAAGTCCTCGATCCAGTGTAAGCACTGCAACAACTAAAAAGTGGGCGTGTTATCAGCGTTATTCTCATCCTAACCCCAAAACACAGCACCGTGCCAGCTACTAGGAGGAAAATTAACTCTATCCCAGCCGAAACCACTGAGCCACGTAGCAGAAGACTGTCGGCTTTCTTTGCCAGAGATATGAGGAGTAGCTCTCTGTTGTAAAGCAGGTTGAATTGTTTCTGCCTGGGGATCTAGGTGGATTGAATTGTGTGCCGAGGAACACAGGAAGGGGGACAGAAGATGGTTTGGTCTTTTCAGCAGCTGTTAGGCTTCATCAGACCATCTCCCACTTGTACTCTTTGGACACTGGGACTTGGGGGATTTGGCTGTGCTTTCACAGCTGTGTGTGATGCAAGCAGTCGTTCTGGCAGCATGACAGAGCCTTGTGCATGCTGTCTGAAGGGGACTGCAGGGCTAAAATACTGGGAGGATGCTTGCAGAGCTTCTAATGAGCTGCACGATTCCCTTTGCTGCTCCCCAGCTCGCTTTCTCCTGCAGCTGTGCTGACCTCATCTTAAATGCCGTGAGTTGTGAGGAAAGAGATCTTGCCTCGATACAGGAACACGATAATTCACAGTTCCCTCTTGCTTTATGAGCAGGCTCCCCTTTAATGCTCTGATGTTTTCCTGCAGCCATCGTGGATATTGTGCTCTCACAGACATGCGGCATAATCCTCGTGGGAGACCCCCACCAGCAGATCTATAGCTTCCGAGGTGCCGTCAATACCCTCTACACGGTGCCTCACACCCACATCTACTACCTGACCCAGGTAAGATGAGGATTTGCTGCTCTCTTTCTCTGGTCAGATGCCAGATGCAGTAGAAAATGTCTCATGCCCTTCTTCAGAAGGCATCTAGCTGCCAGACTTCTTGAGTTCACCATCATGGAGTATTTGCTGCTCCTGGATTAGTGGCATACTCTTCAAACTCTACACCCACTGTGCTGGAGTGATCCCACCTTGTCGTTAGGAAAGGTGCGTGGCTTGAAAAATGGGTAGTGGGGTATTGGTTTTTTGGCCTGATTAACAATGCAGCTACACAATTTTCACAGCTAACATAAGGGAGGAACCTTTAGGACTCTTTGCAGAATGAATCAGATTAAAACAAGACAGCCTGGAACGGCTCGGGGGGGATTTGGGTGCTTTTTCTAAGAGAAATGTTGTCCAGAAGGTTGGTGGAAGTTGTATTCTCTCTATATAGTAATACTTTTGTAGGTTATAATGACTTCCTCTTTTCCTGCTTTCTGTTTCCTTCCTTTTTCCACGTAGAGTTTCAGATTTGGTCCTGAAATAGCTTACGTTGGAGCAACCATTCTGGATGTCTGCAAGAGCGTCAGGAATAAGACGTTAGTGGGTGGAAACCAAGAGGGTAAGTCGTGAAGGTGGCAGGTCTGTTTGGCGCCTGCGAGTCACAGAGCTACCAAAGCTTAGAATCATAGAATCCCAGAATGGTTTGGGCTGGCAGGGACCTCAAAGCCCACCCAATTCCACCCCCTGCCATGGCAGGGACCCTTCCCAGCAGGCCAGGCTGCCCCCAGCCCCATCCAGCCTGGCCTTGGGCACCCCCAGGGATGGGGCAGCCCCAGCTCCTCTGGGCAGCCTGGGCCAGGGCCTCACCGCCCTCGTAATAAAGAATTTATGTCTCCCTGGAGCCTTCTCTTCTCCAGGCCGAGCACCCCCAGCTCCCTCAGTCTGTCTCCACAGGAGAGCTGCTCCAGCCCTTTGATCATCCTCGTGGCCTCCTCTGGACTCACTCTAATAAGCCCATCTCAGGATTAATCCTGATTTATGAGAATCTTTGTTTTTTAAATATCTAGTTTCCAACTGCCCTGGCTGACTGGGAATTTCTTTGCGCAGGTGATGTGAGAGGCAGCATGAAAGGGAAGATAACAATCCTATCACGAAGCAATTTTAATGTGTTCGAGGACGCTGTGAGGCTTACTGGGAGACAGGGGCAGATTAAAATACGCGTGATTGGGGTAAGGAGAAATTGCCATTGCATCTTTTATGTCTCCGGGCCTGCAGCAGTGACACCTTTGTAGGTCTTGAAATAAGCGTGGTCACTGTTGTCCTTAGCACCCAGGTTTAAAATTAACATTCAAGGAGAAAGCCTGGTTATTTGGAGCAGCTGTTCCTCAAACCCATGCAAGCGTGGCTCCCTTTTTAGGATCATCCGTCTGTGCGGTGTGGCCTCTTATTTCATCGGGTTCAAATGAGGCAGCAGCAGCTCCAGTCTGCTGGACAGGGCGAGGGAAGAGTGACACATGGCTGCAACACGTCACTGCGACTGTTTGCAGTAGATGGAGTGCTGCTAATTGCTTTTGGCTGCTGGCAGCATCACTGTGATCCTGTATTAGGGAAATAAAAATCAGCTCTAATTGCAGGCAGAGTGTAAGCACCCTCCTCGTCTCTGCCAGCAAGGAAAGGCAAGCTGTGCCCCGAGAGAAGAAACATTTTTCAAGCTCTCTTGTGAGACAAAGACAGCGGTTGAAGCTGGAGGTGACCCTGGGGCTTGTAGATGCAGTGATCACTCCTAATTTCCAGTCCTGTGGTGGGCTGGTCCCAGTCTCAATATACCCAGGAAAGCCCGGGTAAGCTGGTTTGCCAGCCTTGCTGGTGAGGGGAATTGAGATTTCCAGCAATGCTGAACATTAAACCCTCGAGGAAGCTAAGCTAAGGCTGCACCTAGCTACCCTTCACCTTTCTCTGACTTCTGTCACTTCCATTTCACTTTTTTTCTGCATCAGTTTGAATGTTAATGTTGTTCGAGCCATGGAGTAATTCAGCATCTAGAAGGTAAACGTATTTGATAATAAATCTGAAACTGAATAAATTGGAATGTTTCTCATAGGGTCTTTATTAGAAACAGGTAAAATTCTGATCTTTTAAACTCTGTGGGTTGAGATATCACCTCTGAAAGATTCACTGGAAAACTCAGAGCATCAGAATCTTTGCAGTTCTGAAGTCTGCACTGAATTTTCATCTGAATCTTCACAGTTCTTCAGGTCTGCACTGAATTTGCATCTGCAAAAAGCACCCATCTATCTGAAGCAGGAGCCCGTGTGTGCATGTCTGCAGAAATTCACGTGCTTAAATTGCGGGGACGTTTTAACAATGCTCCCCATTTCAGAAGCATCAGAAGAATCCTTAGTCTTCAAACTCTGAAACACGGATAGCTGTGATTTAATCTGAGATCCTGTTCTGCACCTAGAAATGTAAAAGCACAGAGAATGAACAGCTGTCCTAGTGCTGAATGTGTTTGAGGAAGAACCTGGTGTTCTGAGTTTTAGGCTGATATTTTAAGTTCTTTTTTTTTTTTTTTTTTCTCTTTCTACTGGGAAGTTGCATTTTGGAATTGAGGAAATGCTTGAACTGACTGCCCTGCAGCAAAATGCTCATCTGTCCCTGCGGTTTTAGCATTGTGGAGTGAGAAGTGTAAGCTAAGACCGAGGCCTTTGAGAGAACAAAACAAAAGAAACTGGGAAACAAGGAGGGGGAGATATTTACTTTCTGAAAGTAAATATTGCCGAAGCGGAGCATTTTGGTTTGGTTTACATGACTAAAACATCTACAGGCAGTTTATCAAGCCTGTCTGCCTTGTGGTGGTCCATCATTTCAGGAAAGAGGCTGCAGCTGGCTCCTGCAGAACAACATCAAGTCCGTAGGCCAGGAGCATTTACAGCACAACAGATATCTAAAGTTTGTTTTAACAAAGCAATGCGCAGCTATTAGAAGCTAAAATGAACAAAACATTAATTTTTTTGTTAGTGAAAGAGGTAACATAATAGGAATAATTTTCCCTCTGCATCTTCAACACGTTTCCTTTATTCCCTCCCTCATCAATAACCACTGGGCCCTGTTGGCTTATCTAGAAACTCTAGGCAGCACCTTTTCTTGTGTATTTAAAAAAAATAATTGTCGTGGTTTTCTGTTTTTTTTTTTCTTTTCATAGGGGCTTGCCTGTTTTGGCCTGAGCAGGATTTATGATATTTGGAAGCTCAGCCAACCCGCGGATGAGCGGAAGGAAGGTGAGTACATCCTCACCCTTCTTTCTGTGAGCCTTGCTCCAGCAGCACTGACGTTTTAGTGCAATGGAAGGCTTCTTGGTGTTTTATTTTATATTTCCTCAGGCCGATGTGGCCTGGCTGGTGTTAATACCAGAGAGGCAGAACCTGGGGGGTCTGCGTTATGCAGCCCTCTGCAGTTTCCTTCTGCCATGCCTTGAGTACAAGAGGCTGATAAACGGCTATAAACCGATAGGTTGGGATTTTTTTTTGCCTTTTGTTTTCTGATTTAATTTCATTTTTCATTTGTCAAAAGGCTTTTCCTGTTTGGTTGGTTGATTGTTGGTTGTTTTTTTTTTTAATATCTATAACCTAGTTTGTCGAATGCTCTGTCACGTGGTTCCTTTTCTCTCGTGGGTATTGTTTAGGAAATGAGTCATTCATTTAAAATCTCCCTCTGCCTTGGCAGCGATTTGTGTGCATTGTTATGTACAGAGCAGAGAACAACAAACGAGTTACTGAACTGCCGGAGGGGGGTTGTGTGATTGATCATATACGTGTCGTTACTGGTTCTGGAATACCAGACACTTGGAAAACTCCTCTCCATCTGGGTAAAAAGAAGGAATAATGCAGGTTGGAAGGGCCCTAGGGCTGTCTCTGGTCTGAGTCCCGTCTCCAGGCTCTGAAGGTCCCATTAGAGCCTTTCCAGACTGCTCAGTTTTTCCCCTCAATTGTGAATTTTTTACTCCGAAATTTGATCAGAAATCAAAAATGCCTTCTATTATATGTGCCTGTAAAGTTAACGTGTCCTCTTCTACATTCTCCTCAGCAAACCTTGTCATAAATGACCCCTTTATCAGAAGATGGGAAGAAACCGATGGCTTCATCGGTTTGAGGGACTACGCAACGCGCATCGATGACAAGGAGCTGCAAGTGAAGATTGCAATAGTGGAGAAATACAAGGAGCGGATGCCTGAGCTGGTGCGGAAGATTGAGAGCAGCCATGTGTCACGAGAAGCTCTGGCAGGTAAAGCCGAGCCAAGTCTTAGAGAAACAAACTCGGGTCTTTTTTCACTCCAGCTTCAGTGCTGAATCCACCTCATCCTGCACAGAGGCTGCGCTTGGGTTAAGCCAGCCTTTTAGGGAGAAAGGGAGGAGAACAGCAGCTTTCGGGGTACATTTTGGGCTCCAGGTGGAGTTCAGGGCAATGAATCCGCCACCAAAGGATTGCTTTAGGCGGCTTCGCTAGAGGC
This sequence comes from Cygnus olor, assembly GCF_009769625.2. NCBI lineage: Eukaryota > Metazoa > Chordata > Aves > Anseriformes > Anatidae > Cygnus > Cygnus olor. The sequence goes on along the minus strand of NC_049169.1, from coordinate 1,620,014 downwards.
AAACAAAGCTTTGGATGTGGCATTTTCTGTAGATGGAAAGCCCCAGGGCTTTATTCTCTTCTTGTGATTCCTGGTGTAGTTGCCCTGCAACTTGCTAACTAAAATTTGGGACTTGGGGGACAAAGCAATCATGCTGAAAACTCATCAAATAAAGAGTGTTCCTGTTCAGGAGCTGGGGCTGCGGTTCCGGCTGCTGGTAACCAGACATTTTCCCTGGCAGGGAAGTTGTCTGTAGCAGTCTAGATTCCTGTTAGCAGTGCTTCGCTTCCAGTTCGTATTTGGGGAGAGGTGAAATGAACGCAGAACAAAATCAATTCCTTTGGCTCGGTGCCTTGTGAAATGAAGACACCGCTTTTGCTGCAGCGACTGATATTTTGCCCTTCTTGTTCCTGCTCTAATTCCTTGCAGATTACATAATAGGCACCGTCCACCAAGCCAAAGGCCTGGAGTTTGATACGGTGCTGGTTGCAGACGACTTTGTCAGCATGCTATCCGCCGTTCGCCATGACAGAATACCGAACTCCCTTATCGGTAAGGGAACGCCTGCTAGGGGCACCCATCCTGACCTGGAAGTGGGAAAGCAAAGTGTGCTGCTGGTGCTGGTCCTGCAAGGCCGTGCTTCTCAGCAGCTCCTATGACACTGGCTGTCCTAGTGCTCGCTGCTCTTGTGGTTTCCTCCTGGCAACATAGAGGGACCGCGCTTGGGAAAGACACTCCTGTCTTTAGGCACCACTAAGGTAAAGCTTTGGGAGAGCAGCTCTCTTCCCAGTAAGCAGAGAGGAGCCTGCAGTGTGAATCTGGCTCAGCCGATGACACAGAAGCTCCCCAAGTGCTGAGTCTGTGCCTGGGGAGGTGGAGAAACGCGTAGCAGTGAGCTGCTCCTCTGGGCATGCAGAATCCTGCCCTTACCTTGAGGGGAGAAGGTGAAACGAGGCAAGAGATTTTAGTGGTGCCCAGAACTGCACAGCAAACCCACGAGGGTGCTGCTCTGCAAGCCCGTGCTCTCCCAGAGCATGAGATGTCCTTCCAGGAGCGCTAGCTGAAGCATTAAGAGTGGCAGAGCTGTTCATTCATGTTTTCTAGAGCCACCGGTTATCTTTCCTCTGATCTAGGCATGTATCCTGAGGATGAATGGAACCTACTCTACGTGGCGGTGACACGTGCAAAGAAATGTTTGTTAATGTCAAAGACCCTGAAGATTATTTTGGCGTTGGCTGGGGTAAGCGAAATCTCTCCAAAGTAAGCAATACCTTGAAAAGGGAATTCAGGGCCCTGATACCCGCACTTCGTAGCACGCTGCACCAAAGCAAGCTATCAGTTTCCCAGAGCAGCACTGACTGGGAGCTGCAGCGGTGCCTCAGAGGTGCATTGCAGAGGCAGAGCAGCAGGGAAGAGCAAGTTCCCACTGTCCCTGTAGGGTTTGGGGTCTGGAGGCAGTTCTACAAGCGACGACGTCTCGGGCAGGATGGGTTGCTGCCAGTTTGAAAAAGCACTGAGAGAGACAGCACCCAATACCTATAAAATCTGCTCGTCTCTGATCATAAAATTTGCAGGGTCTGTGTGTGGTGGAGGAGCATTAAGTGAGATTGGTCCTCATCCTAAGATTCATGCTGATGGTAGACTGTGACTTCCTGGGTTGTGCTGTAGCAGACAAATAGCTGAGGATACTTTTTGTCCTCGGTTCCCACTGCTCCCCACTGTGCATTCGGTAGCAAGACACAAGGTTGCAGTGGTGCAGCATTTTTCCACAGTCCTTTTGGGTGTTGTCTTCCAAGGAATCTGCCTTCTTATCTCAGCACAAGCGTGTAGGTTCCCTTTTCTGTCTGCCATTTTTGCCAGCTTCCTTCCTTTCCAGCTTTCACTTCCTTCCTTGAAAGCTGCCATGAATTCTGCTTGGTTTTGCTGTCACTGGTTTTTGGGTTTTTTATTTTGTCACTGGGATTTGGGGTGTTTTTTTGCTTGTTTGTTTTAATAAGCCATGTTGCAAGTCACGTCTCTCAGCTCCCTGGAAACGTTGTTTTTCCCCTTTTCTTGTTCCTTAGGAGCATTTCCTTCGAGTGGAGCTGTTGAGCAAGGCTGTGAAGGATGGGGCCAAAGTCACTTGTTCTGTGCCACAGTGTGCGCAGTCCCTGCAGTCCAGGCTGGTTGTGAAGAAGCTGCCTGTGACTTACGTACGTCTCCTCTGAGCTCCTCTCTGCTTCTTGGTCTTGACCAAACCCACCGAGGGCCTCTGAAGTCGTGTGTTTAAACGAGGAGCCTTCACAAGCTGCTCCTTGTCACGGGGTGGCCGTGCTCGGTCACTGCTCTGAGCTATCACAAGGGGAGGGACAAATTCAGTGCTAAGCTTGTGTGGAAGTGAGCAGGGAACGTCCCGTGGCTGGATCCCGTGGTTCTGCCCCTTACTTCTGCTCACAGCCCAGTCTTGTAATTGGGGACGACTTCCTTAGTGCATGATTCAGGGTGGTGGTGGGGTTCCTGCAGTCTCTTAAGTCTTTACCTCTTCTAATTGTGGTCTCAGGTGGAGCCACTTGGGGGTTTGTTCGTGTCATGGCCCATTTCTTACTCTGCAGAGGCCATCAAACGCTCACCTAGAGATTAGTAGGGCACCCTTTGTCCCTGCCAGTGGCCGTACGTGAACTGGCGAGAGGGTGGCAACCTGATTTTTGCGCCCAGTTTTGGTTTCAGTTCCACTTTGTGGCTCTGGGGTTGGTCCTCACCCAGCAAGCTCTCCTAGTGCCAGGATCTGCAAGCACGCGGTGAATCTGTGGAGCTCCACAGCTGGGACTAGTGTTAGCAGATGGCTCCAAGCCATCAGCAGCAGATGTGAGCAGTAAGGGCAGTGCGTGACCCTAAATGAGGCAAGCTGACTGAGATGGGCCCAGCCTCGGTGTCAGCTCCTGGCTCGCAGGCAGGATTCACTCCCCAGCATTGTAAGGAGCCATGCACATTTACGGGATGAGATCACAGAACCATAGAATCATAGAACATTTACGGGAGGAGATCATAGAACCATAGAATCTTAGAATCACAGAACATTCACGGAGGAGATGCCAGCTGGCAGCCTCCTGCTTCACCACAGAAAACCTGCACGGGGACGTTTGGCTGCAGCTATTAAGCAAACTGCCCCAGAACGGATTTCTTTGCGAGGGAGGTGGCATGAGATACTTTGGGCACATCACTGCTGTCTTCCCTGGACGAGGCTGGGAGCAGAGGCTGTGCTCCTCCAGCCGTAGCGTCCTCTTAAATCTCTCTTTCCCTTGCAGAGCAATGGCAGCACGGATGCAGATGGGTACCTTTGCTACTCGTGTGCGCAGAAGTGTTTTGGAACCATGACATCTCTGGCCTTCTTCCCAGCACTTCAGGAATAACACATCCTGATGTAACAAAGCCTTCCAGCTCCGAGAGCCCTTGCTTCACCCTGGAGCCGTTCTGGGTGCAGGACAAGGCCGGTTTTCACATCCACGCTCCTTATCAGGTGGATATTGGGGGCAGGATTTTGGACCAGCTCCAGGAGGAACCTTCCAGGTTCTCTGCAAGGAGGTGCAAGACTTTTTCTCAAGCCCTGCCTTGTCCTCCAGGAGCTGGTCAGCATGGCCTGCATCTTTGCACAGAAGAATATTCACAATGTAAACTCTGTGGGACAGGACTGCTTTTTTTTTTTGAGCATTACCATCCATTCCTCTGTCACCAGGAAAATACTTCCAGTGACAAAGCTGCTGGGATTTTCCTGACTCTTCCATCACATCATGCCTTGGGAAAATCCTTCTCACCCAACAGAGGAGGAATGTGATGCCAAAAAGTACCCAGCGAAACCATTTATTCCTAGAAAATGAACCTTTTCCTGGAGCCTGCTTTAATGGCAACGTTTCACTCTCAGCTCTGGATCAGTGGGAAAGAAGGAAATCAGTCATAACTGCTCCCAGCTGAATTAAAGGAATTTTCCTTACTTGCAGCCAAGAGGTTTCCCCAGACTTCATGTCTTTTCTCCCTGCAGCAAAGCCTAAGGGGAGGAGAGGCAGCATCTGAAGAACTGCTTTGGTTTGATTCCAGTCTAACACAGATGATCAGAGAGAAGTTGGAGAGCATTTTTAATGCTGAGATAAAATTTGTAACAACAGCAACGAAAGCCTTAATGCTTTTTCTCTTCAGTTAAAAAGTCATCCTGAGTTGTATTTCTTTACCAGCCATCACAGTAGCAATGGTACCAGCAGCACGGTGGCCTTGTCAACCAGAGGGTGGCTTATGCTGTCCGTGTGAAGACAGAATCAGAGAAGCATAAATATCCGAGTTGGAAGGGACCCACAAGGATCATCGAGTCCAACTCCTAGGTCCCCAAAGGACCACATAAAAATCAGACCCTGTGTCAGAGAGCGGTGTCCAAACGCTTCTTGAACTCTGTCAGGCTCGGTGCCGTGACCACATCCCTGGGCAGCCTGTCCCAGTGCCCAACCACCTCTGGGTGCAGAACCTTTCCCTAACCCCCAGCCTGACCCTCCCCTGTCCCAGCTCCATGCTGTTCCCTCGGGTCCTGTCGCTGTCCCCAGAGAGCAGAGCTCAGCGCCTGCCCCTCCACTCCCCTCGTGAGGGAGCTGCAGGCCGCCATGAGGCCTCCCCTCGGCCTGCTCTGCTCTGGGCTGAACAAACCAAGGGCCCTCAGCCATTCCTCACACGTCTTCTCCTCTAGACCCTTCCCCATCTTTGTAGCCCTCCTTTGGACACTCTCTAATAGTTTTATGTCTTTCTTATACTGTGACGCCCCAAACTTCACACAGTGCCTGAGGTGAGGCCGCACCAGCATGGAGCAGAGCGGGCCGATGACGGTGCCCTGGCTGCTACCAGAGCCCCGTGCCACGAAGAGATCAAAACCGAAACCGATGCAGGCAGAGACCTCCTGGACATCAGCCTGGAGCCATGAGCCGTGCCTGGCTGGGAAAGCTCCCGCATCCTGTTGACTTCCACAGTTAATCACTGAATGGCAGCTGCTTCGCTGGCTCTTTTTGCTTTCCAAGCGCCAGCTCCAGAAAGGCTTCCGTCTTCCCGCTCACCTAAACGTGGGCAGAACGATGCTTGGAAGCTAAATGGAACTGCAGACGCCGGACCAGGGACCTCCTGCGCTCCCTTTGAGCCTCATCTATTTTCTGCCCACCCCGTGGCATTGGGGAGGAGAAGGGGAGTGAAGTGCCATGATGGGAGGCCTTGCTTGGCCATGAGTCCCTACAGCAGAGCGCACAAACATGAGGAAAGGAGACAGAAGGGAGGAAAGGACAGGAGTTGTGAGACACCTCCTGCTTTCCAGCTGCCTGCTGAAGCCCCTTTCGCCTTCCAGTGGAGCCAAACGGGTCGTGGCAGCCGCCACTTTGCCTCCAGAGGATGGCAGTGCCCATTTGGGGCAGTCACAGGGCCGTGGCAGGGCTGGCCAGCAAGCCCTGGCTGCTGCAGTGGGGGATTTCACCCCAAACCTGCTCCCTCTCCCCATCATCGTGGAGGCTGAGACACCCAACTAAAGCATCGGCCACTCTGCGTGCGTTATTTTATATACAATATATACACATTTTAATATGAAACATCACCACAAAGCTGCCTGTTCTGTAGCAAGGGGGAAACGAGTGGTTAACAACTGATAAACAGATGGAGAAGGGAAAACCTGAAAAGGAATATATTCCCTAGGGCGTGTTGTTGCTTTCAGGTTTTGGCAGTGTCTGTAGTGAATCGCTCCTGCTTGCGCTCCCCTGCAAGCAGCCGGAGCTGGTGGGCACCTGGGGTCGGTGCTGGAAGTGCCCCCGAAGGATCCCTGAGTTGTGTCCGAGGGCCCCTGAGCCGCAGCGGGCTGGTGCTGGTGCTGGTGCTGGTGCTGGAGCTCCTCGCTGCGGTCGATGGCTTGGGGGTGGCTGAAAGAAAGCAGGGAAGGAGTCAGAGCACAGCAGAGGGATGCTCGCCTGGGTCTGCAGGGACCGTGAGCAGTGGTTTGGGGGCAGTTTGGGGTTAAAGCAGCTCTAGGGATGGTGTCTAGGTGGCCCAACCCCCAAGGGAAGGGGTGTGATTTGGGGCAGGGCAGCCTGGTTTCAATGCCAGCACACAAACCCTGTCCCCTGTACCCAAAAACATCTTCCACTGGAGCCAACAGCCCGGTCTGCAGTGAGGATGGGTGCATCCTGCTGCCTGTGGGCATGGGGCACCCATGGGTGTCCTGCTCATGGCCTGCCTCAGTGCCTCACATCCCGCTCCTCCGGCCCGTGTTTAAATACCTCCTGCTTTTTGGCCCCCAGCTCAGGCCACCCACCACCTCCACCACCCCGGGGTGCTCCCAGGGCTCACCCACCGAGCTGCCCAGCAGGATAACCACGCACCTTCGGCCGACGGAGCGGGCTCTTCCATGACAGTCACTTGGTCAGGCTGGGAAAAGCAGCCGCGTGTCCCCGGGGCGAGGTTGCGCCGTGCGCAGGGCAGCTGGGGACGGGGGACGTGCTCTGCCCCGCGTCGCTGCCGCTCGGGGAAGCATCCGGCTTTCCAGCCGAGCCCCGAGCACCCTCCTCGCTGGCCGGGCTGGCAGGTACACCGAGTTGCCCGGCCGTGGGTGCTCAGCCCGTGGGGAAGACGCCGGGTGGCACCGTCTCATCGTCCTCGGCTGCGGCGGCGGGAGCCACCATGGGGATGGCCGTCCCCGCCACCGTGTAGTCCTGCTGGGCACTCCTGTGGACGGGAGAGGAGCGTCGTCGGCACCCAAAGGGTTTTCCCCAGCTTTTAGGAAAACTCAGGGGACAACAGTGGCTTGTCACCAGTGCGGAGGGACCGCGTGGGGCTCAGCACACTTACGTTTTCATCCTCCAGCAGCAGCAAGCCACAACGCCGGCGATGACCAGCAGCGGGAGCCCTGTGGGAGAGACGAGGCAGCCGATGAGCATCTTCCAATGCACGGCCAAGGGAACAGCCCCACTCAAAACGCCTCCGTAAAGAGCCAAAAATGCGTTATGCACAACTTTTCACAGTGTATTTTTAAGGTACCCTCCCAGCTGGGGGAAGAAATAGGGGCGCTGCATCCTGCCCCCCTTGGAGGCATCGCTCCCGACCGTGGCACAAACCTCGCATGGCTCTGAGAGTGGCTTTTAGGGTAAAAATACAAATTAAATGAACCCACGCTTGCCAAAAATGAGCTTTTTTGCTCAACCCAGCGCTGCTTACCGATGGAAGAGGCCAATATCTGGGCGGAAACTGAAAAAAAAAAAAAAAAGAGAAATGGAGATTTTAGCCACAGAGCTGGGGAAGCCCAGGAAAGGGGAAGATGCTGGTGGGAACAGCGTTAAAAAGGAGCTCGGAGAGAAGAGGAAAAAGCACTGAAACAGTAAAAGAGCCTGCACTGACTGAAACGCAGCCCCGCTGGCAGGTTGTCTCCCTTGGGGAGGTGAACCAACCTGCAGCGTGGTCCACGGGGGCAGTGGGCAGCGGGGTTGTCCCCAGGGCCATCCCTTTTCCTGGCGGAGACGTCTCCAGCAGCGGGGACATTGCCGGCAGCGTGGACGTCTCCGGCGATGGCCCATCAGCCACCGGCGGCACGGGTGTTGCTGCTGGAGAGGGGCTGGAGGTCGGAGCGGCGCCGGTGGTTCCTGCTTGGGGAAAGGGTGTAAAACCCTTTGAATTTGGGGCAGTTCTCAGTGGTGCTCTGGGCAGCGCCCTTACTCTGTGCATGGCCTCGCACCGGATCCAGGCAGGGGGTGGCAAGGGCGACCCAGCCCACCCCACAGCTATGAGGCGGTGGAAGGTCACGCAGCTGAGTTACTCGAGCATGGGATCAGGGAATCGTTGAGGCGTTAAGGTTGGAAGAGCCCTCCAAGATCATCTGGTCCGACCGTCCCCTACCACCACCGTCACCCACTAAACCATGTCCCCAGGCACCACGTCCAACTTTCCTTGAGCACCCCCAGGAACGGTGACTCCACCACCTCCCTGGGCAACCCGTCCCAACGCCTGACTGCTCTTTCTGAGCAGAAATGTCTCCTCGTTTCCAACCTGAACCTCCCCTGGCTCAACTTGAGGCCATTCCCTCTAGTTTGGCTTTCCGCAACGCTTTCTCACCATGACCTCAGCCAAGGCAGCCCCAAACACCCCCCGTGGCGCCATGTTCACCCCTTCCTCACCTCTTTGGGTCGTCCTCATGGTGGGCAGCACGGTCGGGAGCTCGGGGCTGGGGGTTTGCAGGGGTAGAGCCGGGTCCCCTTGGGGAAGACACAACGCGGAAACGCCGTCAGCGGCAGCGGCAACGCCACCCCGCGTCCTCCTCCGCCCCGTCCCCGCAGCCTCCCCGTCCCCGCGGCCACCCGGTGAGAGCTTACGGATGCACTGCAGGCTGGTGGGCGTCCAGACGGGCTTGGCGTCGTAGAGGACGCATTGGATGAGGCCGGAGGTGCCGGCTTTGCGCTTGTAGCCCGGCTTGCAGGTGTAGCGCAGGCAGGCGTTGAGCTGCGTGTTGTTGCCCACGTCGATGTGCGCGTTGGCCACGTCCTTGGGGCGGCTGCATCGCACTGTCACGGGGGAGGAAAACAAAGAAATGAAGATGATAACGGGGGCATGAGGCGCTCTCCTGGCTCACCGTGCCCAACGCGGGGGGGTTCCATCCTGCTGGGGAGGTGGGTACGGGGTATTGGTGCTGCTCCAGGGCTGGGAGAGCCTCATCCAGCACAGAGCCTACAAACGGAGGCGGCTGTGCCTGCACGGGGGGCACGGGGAAAGGGGACAGCGGTGTGCCACGCACAGGGCCCCGGTTATGGCCGGGTTTCTGGCACGTTTGTGGTCCCTTCGAGCAGCTCCTTTTAGCAGAAAAAAAGCCTTTTAGCAGAAAAAAGCCTTTTAGCAGAATGTCTCCCCCTGCAGCGAGCTTCTTGGTCAGCCGCGTCCCACCGCCAGCCACCACGCTCCGTCTCCGCTCTGTTCTCCTCCTGTTTTGCAGGACGTGGGAATTTCCAGGCGCTGCACGAGTCCTCCTGCTGCTTCCTGGGGTTGTCACCCCCGCTGGTGGCTGTGACCCACGACCCCAGAGGTGGCCAAAATCTGACCGCCACGTGGCCAGGCAGCAGGACGGTGGGGATCTGAGTTAACACTGTCCTTCTCCCCAGCAGCGCTCGTGCTTCCCCTTTAGCTCTGATCTGGGGTCGGTTTTGCAAGAGGGTGTCACGATTTCGCTTCCTTTTCCCTGGCGCGATGGAGAAAGTTTCCCGACGGCTCCTACCCCGAGGCTGTGCCCTCGCTGCGACGTGGGAAAGGCTCGCGTGTCCACAGCCTGCCCCCCGGCCTGGGCAGAGCGGTGACACCGCGGGGCACGCACCGGGATGTGGTTGGGACGTGACGCACGGCGTGGATGCGCGGCTGCACAGCACGGATGGAGCAGTGCCCCCCAGGATGGGGCACGTTTGGCAGGGAGGGATTCCCGGTGCGATGCTAGGCTGAAGCAACTTTTGGTGATGTCCCCGAGGCTGGTGGCCACCAGGAGTCGAGGCTGTACGTGAGGTCCTAACCCTTCCCAGTGGCTCTGGGAAGCGCCCAGCGGCCGCAGCGGTGTGGCGGGGACGGGAGCGGGGTGTCGGTAGGAGCACAAGGACAACGGGGTTGGGGTTGCAGTGGTGGGGATGGGAGAATAACAGGGACAGGAGCACGACGGTGACGGGGGTGGAATGATGGTGGCAATGGGATTGGGAACGTGGTGGCAGTGGGGGACAGAGATGGGAGCACGACGGGGACAGGAGCATGGTGGCAACGGGGACAGGAGCGCAATGGGTTTGGGAGCGTGACAGCAATGGGAACAGGGATGGAAGCACGATGGGGATGGGAGCATGATGGCGATGGGGACAGGAGGACAACAGCGGTGGGGACGTGGTGGGGACGGGAGCATGATGGGGATGGGAGCGCGATGTCAAGAGGGATGGGAACACGATGGGAATTCCCATCACAGAACCAGCAAAAACAGTTCGTGAGCAAACCCCGTCACAGCCTCCCTCTTGCACGAGCCCTCCTTCCCCTCCGGGGTCCATTTCTGGGCATTTCCACCCGCTCTCAGGGCAGGGGCACGGGGCACGTACGGCTGCCTCCGCCGCGCTGGCAGCAGTACCGCAGCTCCGCGGCACGTGTTGGCAAAGGCGCAAAGGAAGTGGGCAGCAAGCCAGGACCGGCTCGCCACCCTGGGAGAAGCCAAAGGGCAGCTTCGGGCGCTGCCATGTGGGTATCCCTCGTCCTTCAAATTGACAGGGACAAGCCAAATCACACGGAAATAAAAGCTACTTAATGCTGAAACGCCCCGATTTGTATCCGCAGCATCTCCTGGCAGAGCCCCATGGATGCCTGGGGCGGTCCGAGCCACCCGGGCTGCTTCTGCCTCCCTCTTCCCTTCGTTTTGGTGTTTGGGCAGCTCCGTGCCATGTCCCCCGGTGCCGGGAAATCCTGAAATGCTGCAGACACCATCGCTGAGGTCCAGGGCGTGAGCGATGCCGGGCGCGTGCCGAGCGCGTCAGTTCTCAGCCTCCGCTCAAGAGAGCGGTGACATTTCCAGGAGGAAAAGGAGGCAGCGCCACGGACGTTCCGCAGCACGCTCGCCTGGCAATAAACCTGCGGCGGTGCCATAAAATTAGTGGAAAGACCTTCCGGTGCCAAAAATAAAAACGACGCGAAAGCAAAGCGAGCGCAGTGGGAAATCCAGCTGGCAAAAGGGGAGAAAGCCTTCGGGGGTTCAGATTTCCAGCTGGACAAAGCCCCCTGGATTTGGTCAGTGCCAGGGAGTGGCGTGCAGCCAGCGCTTCCCAGGGTTTGCTTTCCCCTTACAAAAAACAGCCCATCTGCCTTCTGTTCTCCTAGATAACTCCAGGAAAAGCTCACAAAACTGCCGGCACGGCCAAAAGCATCCCTCTGTTGATCCCCGCTCCTTCCCAGCGTCTCAGGTTGAGTTTTGCCATTAATGTGCCAGCCCAAATGCTCAAAAACTCATCGCATGGGAGCGAGCTGCTGTGCTGGGCGCACACCTCGGGTCCAGGCGGGTTTTGGACCCTGGATTCCCCGTTCCTGCGTCGCCGAGCCGTCCCCCTCCAGCATCAGGGGCTGCACAACCCCAATGAGACATCAGAGAATCTCCATCGGGAAAGCTTTCCCACGTTGGTGGCTGAATCTCCTCCGAAAATGATCAGCAAAATGAGAGCGGGTCCCGTTTTCTGCGAATGTTCTAAAGAACATGAGCCAAAAAAAAAACAAACTGGAGGAAAGAGAAATTTCACAACTCCGTGCCCGAGACCAGAGAATCCAAGGAAGACACCAAAACCACAGAAATAAGTAAAACTTTTTTCCGTTTTGCAACTAACGTGCCCCAAAGCATGTGAAATCGAACAGCCGTGCCCGTGGCTGCGAGGAAGAGGGGTTAGGATGGAAACATCCAACGAGGAGACACCGGTGGGTTTGTCTCTTACCGAAAAGGAAAAAATCGCTCCGTGGTAAAATCAGGCGTGACGGTAATGGAAGGTGTTAAGAAAATAAGCATAAATTTAATTTTCACTGGAATTAAGTTAAAACTGAACGCATACGGAGTTGTCCGCGTGAGTCGCCTGCTGAGCAAATCCTCAAATCCCCAAATCTGCACAAAAAAGGCGAGTTCAGGTTCAGCCCCACGCATCCAGGAGAGCCGCAGGGAGCCCGGTGCTGGAGCTTCCCCTGGTGCCAGGCTCAGATTTACCCTCCCCGCTTCCTAAAGGCAAGAAAAGATTTCTCCTGACAAATATCCACGCGTTTCTGTGCTTTCCCCGAGAACCGCAGCCCCGGGGATGGAGAGCAGGGGGTGCGACACCTGGTGCGAGCTCAGCGGGATGCAGCGGATGCAGCGGATGCAGCGGCTGCGGCACCTCCCGAGTTATCCAGCGGCCGAGCTAAAAGCAGCCGAGTTTTACTCGAGCCACCAAACCTGCTCCCGACGTCCTTCCCTGCGTCCCAAGCAGCTCCGCATTGCGCCATTTGTTCCCGACCGCCCCGGATAAACACGCTCTGTGCCCCAAACCGCGGTCCTGATTCCATCAGCGCCGCCGGGAGCATCGTCCGTGGGGCCAGGGCAGGAGGTGCTGCCTTCGGGGAAAACGCTCTCCTGCGTTTCGTTCGCCGCCGGAGTCGCTTTACAGCGCTGCGTGCACACGCCGGCTGTTCAGAGATGGGAATAAACTCATTTTCCAGGGCGTTGCTGTTTTGGCAGCCGGCAGCCCGATAAAGGGAGCACGAAAGCTGTTCCGAAGCTCCGCAGGGCGCTCAGCCTTATTTCCCGTGCTTCCACTTCCAGGCAAACCTTTCCGAATTCCCCCGTTTTCAGTTAATTAAGCAGGGCTAACACGTGCAGGGGAAGGTCTTGCCGCCGGTGCGAGCGTTTCCCCCGGGCTCTGAGCATCGCTGGCTCCTCTTGACGCCGCGGCGCCGGTTTTCCTGAAGCCACTTGGGAGAGGCGATGCCAAATTTCCACAAGATCCCGGTCCGGCGGCGATGCCCAGCCGCGGCCACAAATTGCCCCGAGCCCCGCGTCGCGCCCCAGCTCTGTGCCCCCCAACGGGAACCACCCCACCGCCCCCCCCCGTGATCCGTCTCCCGTGGGGTGCAGCGGCAGGACCCGGCTCCTAAAATCGCCCCCAAACCTCCAGGGACGCCGGTGGGGATTTGGGGTGGGCGCTAAGTGGGGCAGGCGGGTACCCGGTGGGGTGCACGGGGAGCTGGGGGAGCAGCGTGGGTGCGGCGCGGGCACCCGTGGGTGCTGCGGGGGGACCCGTGGGTGCAGGGTGAGCACTTGGGCGCAGCGTGGGCACCCGTGGGTGCAGCGTGGGGACCCGTGGGAGCAGCGTGGGGACCCGGGGGCGCTTGGTGAGCACCCGTGGGCGCAGGGTGAGCACTCAGGGTGCAGGGTGGGCACCCACGGGTGCAGCGTGGGCACCCCGGGAGGGAACCAAGGGGCCCCAGGGCGAAGCGCAGCCACGCCGGGAGCCCCCGGGCGCGCACCCAGCGCCTCCCTCCCCGCCAGGGCAGCCCGGGCACCCATGGGTGCCCCCTAGGGAGCACGGGGGGGGGCTCGGGCAAGGCGAGCAGCGGCCCGAGCCCCCCGCCGGCAGGACGGGAGCCCCGGGGAAGCCTCGCTTACCGGTTTCGCCGGCGGCCCAGGGCAGCAGGAGGGCGACGGCCCCGCAGAGCAGCGGCAGCAGCGGGCGCGCCATGGGCGGCGGCACCGGGCCGGGGGCTCAGGGCTCCCCCGGGGGCTCCGAGGCGCTGCCTCGCCGCCCGCCGCCGCCGGCCATGGCCTTTCCCTCCCCTTCCCTTCCCCTCTCTTGTCTTTCCAGGCCCTGCCCCTTTCGCTTTCGCTTTCGGCCTCGGGCGAGCCCGACGGGGACGCGCCCGCCCCGAGGGGATGGGGCCGGGAGGGGGGGCGGCACCCGCGGGGGGGGGGGGGGGGGAAGGGGGTGGTACGGGGGTGCGGTACCCCAAAAGGGGGAGATGTGGTACCCCAGGGGGTGCGGTAGGGGGAGGGAGGATGCGTTGCCCCAGAGGGATGCGATACCCGAATGGGGGAGATGCGTTATTCACAGGGATGCAATATGGGGGGGGGGGGGGGGGGGGGAGATGCGTTATCCCAAGGGGGATGAAATACCGAAATGGGGGGGGGGGGGGATGCGTTACCCCAAGGGGGTGCAGTACCCAAAGGGGAGAGATGTGTTATCCATGGGGATGCGATAGTGGTGGGGGAGATGCTTTACTCCAGAGGGATGCGATGCCCAAAGGGGGGAGATGGGGTACCCCAGGGGGATGCGATACCCAAAGGGGTGTGTGTGTGTGTGTGTGCGTGCGTGCATTATCCGTGGGGATGCAACACCCAAAGCTGGAAGACGTATTATGCACAGGGATGCAATAGTGGGTGGGAAGGTGCGTTACCCCAGGGGGATGCAATACCCAAAAGGGGGAGATGCCTTACCCATGGGGTTGCAATACCCAAAGGAGGGGGGGGGGAATTCTTTACCCCAGGGGGCTGCAATACCCAAAGAGGGGGATGCAACACCCAAAGGGGGATGCAATACCCAAGGGGGGGGATGAAACACCCAAAGGGGTCATACAGTACCCAAAGACAGGATGTGATACGTGAAGGAGGGAGATGCGTTACCCCAGGGGGATGCAATGCCCAAAATAAGGGACTGCAAGACCCGAAGGGGGGATACGATACCGGGGGAAGATGTGTTAACCCAGGGGGACGCAATATCTGGGGGCAGGATGCAATGCTCAAAGGAGGGCTGCAATACCGGGGGAGACACATCAGCTTAAGGGGGGATGGAGCCAGGAGGATGCAGTACGCAGGGTGGGAAGCGGTACCAGGGCGATGCAGTAACCGGAGGGGATGCAGCTTCTGGTAGGGGATGATGAAGCGTTCAGCATGGGGATGCGTTGAGGTACCCGGGGGAAATGCTGTGCCCTGGGGAAATACAACTCCCCCCCCCCCAGCGCCTGGGAAATCCAGTTGGGTGCGATACCAGAACTCTCTTAAACCAAATTCTCAGCCAAAACTCTCTTTGGGTGGGTGGGGGACCCCAGGGATGTCGATGTCAGAGGCCTGAAATGCTGGAGCTGGAGCTTGCTGGTCCGAAACTGGAAACCAGGCGATGAGCCAAGGCCCTGGAAGATGTGCAGAGCTCCTGCGTTTGGACTCCAACCCGCAGCACGTCTGGGACTGCCCTGCTCCCACAGGCCTGCCCAAACCTGCCCCAGGCAGCCCCCCGGCTCCTTGCTGGGGGCCTCCTGGCTTCGTGTGTCTTCGTTTCGCCTTCCATTGGCCACAAGTTGTTTTGTCTTGGTGGCGAATAGGGGAGAAGGCAACAACAACACAACAACAGAAAAACAACGAAAGGGGAGGGCTATTTGAAGGATCACTTTTCACGGCCGATTAGAAAGCCTTCAAGAGAAGTAGGTAAACTCTCCCTCTGCCCACCAAGGAGAAGGCATCAACCCCCATTAACCTCCCTCAGAGCAAAGGAGAGTTGTGGTTGGTGGCCCAAGCGGTCATCAAATCATTAAACCCTTCTGAGTGTATTTTAGAAAGCACACTTCTTAATCTGTGTACTCTGGACAGTCAAGATTTCACCTGACGAGTGTTATGAAGCAATCAGCAGGTTAGAGTTCACAATGAGCTAAAGCAATAAATAGCTGAGGGCAATAACACCAGGATTTGGTAAAGAAAATCCTCAGCCTGCAAAGACTTCTGCAAACATTCATTCAAAAGCCACAGAGGACATGAAAGCATCATACCAGATTTTGGGGGAGGGCTTTTGTAATCCTTATAAAAACAAGCCCTGTAGCTCATAAACTTTGCTTAGGTAAGCTAAGCGAAGTGCAAGTGCTTATATTCGCCAAACTGGAGAAATACAGTGCCTGAGAACAGCACATTTTTAATAGGAGGCTCTTCTGCAAAAAACAGAGCCGTCAAATGACCGTGGCTGATGATTTCTAGCATCGTCCCCTTGAGTCCTGCCTGTTCCCTGTCCCAGGGAGTTCTTTGTGCCCTGTCCTCAGCACATGGCACCAAAGGATCCTTCTCACCTTGCCCTTGCCCTGTGCACCAAGACAAGGAAGTGATCCTAAAGCATCCCTTGCCATGGGACAGGGAGATGACCAGGGGCTGAGCTCATCTTTTCTATTTTCAAAGGGCTTTGCCAACCCATGTCCAAGCTAATGATGTAAGAGTTGCCCTTTCAATTGCTTCTAGCATCTGAGGAGCAAGTTTGGGGCTGAGCTATCATCCACTGTCTCGCCATGCATCGCTCTGGGGAAGGTTGGGTAGAAATAGCTGATGAGTTCTTCAAGTTCTGGGAGTCCCAAACAATAAACCCTACAAGGCTCCTAAAGACACCAGTGACACGCAGAGAACCGTGCAATGTGGCACAAATGGCGGTGTCACAGTGCACACACACAAGTACAGACTAGTTTTGGTGGTGCCTGCCCCTTCTGTGCTTCGTTTCCAAGTTCCTACGCAAATTTAAGAGAGTTTTGAGTAGGCAATTTTTCAATAATTTGCCTTGTCAGGTCACTTTATTACCTTTTGCTGCTGGAGTTTTGTTTCTTCCTCCTTGGCTACGTAAGGGTTGTATTACTGACTATTTTACTGAAGATTTTTGGGGTAAGAAAAGCTGGATTCAGACCAGGAGTAGAGACCAGTCCAGTGTCTTCAAAGAGAGAAAATTTGCTTGTTCCAAGAGGCAGCACCGGCAGTGACGACCCCTCTCCTGCCGGGGTTAAAACGTTCCTTTGTGTTCACTTTCCAGCTAAAAGCAACGGAAACGGTTACTTAAACAGCAAAATAGCGCAGGGCCCAACAATAAATCTGCTTTTGCTTTTCTTTGGGGATTCAGCCAGGAAGAATTCATTTCTTATCAATTCTAGCATAACCTGTGCCGAGCACGTATAACCCCTGGGGATGTGAGATTATTATAAAATGCTCTTATCTCCCAGGAATGTATTGGGGTTTGGTTCACCTGTTCTATTTGCATATGGTAAGTACCAAAGGTTGCTAGGAACTATTTTTAAAGATCAGATTTGCGAGGTGGAGTGATTTCCCATCAGGTTAGCATCCCTGCTCTAGTTTTGTATCTAGAAGAGGCACCTGGAAAAAATCAAAATAGAGCCCTGGAAAAAAGCAACATCAAAAAAAGTTTAACTGTTTCCTTACCCAGGAAGCAGTCACAGTGCTAATGCTTTGCCCTATGGCAGCTCCAAAACCGCTGAGGCTCTCTGTGAAAGAAGCAGCTGGCTTTCTGGTACAGAAATAACAATTAGGCCTCCTGTAATTAGGTCTGCAAATGAGGAATGCCGGCGCCAGGCTTGGAGAGGCAAAAGTAAGTGTGACCCACACCTGGCACTGCTTCCCACCCAGGGGTGCATAGATGCAAAAAAATTTATCCTACGGGTGTTGCAGGTGAGTTTTAAAAGCTAAATGTGTTGATTAATAAGGAGAAGGAAGAGGAGGACAAAGAAGAATAAAGAGACAAAGGAGAAGAATGAGAGAAAGAAGGAGGAGGTGCAGAAGAAGGAGGAGGAGGACGACGAGAAGAGAAGAAGGGGAAAGGAGAAGGAAGAGAAAGAGGAGAAGGAAGACAAGGAGAAAGGAGAAGGAGAAGAAGCAGGAGAAGCAGAAGTAGAAAGGAGAAGGAGAGGAGAAGGGGAAGGAGAAGGAGGAGGAGGAGAAGTAGAAGGAGGAGAAGGAGGAGAAGGAGGAGAAAGAAAGGAGGAGGAATAGCAGGAGAAGCAGGGGAAAGGAAGGAGAAGAAAGAAGAAACAAGAAAAGCAGGAGAAAAGAGAATCAGGAGGAGAAGAAGGGAGAAGCAGAAGAAGGAGAAGAAGCAGGAAAAGTAGAAGGAGGAAAAGGAGGAGGAGAAAGAATAAAAAGAAGTAAGAAGACAACGCAGTGCTCAGCATTCTAGTTGGGACCGTTTTTTGCTAAGAGCCCAAACGCACTGCCTGGAGCCCACATTTGTTTGCCGTAGGCTTTACGCACTGACGCACATCAGCAACTTTTTATTTCTGGCTGCAAGGCGGCGGAGTTCCCGGAAATGGGTTGGTTTCTCTGCCCACAGGAATACCCTGGCTCGGCTCAGCAGGCGTGAGCCTCTGTGGCTCTTAAATCCGCGGTACCTGGCTGGAGGGGCTCCTGCACTTCCAAAGGCTGCTCCTGGGCTCGACAAGAGGATTTGCTCCGTGCCGGTGTTTCATCAGGCAGGACTTTACCACCAAGAAATCACACGGGAGACGAGCAAGAGGTGGAGTGGCTGCTTGGCTCAGCGGGGATCTCCGACGGGGTTTTTTGGAAATTCAGCTCCGTTCCCATGTAGGGCGATGGGGTGGGGGCAGGCACCAATGAAACCACAGAGGGGGTTTCTGCCGCAGGGTTGCTCTGGGTCTTGTCCTCTGGGATCCGTGGCTTTGGGGAATTTCGGCTCTCAGAGCGTAAGGTCATCGGTGAGAAATGCCGCAGCCTTTTCTCCGAGAAAGGTGGCAGATTTGGGCTGCGAACCTTCAATTTATGCGATCGTAGTACATCCTGGGGGAGACGAGTGATGAAACACGAGGCTGTAACATTGCCAGCCAGAGGCTTGGACACAGTGCCTTTGTCCATAAATCATATCCCCAGGAGACTTCTCTGAAAGCAAAAATAACATTGCTCGCTTTATTTTTATTTTTTTTTAGTAAGGAGGATGGAAGATTTCTAATGGCTCTTTCCAGAAGCCTATAAATGCCTGTCATAGGAGGCATTTTCCCATTTTACTTTCCTTGGGGTGAAAAACATTGTACGTGACGTCATTCAATGGTAGAAAGTGTAACAAGGTACAGGCAAGGTGTGTTACATCATGCCAAAAATCCCTGTGAGCACAGTAGCTTTTAAAACTGCCCTGAATTGTGTGAAATTAAGCTCGCCTGCATTTGCCCTTGAAAGCTGTAAATTATGGTAACTGGGAGATCTTCACTCCAAAACACTCGTGCGGAGAAAAATGGTGCTGCAAAGGCTTGGAAACAGAACGAAACAAAACAAAACACATTTTCCTCCTTTTAACAAGTTCAGGGAAACTCTCCTTGCCCTCTATACGGTGCCAAAGGAAACAGCTTGTTATAGAGGACTAAAAGCTCGGGGAAAACAGGCTTAGGAGAGGGTTGGTTTTCATTTCACGGTCTTCTCATCCGTCTGTAGATGGCTGAGGGTATTAAGATTCGACTTGGCTTTATGATGAGATTGAGGGGGTTGCACAGTGCAGCCTCCCAGCTTGTCCTTGCCACGAGGATGTTTTTATTTTTCCTCTCTTTGGCCTGAGAAAATCAGTACTCACAAGCGACGTCCTGCACCAGGCATCTGGGTATGTTGCTGGCCCGCCGCACTGCTTTTCTCGAAGAATTCTTGGAGCTGGCAGAGAAGCTGAGAAAGCAAACACTCCAAGCTGGCTATTTATAGACAGTTACTCCAAGCCCTGGTTTTGGAGATGCATCATTACCCAAGGATAGAGTGGCCTAATAAGTTAGCAGAGTCGTAAGGTCATTATTTGTGTTGGTTCGGAGCAGACCATTACGCTATTTTTAGCCTTTCTCCATCCTACTGCTGAGGAGAGGATTAAGCAGATGTTGCTGCTCCTGAAAGCAACGTAACCATGATCTCGGACGTGTGTTCAGCACGTAACAGCTTCAGTGCTGTGTGTGTATGCCAGCAAGGCTACAAAATGCCGGGGAAGCAATACTGGTGGGTGCTAAGCCTGAGCAGCCAGGCAGAGTCAGGGGCTTCTGCATAGACCAGGGAGGCAAATGTGAGATAAAAAGGTGCCACCAGAGGCAAAAGAAAAAGGGACAATAAAGCTGGAAGGGTTAAAGAGAGGAATTTCTTCTAAAAAAGGCAAATTCTGGTTAGAAATGTTTCATCGCTGAGATGTGAGATTATGCAGAGAGCTCGGTAAAAAAGGATTTAATAAGGAGACAGACAGACTGCGATGACAGGGACATGGGGCTGGGGCAGACAAGCATACAGACCAGCTCCATTTTCCACCAAGCTGGCCCCTTTTATACCTTTTCTTGTCTATTCCTCATTTTTTACTCCCTGCACACGCCTTCACCAGTCTGCACACTTCCACCAGCAGCCCCAGTACAAGGACCCTCGGGTTTGCACCTGTATCAGCAGCAAAGTCCCAGCTCACCTGGGGTTTTTTTAACAGTGCATCAGTTAGTGTGACTGCTGGGGTTTGTTTCTTGTCTTTGGCCTCCACTGGGTCTGTATCTCTGTTTATTTTGTTTATGGCTTTCCCCTTTCCTTCTTATCTCCTTTTGCACTGCAAAGTTGCAAAAAATAGAAAATAAAAATAAAAACAAATCGCTTTCTTGGCATAAGCCAGAGGAAAACATGCAGCTGAGAAGTGTGTCCTTCCTGCAGGAGAAAGTCTCCCGGCAGCTGCCACTGTGATTTTTGGGATGGGGCAAAGGATCTATGAGCAGGGGAGCTCGAGAGAAGAGTGGAAACTGCAGACACAGCGAGGAAAGGGCTTGCACAGCACCTTGAAAGCAACTGTGTACCTTTAACATGTGCACGAGAGCTGAGGAGTGCTGCCACCAGCTTTAGCTGGAGAAGATGAAATACAGACAAGGAATTTGGAATTAGGAATTTGGCTTGGAATAGCAAAATCACGTTAACGAATTACATTCAGAGATGGAGGGATGAACTAGTGCAGGGCATGCCTTTGGACAAGGACTGTCATGAATTTCTGAAAACAGTAGCAGAAAGGTCCCAGACTGGATTTTTTTGTGAATCTGTACTTTCCGGAACAAGATTTCTCATCTGAAGCCACAGGGCACTTAGAAAGCATGGATAAAAAGGAATATGCTAACATTAATTAACACTGAATACAGTTTTTAAATGAGCAAGCATTTCTCCTGGGGTTAATTCCATGCAGATACGATTATAGCTTCAGTAGGCAAGATAGATTAAAAGCTGAACATCGGAGTAATCACTCTAGAAAAGTTATACTGAAAGGCTTTAAAAAGTAGTAACAAGTTATTGGCCAGAGTAAAGAACTCAGTCTTGCAAACTATCCATGCTGCCAACATTTTCAGCTTTCAGTAAGATCGCAAGGCCATGGGGTTGTTTTCGGAAGATGAATGCTCCTGCACATATATAATCCGTTTGTTATTCTTTTTTTTTTTTTTTTAATGAGATAGGAAAAATAAACTAGGATAATACATTTTGGGAGCACTTTGACTTCGTTTGTTATTGTTAAATGCAGTAAAGAGCAGCTGCTTCCTCCAGCTGCTCTGGCCCAGCATGGCTGATGGCTGGACCCCAACGGCTCCAGCAGATGATGCCACGACCCCAACCTACTCCCTGGACCGCACGTGCTCCTTCAGCAGGCATACACATGGGAGAGAGAGTGCAAACAGCAAAGGTATAGTTAAGAAAAGATTTAATGAGAGAAGATATAAGAAGATAGGACAGACTGTGATCATCAGGCACAAGGTTCAGCCAGAAAATTGCACTGACCAACCCCATTTCACACACATTTTGCCTTTTTCATATTCTTTTCTCCCTATCACCCCCATTTTTGATCCTCCTGCTCCCCCTTCCCCCTGTACACCCCCATGGGTTACAGAGCTCTGCAGTTTCTCCACCCTCCCAATCCAGGGCCCCTTGGTCCACATCCTACCAGCCGCGAGGTTCAGCCTCAATGGAAGCGGTGCCGGTAGCTCGTTAGCCCGCCAATTAGTGTGAGTGGGAGTTCTGTTTCTTGTGATTGTCTCCCACCTTAGAAACCCTCCATTGGATAGCTCTGGTGGCATAAACATTCCTACGTTCTCACCTAAATCAGTGTGTCTGACCAGGGGGGCTCCCATCACCGCCTCCCTTTCCTACTACTCCTTCTTGCCTTGGGAAAGGTACGTGACCAGGCGCCCACGAAGGAGCAGATGCTCTTCTTCCACAACCTCTTGTAGTCATCTATAACTTTTCAAGTTCTTTTCCTACATTTCTGAGTTAAAACCACAGCCCTCCAGTTATAAGAGCTGCTCCACACCAGCCTTATGCACAAATTTCTTCTCTTACTCGCAGGTTACTCGCAGGTTCTCACGTCGGGAATACTTTGCTGAAGAAGACCGAGGAGATGCCAAACACTATGTCAAACACTCCCCAAACACCGTGCTGTGCCTGTTAATCACTCAAGAAGTCACTGACTTTGAAGATCTGCTAGGGGAGGAGGACGCATCTCACCCAGCTTTACATACCAACATCTGGATGTCTCCACTCAACTCAGTTGCCTTTGATTCCCTCAGAGTCCACAGGAAAAAAACGGCACTTTCTGGATACATCTTAGCTGGTTTCCATCAGAACTCGTGGTCAGCAGCAGAAAATACCTGCAAAGACTTCAAATGACTTCGAATATCTAAACTAGTAGAGCTTTAACACGAGCAGAAAGAAAGACAAGATGCAGTTTTGTAAAACATGCCAACTACCTCTCTTCTTGTGGAAAACAGGGCGTTTTGTAAGGAGACTAAGAGGAAGGTAATACTTAACTATCTGCAGCCACTGTTTCAGAGAGAATTGCATGGAAGTCTGGAAGGAAGCCCTCTGCTCTGCCTCGCCATCTGATACCGAGATTTAGACCTGCAAAGCTTGGACTGGCATGCAACTGCCCCTTCGAACGTTGCTTTCTTAAGGCATTGGATGTAATTGATAGGGATGACTGAGTCAGGATCTCTGGTTAGGGGACAGAGTCCTCAATTGCTCCTTTGTTAATGAGGAGAACTGCAGAAATGGACAGTAACTGCCTCCAGCCCTCCATCTTGCAGAACGTAGCAATCTTGTCTGTGTCTTTCACAAAATGGAGGAATTTAGGTTTGAAGAGAGACATTTCAGCATTCCATGAATGAACACGAAACAGCAGCATGTCCCACGATGACAGCAGAGAGATGAACATTGTCCTCTAACTACAAGTTGTGGTTTAACACTTGAATTCGTTCCTTGGATTCAGACACCACCAGCAAAAATTTCTTTCCTTTTATAGCTCTTTCCTGAAAAAGAACCATAAGAACAACAACAAAAAAAAACACAACACAGATGGTTGGAGAGTTTGCTGAAGTGGTTTCGGAGACCAAGGAGCCCTGCTTGTTGTGCATGCTTATGCTGCTTCAGAAGAGTTAAACAATTTTTATTGCAACACTTCTGGTCCAAGCAGACACCACTTGAATTTTCTGCTACAAAAGATTGTATACGGTTACATGAAAACAAGCATGGCATTCAGGGCATTTGGACAGATTAATCATACTTAAGGAGCAATTCAAACATTTTGCTGAAAGAATGCATCTTGACCGGGATTTGTCTTTGCTGGACTGCATACAAAAGCAGAATCAGAAATATTAAGTGGTTTTTATCAATCTCTCTGCATTAATTAGGGGACTGAAACACAAGCCTGTTGCCTGTGAGCAGGCAGTACCAGTCGTCCCATTTTCCAGACGATGTGAACTCAAGGGAATGTAAAGAACAGCAATTCTGACTGCTCAGAGATAAGGAAAAACTCTCAGAAGACATCAGAGAAGACTGTGAGAAAGGATATCTGTCTCAGGAATGGTACAAAGGTCTCATGGCACACCAGACCGAAAGGAGAAAGTAGTAAACCCAGAAGCTCAGAAAGGGAAGGAAAAGGAAGCCCACATTACACAATGCACTGTTAGGCAGCAGAAGTCCAGACAGGCAAATATCTAACCACAAAACCAGCTGGTCACTTTATCATATTGCTTGTCGCTAGAATTAAAGATAAACTTTTCATCCAACACTGTAAACTCACTCACCAGTCTCTAATTTTCTAAAAACCGAAATGAGAGCTGCTCTTGGAACAGATTATACAGGATGACCTTTTATAGAGCCCGTACTTCTCCTGGGGCAAGAAAAATTGGCCACAACCACGGAATTGGTACAAACGTGGCACTTTGAGGCTGATCCATCTGAAATTTCCTGGGTTACCAAACCAGATCAACATATGAGTGCTGCCATGACACAACTCCAACTGTCCCAGCTGCCTAGCTGACAGCAACCAGCTCCCGCTGAGGTTTTCAAATAGATTTATGGATGTTCTTTCTCCAGCAGACTGATTTGTTCACTGGATTATGCAATTAATCTTTGTGGTCCGGCTGTGTTAGCGAAGCCAGGGCAGATGCAGTGCATTGTGCTTGGCTGCTCTGACTGCGTCCCAGCTGGCTCCCCCGGCCACGACTTCTATGGCATGTTGTTGGTGTGGTGGGTATGGACTGCTCCTGTACAGCATGATGGGGATTGTCTGCTCACGTACAGCATGGTGGGGATGGTCTTCTTCTGTACAGCACGACGGGTTCAGTCTGCTCCCGCTCTTGGCATAAGTCGTAGTCAGGTTTGGGAGCATGAAATCGCCCCTTGAACAGGATAGCTCATTAAAACAGAGCCCCAGGCAGAGCACATTCTGGGAAGCAACCTGATAAGAAATCTCTGACTACCATTTGATCATTTAATCTCATAAATAGGAAAGGAAAAGCTATCACGACACCATTCCGCTGTTGGTGAAGGCTGACAGTGTCTCACTCTCCTGTGAGGGGAAGAGGATTGCGCAACCTGACTTCGAAATAAATATTCAAAAGACTCGAATCCTGGAAAATTACTGACCAAGAGACAATGGCCTCGTAATCCTATGAATAGCAACCCCAAACAAGAACTCTTGGAGCTCTCCAGGAACTGAACCCACAATTTCCCCCTGAGCTGGGACACCTCTTGGGGTGCCCCGAGGGTCCCCACATCTCAGGGCTGAATCCTCAAGGAACAAGCTCATCTGCAGACATACACCAGCGAGGGAGTAGGATGAGCTAAGAGGGAGTTTTTGAAGCCACAGAATTTAGAACAACCCCCCAGGACCCTGCAGTAAGTCTCAGGTGAACCTTGTCACTCTCGAACCACTAACTAAGTCACTGCTTCTATTGTAGCAAATCCCTTTGGACCACTGTGTTAATTGTCTGAGACCTACCTACTGATGAGTGCTGTTAAAATCATGTAATCTAACCTGGTTATTTGCTATAAAGGTATATAATAAAGCCTTAATTGCTGCGTCATTAGAGTTGCATAAAATCTAATACCACAGCAGCTAGAAAGGACACCTCTCTTCTTGGCCTTCCATCTGAAACCTCGTAGGGGGTTCCAGAAACTCCCTTTTTGTCCCATTTTTTCTGCCTGTCCTAAGGAGCAGTGCTTTAAAAAGCAGGAAGCCTGAAACAACAAACCTACTGACAACTTAGTCACATTATTTCAACCCAGTATTTGAAGGGAAAGGGTGTGTTCTATTGTGTAAATCAAGCTCAGTAGGAGCATTTTGCTGTGCAGGAAGGATTTGACAACAAATATAACTTTAACTAAAAGGACAAGCAAAATTGCATTGTTTTCTAGAACAAATTAAGAAGCCTCATGTTAAGCAGCCAGCCTAGCAGGTGAGCTTGGGAAGTGTCCTACAGCACACTGGGGCCACACAATGAAGGCATCAGAGTGGCTGGAAATACACTGATATATGAGAAAATCAGGCTAAGGGGACTGATGGGTAGTATGCAGTATTACAAAAGATGAATTCAGAGGGGAAGAGAAAAGTCTTCTTTTGATGTAAGAGTGTGTAGGAAGACACTGAATGTGTTGGAAGGGGAACTCGGTACACTAGAGGATAAGGGAGGTGGCTTTTTAACAGCGTTCCCAATGTGTACTCTTGGGAGGCTGTGATGGTACAGTGGTCAAAGCAGGAGTGTGTAAAGGACTAAAAGAGAATTTAGCCACGGGGTTGGAAAGAAAAGGATGGGTGGTGGCTACGGAGAGAGGCTAGAAGCAGAAAGATCTGAAGGCAGTCTGTGGGGTGAGGTTGGATGGAAGTTTGGTGTCTTCATGATGGAGAAGCTGTTGTTTGGTGGTGATGGCAAAAGAAAGGGGAGAGGTTTGGGAATTAGGGAGGGAGAAAGCAAGATGCATGACAACATTTTTTTGTGTGAAACAATCAGAATATGAGTTTCAAGGAGTAATATTTGATCATACTAACAATGAATGTCAAATTTCCAGGATGGGAGGTATCTAGGGACAGGTTTCTAAAGCACTGAAATGTCTAAAGACATATAGAGGTCCCTGTATACAGTTCCTAAAAATGTCCCTGCTCCAATTTTTTAAATGTACAGAGAGCAGTTCCTCCTTAGCAAAATGTCCAGGAGTGCAGAAGTTGCAGTCGTGCACTCCGTGACCGAAACTATTTCCTTTTCAAGTTAACTGCACTAAAATCTGACCCTCCCACATCCACTTTCAATATTCACATGGCCAGACAGGATATAGTTGAGTACAGGCTGGAGAGTGTGAACAAAATGGAAGGATGTCAGCACGGCCATATTCATCTTTAGGTAGCTCAAGGTAACTGAGTACAATCCCACAGTCTTGCCATCACAATCTATGCAGAAAATTGAAAACAAAAAACAAAAAAACCAATAACAAAATCCCACAAAGTCAGTATCTGCTTTGGGGACACACCTACACATAACTACTGTTCCTTTACGCATCGTAGCAGGGCAATGGGATGCTGAGGCAATGTTATGTAGTATTTTTATATTGCCTTTTTGCCCACCAGGTTAATAATTTGTTGAAGCACAGATCAGAATTTTTTTATTTTTATTTTTTTTAGGGTGACGCAGAAAGCATTACTCAGAGGAACTTTGCAGGGTCACTTGTATCTTAAGATTTTTGATTTGTTCTGAGCAGTTGTAACACATTTTTCACAAAGAAAGATGTCATTTCTAAGGCCATGGTTTAATGATAAGTAAATCCAGCTTAAAAACTCCTGAACTGAGTTAAACCTTTCTGCAACTATATGATGCAAAGCACTGGCCCAATATAAATTCAGTGTGTTGACTTAAGTTGGTTTAAAAAATGATGCTGGATTCCTTATGTACCAGCTGGTCCCATGTCAGATCAGGTATTGTTTATTATTCCCAGGTAGCAAAGGGAATAAAAGTATAAAAGTAGTGCTAGCTAAAGAAATACTGATTCACAGTTAATTCAGATTGCATTTGTATTGCAAATAATTGCTGAATCACAGCCAAAGGAAAATAAAAAGTAAACCACTGAGAACATTTTGACCAGAACATTTTTGCTTTGAATTTATTTTAAATAAAAGCTATTAAAGGGGAGTGTTCCTCAGACTGGTTTCTACCTTTGTTGTGGCTGTATATAATTCAGTATGAGGTTCTGCACAACATTTACAATCCTTTATTTGGCACTCATACTTTTTTTTTTTTTTTTCATTTTTCCCTGTTAGAGATCACTTTTTACTTTTTCTTATGGGGTATTTTGTTACCTGAAATTTTCAGATGCACGCCAACCTCTAAGCCCTCTACAAACATCTCAGACTCAGTCAGCAAACAATCTGGGACTAAATGGACCTGCCCCAAAACAGTTGTCTCAGGCAGGGTCATAAATTGTCCTGTGAAACTATATTATTCTTTAAAATTGAGAATAAAGCCCAGACAGGATGCCTGACTCTGAGACACACAGTGTTCTGGAAGATTAATTCTGCCCTCGTGTCAAAGGGAGTGCAGTCAGCAGCCATCCACATCCTTTGACCTCGTCTGCACTTACCATACACTTCAAATGGCGTCAAATTAGAATCAAAGAATCATAGAATATACCAAGTTGGAAGGGACCCATAAGGATCATTGAGTCCTACTCCTGGCTCCACACAGATCTACCTAAAAATTCAGACCGTATGACTGAGAGCACGGTCCAAACGCTTCTTAAACGGCTTGGTGCCGTGGCTATGTCCCCTGGGAGCCTGTTCCAGTGCGCGACAACCCTCTCGGTGAAGAACCTCTTCCTGAAGTCTAGCCTAAACCTTCCCTGCCTCAGCTTGACACCATTCCCTCGGGTCCTGTCACTGGTCACTAAAGAGAACAGATCGGCGCCTGCCCCTCCGCTCGCCCTCATGAGGAAGCTGTAGGCCGCCATAAGGCCTCCCCTCAGCCTTCTCTTCTCCAGGCTGAACAGGCCAAGTGATCTCAGCCGCTCCTCGTACATCTTCCCGTCTGGGCCCTTCACCATCTTCATCGCCCTCCTCTGGACACTCTCCAACAGTTTAACGTCTTTTTTGTACCGTGGTGCCCAAAACTGCAGACAGTGCTCGAGGTGAGGCCGCACCAGCGCAGAGGAGATGGGGACAATCACTTCCCTCAACAGACTAGCGATGCCGTGCTTGCTTAAACACAGGACTTGAAATAGGAGAACCAGTTATTATTAGGCCCGTTACAACAGCACTGACACCTCCATTCCAAATTATCTAATTGTTATTTTTAAAATCATTAAAAATACAGCTAAATTCTTGCTAGGTGAGCTCCCCAGTGCTTGTGCAGCAGGGACCCAGGGCTGCTGGCACCCCCTGGGCACTTCCCACTGCCATTCATTGCAGGGTCACGGATGCTGACCCTGGCTGGCAGAGCTCCTTGATAGCACCACTGGCAAGTAATTAACAAAAACTAAAGCCAAAGCAAATTCAGGCAGTGGTCATCAGACAGTCGCTGTCCCACTGAAAACAAGCTAGTCATCTTGCACCATGGGAAGCCCATGTAAGGCTTGAGACTGCACCAACTTGTCAGGACAGAGCCCACAGCTTTACGCTAGCAATAGCAAATTTAAAATTAATGAGAGATTGGTTAGTTAATTTTATGAAGAAAAATGTCAGGAAAAGGCATTATAAAATACTTGGGAAATACTCGGGGAAGAAAGAGGTGACCAGAGAGGTGGTAGCTGGAGGGTGCCCAAACCCAGACACATCCTCTCCGTCCTGGTTTTGCTGGAACCAGATGCATGACCCACACAGGACCAGCTGTGTGCAGCCAGTGGTGGAGGACGGATGCTTTTCATCTCTCCAGTCAGTGTGTTCCTTAGGAATAACCATGCCAGATATCATCGGCCCTGCGGCTCCGGGCACGTGCCCTGGTCCCAGGGTGCTGCTCTCCCCAGCCTGGGCTCAGTACTGAGCACTTATCCCTCGTCCTCCATCACCGCCCAGAAATGAGCAAACACCCAGCGCGAACACGAGGCACAGGGCTTGGGAAGGGTCAGGAAAAGGCTGGCACGGCAGCCACCACACTGCCTGCTGGGATTTGTTCCCCATTAATAGCGTACAGTGTTTAAAATAACCAGCCAGGTTATTTTAAAGTTCTCACACCGCCACTTCGGACTGCAACGTTATATCTTATGCATACAGCCAATTGTTGCACCAATTAAGAATTTTCTTTGATTTAATAATCTTCTAATTGCAATATACTCACAGTTTTGGCCCAACTATTTTGGCAGCAGCATTTCAAAGAACACGCTCTGTGCACACTGGCTTGTCGTATCCAAAGCAAAGCCTTTGGAGCAGTGGCTCAGAGGAAACCCTTCAAGTCTTTCTGTCAGCTACAAGCCCAGCCCGGAGCTGCCCACAAGCTCAGACTGAGGGTATAAATGTAAATTTCTGTCCTTTAAGAAATTTGTGTGGCATAGCACTGTTGGATATAGATACATTCGCCTGCCTCTGTTTTTTTTTCTTGCCCCTCCCAAGGTCAGGAAACATTTTTAGTCAAAGGTTACTCACGGACAGTTAAGGGACCCAGCATTTTTAGCATTTTACAGCAGCGTATCTGCTAGCTGGGTTGTAAGGAAGGTGGTACCTGGTGCAGAACTGCCGAGGAAAACCAAGCCAATAGCCTCCTTTCCTCCAGATTAGACAGCCCCAGTGTCCTCAGCTGCTCCTCACAGGACATGCCTTCTTTTTATCTGCTTTGTTGCCCTCCTCTGGACACTTCCAAGTACCTTAAAATTCTTTTTATACCGTGGAGCCCAGAACTGGAGGCAGTATTTGAGGTGAGGCCACACCAACACTAAACATAGCAGGAGAATCACTTCTTTTGATGCACCCCAAACTGGTGTTTGCCCTCTTGGCTGCCAGAGCACGCTGCTGGCTCCTGCTGTCACCAGCACCCCCAGGTCCCTGTCTGCTGAGCTGCTCTCCAGCCACGTCTCTGAGTCTGTACCCATGCCTGCCATTACTCCATCCTTGGCACCACACCCCGCATTTTTCTTTGTTGAATTTCACGCCGTTGGTGATTGCCCAACGTGGTGCCTCCAGCACGGCAGCATGCACTGGTGGCAAGGCACCAGCCCTCCCTGCTCACCCACAGCCGTGCTTCTCTCCCATGTCCTGCAAGGAAATGCATCCTTGGGGCCTGCCAGATTCCTCACGAACAGCTGTGTCTTGATTTGAACCAGTGCCAGGCTGGAGAACAGCTGCAATGCAGAAAAAAAAAAAAAGGAGTTAAGTGAGGTGACAGCTCCACATTCCTCGTGCAGATCGAACGTTTGAAGATGCATGTTGTTTCGTGAGGTTTTGTAACCTTCTGAACAGCCTAAAGGACTTAAATTCTTAAAAGCCAGTGGGTTTTTGTATGCAGCAAACGCCTTTAACATCTGGCAAAACAAGTGTATGTAAACTGTACTGTGGCTTTTAGTGGGAAAGAAGTTTCTGAATCACTGTAGTAGTCTTATCAGAGACTGAGACTCTTAGCCACGCTGCTTATTTCACATTCTTCAAGCTTTACAAATGTAACATGAGACAGCTCCCTAGGCTGGAGATGTCTGCGACAGCCCGGAACGCAAAAGATGAAGTATGGGAAAAGGAAAGCAAATACTTGAAGACCAAACTCTGGCATTCGTGATATTTTCTTTTCACATATTTTGCAATTCTAGGGGGGAAAAAGCCATTGAATAGATTCATCCATCACTCCTGTCTACTTAACTTCTTTTATTGGAAAACAACTATCTTTATTTGAACTTGTTAGTAGGGAATTCCTCAGGAAAAAATAAAAATGTCAGAAATTGGCCCTATTGCCATTTGAGTGGCTGAGTCGGACATTTCAGAAATGGACACTCCACTCTTTGCGTCTTGTCCAAAATTGGAAAAACTCTCCATCTTTTTCATAAGCCCCCTTTTAAGTACTGAAAAGCTGCAATGAGGTCACCCCGGAGCCTTCCCTTCTCCAGGCTGAGCACCCCCAGCTCCCTCAGCCTGGCTCCACAGCAGAGGGGCTCCAGCCCCTTCACCATCCTCGTGGCCTCCTCCAGAGCCCCTCTAACAGCCCAACATCCTTCTGGTGCTGGGGGCCTCAGACCTGGACGCAGAACTCCAGGTGGGGCCCCACAAGGGCAGAGCAGAGGGGCACAATCCCCTCTCTCCCCTGCTGCCCACCCCTCTGGTGGTGCAGAGCCCTAATTTTATCTATTTCATTCCTAGAGGCAGCAAGCATGAAAATGTTTCCCTATGGCACAAGAAGGGGCATGCCAACATTCCCTGCATGGTAAGGGAAAAGTGTTTTTTCCTCTGCCTATGCTGGTGGAACAACATCCCAGCCCTCTCAAGCTATTACTGCTGTTTCTGTTAGAAGTGGCAGCATTTTAAAGGTTGCTCTCATACTAATTAGTCCCTGATAAGCATGCAGCGTGATGGTCCCAGGCACTATGGGGGTGATTCATACAGGTGAGCACCAAGCACTGGACTTTCATTTTTACAGCTCTTTGCTGGGAAGGAAAGGCTGCTTGTTTCAGAGCAGGCTGCTCCTTCCCCCATGTGATCGAATGAAGGGGGAGGTTATATTTCCATGTCACTCCTTCTTATTAAAGTTGCTGTTGCCATCGAGGCTGAGTAAGAAGCAAAAAGCTACTAAAAAGTGAAAAAAAAAGTAAAATTGCTCTGAGATTACAGCCTTCAAATGGAAATGGACTGGCACAGTGGTCCTTGGGGTTTATTTTCTCTCGCTCAGGTGACACCTCTACTGACGTCTTGAAGACCCAGGTTAAAATCTTGCTCCTGGAAGGTTGTTTCACCAGCGTAACAGAGGGCGTGGTGGATGGTCCTCCAAAATAAAATGGTCCTCTGCAGCAGGTGGGCTGGAGCACACACAGCATCTAAATCCTTATGTGGTGTTTTCTGAAGAACAGCTGTCACAAATAAATCGAAGCTGTTTCAAACATCATCTAGACAAATCCACAGAGAGACATCGATGCCTTTTAAATACAACAGCCCAGCTATGGAAATCACTAAACCCAGTGACCCCTGGAGTGCCAGAGTGAGGAAAGACTGCAATATTCAGGTGATTCTTATATTCTGGGTGTCTCTGCTAGAGACTGGGATCTCTCCAGGTTATCCCCTCGACAAAAAGTGGGCCCAGGCAACTCAGGACTGGTGCAGGAGGGCAGTTCTCGTACTTGTGTAATCATAAAATGGATATATAGAACTGGCTGTCTTATTTCAGCTCTTACTTTTGTCCCAGTACGGGAGCATGACTTTATGCTGCTCATCAGTGACGCATTTCAGAACCATCTCAATAGCTGCATAAGGCTGATGAGATAAGGAGGTAAGATAACACCGACCATAACAAACAATCACCTCCCTGAGCTGAATTATAGCCACATGGTGTTTTACACTGAAAAGCAAGATGGAACTGTAAAGCACTTTATAGCTAATCAACGTACAAGGAACTTAATTTCTAAACTATCAAGAAGGTTTGTTGAAGGCTAAAGAGACCCCAGAGTCACAGCTCTGAGGCAGGCGGTAATACGCAGTGAGCTGGGAGGCTGGTTTTAAAATTTCAGCCCATGACTGTAGTTTTGAGTGCAGCAATGATCCAACAGAAATCAAATCCCATCCACTGGGTCCACTTCCCAAGATCAGTGAGTCGAACCCTTTGCCCTGCTGCACAGGGAGCCATCTGGAGCAAGCAGGTAGGAGTGGGAAGAAGATGTGGGTTTTTACACCTAAGCTGTATTAAATATAACAAGAAACCATACCCACAGACAGGGGATTCAGTTCTGGCTGTCTGCAGGGTCAAAGTCTGAGACCCTTCAGTGATGCTGCCACAAAAGCCATTCCCAACCCATCTTTGCTCTTTGCACCACCACCTTGGTTGGGCAGCTCAGTTGCCTTTTATTATGCAGATAACGTGGAAAAAATACATCCAAGTTTAAATAAATGAATAAATATCAATAAATTATAAATAATAAACAAACTGGTTCTGTTGTTACCTAGGGAAATATGGTCAAAACAGCCTCGTGCCTGCACTTCCATGACTAGTAGCACATCGTGCTATCATGCTCCTCCACTTCTTGACTGCAAAACAGAGATAAAAAAAGTCTAAACATGGAAGGGGCATCACTGCTAGGAGCAGGGCTGAGTCTGGGATCTGCTTGCTTGTTTGCTACAGTCTCTCAGGCAGGGAGAGTGACAAAAGCATGGGATGTGGACAGCAGGAAGGGAAAGATCACGCCGTGGCTAGCTGGGGCATGCATGCAAACACATTTAATGGAGATTGTGTGCTCTGGTGGGAGAGAATCAGCCTTCTGAGGGAAGCACTGGGGGCTGCGCTGAAACGTGGGCAGGATTTGGCAAGAGCTGTCTTCAGTTTCTTGTGCCTAGGTGAAGGAATCCTCTCATGTGACTACAGCCACCTCAGGCTTAAGGCTTTCATTCTAAACTACGTTATAAAGGACGTTTAGACGTGTGGGTAAAGGCGTCCTGTGGATGTCAGCGTCCCCAAACGGGATGCTCTGTCCATGAGCAATGTCTCCTTCCCTCTCCCTTTCTCACCTTCTACTCAGTGCAGAAGACATCCAGATGACCAACTCAGACTAGATGCCTAAGTTGTAGACAGCTGAAGTTAGGTGAGATGAATTCCAGCCTCAGTGCTGTGGAATTACGAAAGCATATTAGTATTTCTTTAAAACTGAACATCAGTATCTATGCCAGCAAAGAGAAGCTACAGAACTCAAAGGGCGAAACAGAAAACAACAAAGAACAACTGAAAATATTTTATTTATATGGCCCAGCTGCCTTTACACGGTAGTTTTGGAAAGCACACTTGTGTGCATTAGGATAGCTGTGTTATTGCCTTCCCTGCGGCTCAGCCTGCTTGGCCTCCATTGCTTCCCTCCTCTAGCAGCAACTGTATTTGCTTTAACTTTCTCACAGAAACACCCTGCTAATCCAAACTTCCTCATTCCTGATGCAAAACCATTTTATAGTACCCTGAACAACTGTCTGGAGGTCTGGAGCTTCTTTCTTGTGTTGAAGTGGATGTTTTCAACCTGTCTCAATACATCGAGTTTGATTTAATTATCCCTTCTCTTCTAGAATATTGCTCCCAAGCATCAGATACGCTCTCCCTTGCTGAAAGCACACTGGAAAGAGATGACAGAGCCAAGGACAAGCTTTCCTGGGGAGATGGCTGGTAAAAGTTTTCCATTCAGGTACAGTCAAACTGTTTTCCTTTCCTACATAATTCTTGCCAGAGTACTATCATGGATTTTGAATCCTAACTTTGATCTGAAATTAAGAAAGGGACCTGGAGCAGGTAGCAAAGCTATGATTTGCCTCTTCTAAATGCAAGGAGAAAATGGAGCTACTTGAATGTTTTTCAGTGGTGATTAAGATCATCAAATAGGCTCAGCACATAGGAACAACCCTGCACATGTTTTAGCCCACATATTTCTATAGCTTCTCATTCCCCCCAGGCAATTCTTTCTCCTGGGCCACCATGTTTTTAAAACAAGGCTAAGGTGGGCTCTGATGGACACCTCCTGCAGCTTCCCCCAGCATCGCGCAGCTGCTTGAGCCCAAGAACAAATGCTCCTCTCTGGAAGCCCCAGAATATTGGTATTTCAATTGTAGCTGGAGAAGGGCACTTAAAGGGCCCTACTTCACCCTAAATGATCACTTACGGATCCATTTCCGCACTTGGGGTTGCCAGAGACATGCGGAAGTCCACTTTGACCCAGACCCTTCAAGGAAGAGGCTCTCAGGTCATGAATATCCACTTGCCTTATCCTGCTTGACCTATAAAAAGGGCTGTTCTTCATGTGATTCACTGCTGTTAAGCACTTGGAAGCATGATCAAGTAGCCCATATCTATTGCTGGGATCTCCGGCTGGTTTCCCAAGTCTGGTTTTCACTTCATGCCCTAAGTTCTCCAAAGTGATTTTGTGGCTGAAAGATGGTTCTCAGAAACCTTCACTGAGAAGCAAATAAAAAGGGAACATACACAACTCTGCTACCAACCCTTCCCTAAACCAGGGGGGAAGTTACCTCTCCTGGAGAAGAGAAGTGAAAGGGTTGAACATATCCAGCACCCAGTCATCACCTACTGCAAAGCTTTTAAGTCAGAAGGAAAGAGCAACCAGTGTTTAGTTCCTTGAGTAGCTGTAGGAGGAGGACCAGAGGGTGTGGAGAAGGTGAAACACGGTGTTGATACCCTCCATTCCAGTCCACGGGTAATAATGTGTAATAAGATAAAAGATTCTCCTTCTCCAGCCTACCAGCAGCCATTCTTTTTACTAGATCTATAAACAGACACCATTCCCTAAAAAGCTGCAATCAGTAAGTTTTTAAAGGTGGTGAGTGAAGGCACCTCTTGGCTCCCTGAATAAAAGCTGCCCTTGTAGCTGTAGTTACCCTAAACCCATACAGGAATTCACCCTGCACACACCCAGCCCCAGGGATCCGTATCTATCATCTGTTACCTCACTGCTCACCATTGAAGACCTCCATGTAAGAGCTAATGCTTTGTACATGTGAAGAAACTACATCAACATGACAAGCCTGTTTTTAATGTAAATTAAACTTTTATGGACACAGGAGCGAGTGATTCCTAGATGACAGGACGTAAGCACGTCACAGGTGAGGTAAGACATGATATGTTGCCTTGAATACTTTACTGGGACAACTAATTCTACACTCAGTGTCTTTTCTTTCTCATTTTCTTCCATCCTCTATTTGCTTCAGTGTTGCTGCCTACTCTCAGCCTGTTCCCCTAATTTATATCAAACTAATTTAGCATCCAGACCTTTATGTTGCGAATATCAAAGCCTCCCTATCCTACATCCTGCTCAGTACAGCTTTTTCCTTTTGTGGGGCTCTCCGCTCTTCACCATTAAAAATGCTAAGCTCCATGCTCAATACCCCTTCATCTCCAGCCCCAAGATCTGACCCATTCCCTCACTATTTTTTTTATGAGATGAATATTTTTTTTATGAGGCTTCCCATTTTATACTAAGAGCAGCAGGTGGACCCCTAGCCAAAGAAGTCTCTGAAGGGAATTGAACATACAAGATCCTCTGCTGAAAACCATAGAATTATCATAGAATCATAGAATGGCTCAGATTGGAAAGGACCTCAAAGATCATCTAACTCCAACCCCCTGCCATGGGCAGGGATGCCACCCACTAGATCAGGTTGGCCAAGGCCCCATCCAGCATGACCTTGAACACCTCCAGGGATGGGGCATCCACAGCTTCTCTGGGCAACCTGTGCCAGTGCCTCACTACCCTTACAGTGAAATTTCCTCCTAACATCTAGGCTAAATCTATCCTCTTTTAGTTAAAGAACATTCCCCCTAGTCCTATTATGATCTACCCGAGTAAAGAGTCCTCCATCTTTTTTATAAGACCCCTTTAAGTATTGAAAGGCCTCAACGAGGTCTCCCTGGAGCCTTCTCTTCTCCAGGCCGAATGTCCCCAGCTCTCTCAGCTTTTCTTCATAGGAGAGGTGCTCCAGCCCTCTGAAGAGTTGCTCCAGTCCTCTGTAAAATCAAGGTCTGTAGGAGCATTGAGCAAAGGGACATGACCACTTCTTCCATCTGCATGTAGAAAGCTAACAGAGCTGTCCTCAGGGCATCAGATGGAGCATAAAGATTGATGAGATCCCCCCAGAGGAAAGTATGTTTTTCCCTCCCAATCCAAGACAAGAGAAGAAGCAAGCAGGTTTAGGGATGATCCTTTCCTGTTGACAGAAGGTTACCAAGACAGGCTGTGGTGTCTGACTCCATGCAGATATTCAAAAGCCGTCTGGACATGGTGCTGGACAACCTGCTCTAGGTGGCCTTGCCTGAGCAGGGGATTCAAACCATTTGACCTCCGGAAGTCCTTTACAGCCTCAGCCATTCATCCTGTGATTCTGTGAAAAATGCAGAAAAATCCAGTTGCTAAAAACACGCAAGCAGGTGCCAGGCATTGCTGTGTACTGCTAGCAGTGTGCTGCCAGGATCCCTCCAAGGCCTTCTCTGTGAAGGAGCTGCAGTGACAGAATTTTGGAAGGAGAGGAAAATATTTGGCTCACAAGTGCTGCTAATCTGAGATTCAGCAGAAATGCCCTGCTCCTGTCTACCTACATGGCAATGAGGAGCAAGGCCTCAAGGGTTTGCTCGCTCCCCTCCAGGCAATTTCAGATCTTGGCACCCAAATACTCCAAAAAGCACCTCCAAAAATACTCACTAATATCACCTGCTGAGTACTCTGTATCTTCATCTCTTGCTATTTTAATCTTCCACCTGTAAAGCAATAAAGCAAGTGTGAGGACAGGCAGATGAAAAGCAGGGAAGCCACTCAGCTACTTTGGGCAGCAAACACCCAAGGTAGGCAGGAGCCAGTTTTGCAGCTGAACCCAAAACATGTCTAAATAAGATACCTGAGACTGACACAAAGTGAAATTTGTCTGTGCCTCAGTAAGAAACAGCACATACTTCCTTACAGGGCCAACACTGTCCCAGCAGTGAGGTGAGATGGCGACCTGTCCGCTACAGTCATTGTCCCCGTCGGATTAAGGGTATGTGGCTGAGGGAGGCCCTCCTGTTGAGTCATGAGGTTCAGAAAGGACCCCCTTGCTTTCTAAACCCTTTCTCAGAAAGGAGCCTACGTGCGGCTGGATCCAGTCCTAGTCCCAGCCTTGGTCAAAGGTTTATGTCTAAGGGATTGTGTGTATAGCTATTTATTATTTCCCTTATTATTTCACTCAGAGGGTGGTGAGGCACCGGCACAGGTTGCCCAGAGAAGCTGTGGATGCCCCATCCCTGGAGGTGTTCAAGGCCAGGATGGATGAGGCCCTGAGCAACCTGATCTAGTGGGTGGCATCCCTGCCTATGGCAGGGGGGTGGAACTGCATGATCGTTGAGGTCTCTTCCAATTGAGCGATTCTGTGATTCTGTGATTCTATGATTATTAGAGTCAATGTTTGCCAGTTTCAGAGCCCTACCGAGGACTTTCACTGAGATAATTTTACAAAGTTGAAAATTCAGGTGATTTATTGAGGTGACAGATATAACAGATTCAGAATTGCCGTTAATAAATTCACTTACTGCAATGATTGATCTCCAGTTAATAGTTCGGCACTGTAGTTATCAATGTTTTCCCAGGTAACATCCAACAGAGTTGGAGGCAAGAATGTTACCAACAAGGCGTCCCTGCTTGGGAAGGAGAGCGGTCCAGGCCTGTTGACCTGCCCAAAAATTGGAGTTCTCGTCCTCAGAATAGAGGTTTCTGAATACCAGATTTATATTTCAGGTGAGGTGGGACTAAGTCATTTATCGTGTGCCGATCGGCTCTCAGCAAGGCTTGTTTGGTCAAGAAGAAAAGACGAGGAGGGGGTGAGGCCAACATTCAGTACAGAGACAGGTTGCTTTCCGGCCTTACTTGAAGCAACATCAGGATGCGAGGAGACATCGTTTAATTGCTGCAGAGAGATCACTTAATTGCTGTAGTTGCCAGGCCTATTGTTCAACTGCAAACCTCTAACGTCTGTCCTGTACTTTGGCCAGACGAACAAGATGTACATGTTAATTCCTGTCTGGTAATTAACTCGTGTTCCCGCTCAAGCCCAGTCTCAGCAATTTTCTGCTGATTTTGGTATTTTGACACCAAAAAGCCTGGCAATATTCTACACCCTCTCTGCCCTTGTCCAGAGCCACCATGTCACCCCCAAGCCTGGTGGCAACGGCTCCCAAAAAGGATGATGGCCACCAGATGGCTTGGTGGCACTTGGCGCCCAAGAAACCTCTCTGTTGCCTCACACATTGGCCATCGCTGTTGGAAAGGGTGCCATGATAGGGGGGATCCTAATTTCTGTTTTTTTTTTGTTTGTTTGTTTGTTTTGTCTTGTTTTTTGTTTGTTTGTTTTTGTTTTGTTTTTGTTTTTGTTTGACTCCATCACCTCCCTGAGCAACCCCTTCCAATGCCTGACCGCTTTTTGTGAGAAGAAATGTCTCCTCATTTCCAGCCAGGAGAGAGGCCATTTGCGCCACATCATTCAGAAAGCCCTTGCAGAGGTATTAATGATTTATGACCACTCCATTTTCAGCTTTATTATTTTTAGAAGGGACGGGGCAGAGGGAATCAGTGCACAGGGTGAAGCAAGGGCACGCTGAGATGGCTGCTGAAACACCTCAGGCAACTCCAAGCCCCTTTATGAGAGTATCTGGCTAAAATGTGCGTTCGTTATTTTGTTGAGGGGCTCAGATATTTGTTTGGTTTGTTTGTCCGTCTATCTGTCAGTCGGGGGGGGGTCCAACACCCCCTCACAAAATGGCGCCGCGGCTCCTTTAAGACTTGGGGGGGGAGCGAGGAGCTCAGTCCCTGCCCCGACCCCTCCGCAGCAGGGAGGGGGCGTGGCTCGGAGCGACGAAAGGCCCTGAAAGGCTAAGAGCCTTGAGTGGCATCCCCATGAGCCAATCAGATCGCAGGCTGCGAGGCGGCAGGGGGAGAGGGGGCGGGAGCCGCCGCTGAGGCGGCGGCGGTGGCGGCGCCATGTTGAAGAAGGCGGACA
Source organism: Cygnus olor (assembly GCF_009769625.2). Lineage (NCBI taxonomy): Eukaryota > Metazoa > Chordata > Aves > Anseriformes > Anatidae > Cygnus > Cygnus olor. Next base: position 1,580,817 of record NC_049169.1, on the reverse strand, counting down.
AGAAGGACGAGGAGCCCGGTCCGGCGGGGCGGCAGCGGGGGTGGGCGGCGGGTTCCTGAGGGAGCGGCTCTGAGGAGCTCCGGGGCCGTGCGAGCTGAGGGGATTGGGTTTCCCCGTGCCACCGTTACCGGCTCTCCTCTCGCCGGGCCCCAGCCCCTGCCCGGCTGCGGCCGTTTGGGGGCTCGGGGGGCCGCGGTCGGGCACCTCAGGGGGTGAGGAGCCCCTGAGGCGCAGGTCGGGGCTCGGGGGGCAGGGAGCTGCTGGTGCTGCCCTGAGGCTGCCCCGTTACAGGCCCCGAGCAGCGGGCGGTGGGGTCGGTTCTCGTGCCGGTCTCAGTTTTCCTCTGCTGGGGGTGTGAGGGCTGAGGGATGGAAGAATTAAACGTTAAAAGGTGCTTATGGGAGGAAAAGGGTCAAGAGCAGGGTTTGAAGGGGTCTGTGTGTGTGCAGCAGGGGTTCTGAGGGGTGTTTTTGCTGTCAGCGTGCTGCCCGCAGAGAATTGCCATCTCCAAGAAGTTAAATGCCTTCAGAGTGAAGAGTTAAGCTCAGAGTTAAACATCAGCGCTCTTCAGAAATCTCAAAGAGAAGATGGCCCTCTTAACCGCCTCTGAAACTAAAGGCTTCCCTCCGCTTTCCAGCAGAGATTCAAACTGTATTGGGTACCAGATGTGCAATAGTTGGCATAGTTCTGGTTCTCCAAATGGTGCACAGGAGTCGAAATGGACAAGAGATGGATATGAGCCTCATGCCATGACCTATCCCATTGTCTATCCATTGTCTCCCTCTGCCCCCAAATATTTTTGAAGTCTTCCTGCAGATTTTGGTTTTAGCCACTAAATAACTTCCCAGCCCCATAATTTGGGTGGCTGAAAGGTTGCGAAGTTACGGCACGGAGATGAGTCTCGGATCTGTGGTTTTGTGATGTGCCGTAGCCAGGCTGATTGTGGAGTTTGCTGAGTAGCCCTGCTTAGTGGTGTGCTTGTTTTTCGGATCCCGATCAGCAGCCCCATCCTGCTGTGTTCGGTGCTCTCTGTGCCTGAAGGAATAAAGTAAGGGGACTAGGAAGAAAAAGAACAAATAGCTTTATATAAAATGACTGTTATTAACTACCTCAGTAGTTAATAGTTTTCTCCCTCACCCTCCAGCTATGTTTAAAGCCTGTCACCCATTTTTTCCTGTACCTCTGAATATACAGCTTAAGGAATTGGATTCACAGCTGTTGATGGGGAACATCAGTTATTCAAAGAGGAGTGTCATTGTAGCATCGAGGTGTTTTTGTGAAGTTTAGGAGCTGGTCCTGCATGTACGCTTCTGTTGCTTTTATTGTTGTCGTTTGTGACGAATGTGTTTCTTTAACTGAGAGGTCTCTCTTGTTGTCCAGGTAGTGGCTCTAATCCTTTCCAGCATTTGGAGAAGAGCGCTGTGCTGCAGGAGGTATGAACAGTACCTTAACCCTTTCTGATTGGGAGGAATTAGCAGCTTGAGGAGAAATTGCAGTGCAACTGGCAGGCAATGTGAACAGCGAAGTTTGGATAGCTGATTTAAAATCAGAGTTAATTAAACTATATGAGTTTTTTGCATATGGCAATTAGAGCTTTCTGAAGAGATGCCCTGCCTGGTTTCCTATTCTCATTCGATATACTCTGTTATGGGTCTTCCTGTTTCTCTTTGTGTTCCTCCAAGTAGTGAGGTGAATGTGTGATTAAATAAGATACTTTTGGGGCACAGACAGCAACAAGAAGGAACTTAATTTCAATTTTCTGTTCCCACAGGTTAGTACGAAGTAATGCTTGGGGTACAGATGCTATGGAAAGAACGGAGTTGAAATTTTATAGATATGCTTTTATTTTAAATTATTTAGTTAGTACCAAATGGTAAACTGAGTCATTGTCTCTTGTTGAGATTGCTGCCCATCCAGCAAATCAACCACACTTGAACTGGACATCAAAAATATGTTCACTGGGACATACTTCAGAATAATAACGAAGTTATAAGCTGCTCGGTTGAAAGCAAACTGCTTTAGTTTTTATGGTAAGGACAAATTGTTAGTGTTGGATTATAGTGTAATACAGTATTTGTGCTCTGCTTGCAGGCGCGTATCTTTAATGAGACCCCCATAAACCCACGAAGATGCCTGCACATACTTACCAAGATCCTTTACTTGCTGAACCAGGTAACGATCATTTCTTGCCAGCCAGAGTGCGTGTTCCCAAGGCTTATTTCTGGTAACCTTCGTTGTGAAAGAGGTTTTATAACTCCTGTCAGACTCAGGAGGTAGGTTTTAAGAAATAGAGTGCTTATGCTATAGTATTGTGTGTCCCTTTCTGACTAAGGTGAGGTATGTCTATGTCCCTGAAGCTTTTAAATCTTTTTTCGAGTGCCAAGTGCGAGCTGCTGTTTGGTCTGTGTTCACTGTTGTTGAGCAATTAAGAGTCATTTGTGGTTGCCTGCCTAAAGTAGGAATAACTGAGTTGAGATAAGAGAATAAGGCGTCATTTTGTTTGTGGGGAAATTGGAAGCGTGGTAAGGAAAGGAATTTTACGCTGGGTAACCACAAAAGTTTCCTGCCTGCGTGGCCTGAGCCAGGCGGTATTTGACACAGGGTTACTGCTGGTTGGGATGACCTGTGCTGCTCGCTCTTCATTAGCACCAGTCGTCTTCGAGTAGGTGCCTCTTCAAGCAAGGGCATCTGTGTGGTTAAGAAGCGTGGTGCAAAGCCAGCTGCTGACACAGTAACCTCAGAAGAGGGACCAGAGGTTACAGGGCCGACTGTTGTGGCGCTGTACAGCTGCGGGTGGCGCTCACTGAAGCCAAGTGGGTGACGGTGCCAGTGATGGCCTTACTCCCTGGAAACAAGGTGAGGGAGGGACTGCTCCTCACATGAGGAAAAAGTCTTGAAAGAAGAGAGTGTTGGGATGTGAGTAGGTGCTAGAGGTAGGGACTAAGGTGGAGGCTACTGGATAACGATAGGATTATTTTTCCTCTCACTTCTCGTATTCTCTTTTCAGGGTGAACACTTTGGAACCACTGAAGCCACAGAAGCTTTTTTCGCAATGACTAGGTTGTTTCAGTCTAATGATGTAAGTGCCTGGCGTTTAACGCTTTCTGCCTCCCTGGTTTTTGTTTGCAGTAATTACAAAGCAGCTGAGTGCTGGGCTGTGGGAGGAGGGTGAGGTGAGCAAACCACTTGCTGAAGGCAATTCACTGTTTGGAAACAAATGACTGAAATGACTGCAGCAACACGCAGCTCCTTCTGCAGGTTGCTTTTGGTGGTTTATTTTGAATTCCTCTTGTAAAGAATGTGAATAATGACAGGAAGGCTTAGTATACCAATCGGTATAATGCTTTGAATGTTTTTTACGCTTGCAAATAATCAGCTCTCAAAACAAAAGTTAAGAAGTTGCTTGTAGCTTAGGTGGTTCTATTCCCTAGCACGACTCGCTGTATTTGTTAATCAGCATGCAATAGAGACATGACAACATCCTAAAAATGCTGGATTAAACTTTGGATTTTGCCCGATGTAAAGTCCTTTCCTGGTCTCTTCTGCGGAGGGTGTAGAACTTAGCAGAACGTGCTTCATGGGTTGGATTTCATTCACGTTGGTTAAAATGAGCTAGCACTTCAGTTTTGGGGGGACTTGTCTGAAGAGAGTTCCGTGTGTAACTGTCAAAAGACAGACTGAACATTTTGGAAGCACAACGTGTTTTGTGACCTCTCCCATATCCATATTGTAGAAAGATTATTTTCTAGTGCAAAAACGTCATTTGCTTTCAAAGAATTAAAATGGCAGTGCTCTTTGCATATCTCTGTTCTTCTTTTGCAATAAAAGAGGAAGTTTTAAAGCATTTGGCTGGTAATTGTGAGGTTTCTGCTTGTAGACTTGGTGTACCACTTCGCTCATAAACAACACACAGATTTTCTTTCCGTTAGTCCTATCATTTTGTAAGACATCTCTTAGTTGTTTCCTGATTTGTTTGTTTGATAGTAGGAGGTAAGAGCAGTGTCCAGTTTTCAATCAGGGTTTTACTTGTGTGCTTATGACTTTGTATGGACGTAGGGAAGAGGGCGTACCGTGTCTGGTTTACTCCTAAAACTTGTAGGGAGTGTTCACTCATAATTGCCTGTGAGTTTAATGGTTTTCTGCAATTTGTTTTCACAGCAAACCCTTAGACGCATGTGTTACCTTACTATCAAAGAGATGGCCAATATTTCTGAGGATGTCATCATTGTCACAAGCAGGTACAGCCTTTTCTGCAGCTACCCTATCAGAGCTCTGAAATAATTAGCTACATTTTGACATGTTTGTTTTAACCACTAGGGTTTTTTGTAATTGTGCAAGGATACAGCAAGGGAAAACAAGTTGTTCCATGCCACATATGAAGTGTTAATTTCTTCCTCCTGTGTTGTTATGCTTTCCTTTAAAAACAAACAAAAAACTTATATACACTTTATTAATAGGTTGTTACTTTTTTGTGTTTTCTTTTTTCTTCCACCTTATTGGTGCTGATGCTTTTGCTTTTCTTGATGTTTTGAAGCTGATTTGTCTTGCTTGTTTGTCTGATGTTTTGAACCTGTGGTTTCTGTTTCGCTTTGCTGTGAGAACAATTACGGAAAACAGAGCAAAACTCTGCTCCTTCCAGCACTGAACTGTCAATTTTTATCACTACAGAGTAGAAGTGACAGTTGTTGTGAGAACAAATTCCAGAGGTACGGTTTTTGCTAAGAGAATTTGGTTTTGTCGATTGAAGCTGTTCAGCAAATGAAATTTTATGAGGTAGAAAGAAGAATGGCTGTGCTAAATAAACCGGCTCTATGGCTGAGCAATGTTATGGACTACATATCTGTGTAATGCTCTCTATTTCTATAGAATCCGATGTTAATAATTTTCAAATAGCTGATTATTAAATTGTTTCTACTGTATCTTGGCAGTTATGTGGTAACAGCTTGAAGGATAGGTAAATGAGATGGAGTGGAGTGTTGCAAAAGGATTGACACTAGAGAAGTGTTAACAGGTTGTCCTTGATTATTTCAGTTTGACCAAAGACATGACAGGGAAGGAAGACGTATACCGAGGCCCGGCCATCAGAGCACTGTGCAGGATCACTGATGTAGGTACAAAACGCTTCTGTTGGAGAGATGAAAAGTGTATTTAAAATCAAATTAACTACTCTGTAGCAGGGTGCTTTCTTAGAGTAGAAAGGGAACTTCCACTTCAGGGAGGACTGCTCCGAAGCCCTGTGCTGATGTAGAGGCTCTGGAGCTGTGGCGCTGTAAAGATGGAGTTAAAAATCAGGAGCTTTGGAGTTCTGGTTTCTGCTCTGAGACTGCCTTGCTGTGGGCTTTGTGTCACTGAATCTTCAGGAGCGGGCACTGATGTTTCCCTTGTGTTTTTAGAATTAGGTGAGGCATCCTTCTGAGGGCTTTTTGAATATGTTGTGCATTTGTTTTTGTCTTAGCGTTTATACTTTACCTCCAGGGGTTGAGCATCAATGCTTTCTCTCCCCCTCTTCTCACAGGGTACGATGTTACAAGCCATCGAGAGATACATGAAGCAAGCCATTGTGGACAAAGTCCCCAGTGTGTCTAGTTCTGCACTGGTGTCTTCCTTAGTAAGTACAGCAGTAAATTGTTGTAAATCTGTGCCTTGTGTTGTGGCTGGGAAGGCTAGTCCGCTGCATGTGCAGCTTTGCTTGGCTTTTGTTTTGTTCTTTCTTCATCTCCCTTTCCTTTGATAGGACTCCTCTTTGTCTTCTCGCTGGAAAATAGACATAAACAGCAGCAATGGAGTTTCCTTTGTCTCAAGTAGTCTCTCTGTCTCCTTCCTCGATCTTCTCTTGTTTTAAAGTACTTTGGTCGTACCGCTCAAGCACAAAGTGCTTGGTCATCTCTGCGTGTAGTTAATGTAGAACATTGATTTGTCTGGGGAGGGACTTGTCTTTCTTTTTAAACGTCAAGCACACTGACGGCCATAGAAGTGCTTATCGTTTTGCTGAGAGTAAGTAAAAGCAGCCTGCTCTGTGTTGGGAAAGAATTAGCACCGATGACTGAAAGAACATTTAAGTTATGCAACAGAAAGTAAAAGCAGCCGGCTTTGTGCTGTGTAAAACCCACATCATTGAAATTGCTGCCCTGGTACAACTTCAATTCAAGATTATTTTTGCTAATATCTAGTAGGGGGGCCAGGTGAAGAAGTTTGCTGTGTATTTTCTCTCCATTGTTTACAAGAAAAGGCTGGAAAAGACCTTGTTAATTTAGTATTTTTATTAAAGGGAGAAAATGCAAGTGAAAACATGGTGGTCTGAGACTGAGATGCAAGAAAAACAGTGGTTTATAGGTGCGTAGGATAACAAGACTGGTTGCACTGGGAAATAAATAAATAAAAAACAGGAGCGAAGAAGTTTAGCTGATAGGGTAGAGTAGGGCTTGTGCAAGACCCCGAGGGTGCAAGCGAAGCTGTATTAATACTGACAACTGAAGGGCTCCTCCTGAACTAGCAGCAGGTAGATGGATTGCCCTGGGTTTGTCTTCTGTCTGGTTTGGACATAAACAAAATCTCAGAGTTACTTCTCGCTTTATTGAAACAGGTGTCCTGTTATGTAACTTGGGAGTTATTGTACGTGTCCTAAATACATATCTGGGAGTTATTCTTCGTTACCAGTAGCATGCAATAAAGCAGTAGATGGTCTTGAAGTAGTGAAACTGAAAAACAAGGCTCATGGTACTTCACGGTGCTTCTGCTATCAGCTTGTTTGCAGTCTCAATTTGTGGCTTCTTCCAGCACATGATGAAGATCAGTTACGATGTAGTCAAACGGTGGATCAACGAAGCTCAAGAAGCAGCTTCTAGTGACAACATTATGGTACAGGTATGTTTTGGGGGGCTGCCCCAGGAAGCTGTCAACAAGCTACAGGGTTTTAATGGTGTTCTGGAAGTTCTTATAATAACTTAGAAAAAGGAACTGGTACTCATTTTTCCTTATTCTTTTGTTTTGAGGGAAATGATTCCACAGTTTCAAAAACCATAAATTTCTCCACAATCCCAGTGCAAGACAATTAATAAGTGGCTCTTTAGTGCAATCCTCCGCACTTTCCCTGCGGGTCTTTTGATGGCTGGAATGCTACTGACAGGTTTCACAGTAGGTATTGCGGGAGGAGGGCTTCGAATCTGAGTTTTCACAAATCTCGCTGCTTTCCAGAATACCAGTATCTTTTGTCTTGGCCTTCACAAAATTCGCCAGTTATTGCAGGACCGCAGGGAATAGCCCAAATATCTGTGATAGCCATATTAGGAAAATCTTTGTATAAATATTCCGAACAGTTATGGAAATGACAGTATTTATTTAAGACTAACAATCAGAAGCAAATCTACAATACCAGCTTTGTTTCTGTCCAGTTAGCAGCTTCATTAAGCTTTACTGTGAATCAGTCTCATGGAAAAAAAAAAAACACAAAACAAAACAAGAAAAAAACACTGCAAGAAATTGGAAATGTTCCTTTGTACTTTAAACATAAATGTCTCAAGGATTTTTGTGTGGTCAACTATGATTTGAAGGGCTTGGGGTACCGTGGATATTAAGTATACTAGAAAAGCAAGTGCTACTGTGTATCATAGTTAAGCCGAAGCCTTAGAAGTTCTGGTGTTTAATGGGGAGAAAATGAAGTAAACTAACTTCATGACTCCTTTGATCTTTAAAAATGTATTGAGGCTTTCTTGAGGGTAGGCGGGAAAGGAAAGGAAGTACAGCAGGTCTTTGTTATTTGTCAGGAAACTCAGATCATTTGAGATTAAAAGGTACTTCTGCTAGGAAACAGCAATTGTAAGACACAGAGGGCTGATAATCTGCCTTTTCCAACTGCATTATGCATTTAATATCCTCATGTGTTCCTGTGCACATCTGTTTCTGATCTAATAGTACCACGCTCTGGGGCTGCTCTATCACCTTAGAAAAAATGATCGCCTCGCAGTTACCAAAATGCTGAATAAGTTCACAAAGTCCGGACTGAAATCCCAGTTTGCGTACTGCATGCTGATCCGAATTGCAAGCAAACTCCTGAAGGAATCTGAAGAGGGGTGAGTAAGGAGCAAGGTGTGAATTACAAAATTAATGGTAGTTTGAGGTAAACAGTAGCTCGGATTTTTTTTTTTAAGTATGTGGAAGTCTACACACAGAGCTGTAGTGTTAAAAATGAAGCGCAGGTAAAAGCAGAATGCTAGGCTGAACTGAGTAGCAGTTTGTCTGGTAGTTGTGTGGTGAGTTTTGTGTGTTTTTGTTTTGGCACCACACCAGAACTCACTTTAGAGTACAACTAAAACTGCAGAATAATCTGGAGGAGAGGAGTGTTCTGTACTTTGCCTACTTCGTTGTCTTTCAAACTCAGTACGGATCTATCTATATTACGGTGATACAAACAAAAGGAACTCTATTCTGATCTCATACTAGCAGAGGAGTTATCTGAGAAATTAACCTCCTGATGAAATTTTTTGTCAGTGAAAATTTTTGTTAGTGGTGCGTGATACATGATTAACCATAAAGTATTTGTAAGAGTGCGGGAGTTCTGGCTTGTAGAAGATAAATTAAAAAAGAATAAAAAAGTAGTAAATAGGAAACTTATTGCTCAAATAGGAGTTCGGCAGCGTCAGAAACATGAGACCCAGGGCACTAACTGTGCTTTCGGCCAAGTTCTCAGAAATACAGCGTCAATGATTGCGTGTAGTTCAGCATCACAACGTGAAATGTCATCTCTTTGTAGACATGAAAGTCCACTCTTCGACTTCATTGAGAGCTGTCTGCGGAATAAGCACGAAATGGTTATTTATGAAGCTGCTTCTGCAATCATCCACCTGCCAAACTGCACAGCGAGGGAGCTGGCACCTGCTGTTTCAGGTTGGTCCGAGAGCCCTGTGTCCTGCTGACATGGCTGAAAGAAAGGGCGGTAAAACACGATATAGAGACAGTACAGCATAACTGGAGTACTGGACTCAAAACCTAAATTTTCTGATTGTTCCCAGATTTAGGGGGCTTCTGGCTGGGAAACAACTTGATCCCTTTTTCCTCTTCATCCAGAGCTTTACAGAAGGGACAGGAGAGGTGGCACAGGGTGATGCCTGCCCTTTTCCAGCTGCAGGAAGGGAAGGTGGGAGGAAGGCAGAGGAGAACTTGGACAGGAGATAGTAAAGATGTGTCACTAACTGCTATACAGACAGCCTATTGTTGTTATAAGGTGAAAAACAAGCTTTTTTTTAAATTCACTGTTGATCTTAATTAGCTGTTGAAAGTAGACATCAGTTATTAATAGAGCTGCACGGATGCTTAGCGTGCCATCTGCATAGTTGAATGGGGATACCTCAGACTTCCCTCTCCACTCCCTTTTTTTTGAAAGAGACCACATTTGGTTTTCTGCTGTGGTGATTTCTGACTCTGCTATTTGCACCTCTCAGTATCAAAGTGCTGGCACAAGGCAACTTCCCTTTCCTCATCTGGTATGGGCATAAGGACTCTCATCTTCTGCTCCTCAGACATTCCGGGTGCCTGGAGGGGCAGTACTGGGAGCCAGTTTTTGTTAAGCAGTCTCTTCTCTGTAGTATTTTGCCATCGCTTACTTCTCTTGATTCTTTATTTTCAGTGCTGCAGCTTTTCTGCAGTTCTCCCAAACCTGTCTTGAGATACGCAGCTGTACGGACCCTTAATAAAGTGAGTGCTTCCAAGATCTTCTAAACAAGCCTAAGTCTCTGAGCATCAGAGGAAGCCAGACTTCAGTGCCTAATGGTGTGTCACCTAAACCAGCAACTGCTGGTGTGATTACTGTATTCCAAAATACTCTGTGTTGGAGGATTGGCTTTTCTGTGCCAAATTTCCTGGGGTGACAAAAAATCTTTTCTTCACTGAAGCTCTTTTTGCTTATTTCTAGACCACAGGGCTATAACAGGCTGTAGCTGGATAACTTGTGAGCTCTCAGCTGTATAGGGAAGCAGAGCCCCAGATATTTAATGCTGTGAGAAGTGTGGATAGGGCGTGTGCGAAGGAAATAACGTTCTGGTTTCAGAGCAGCACGCTACACCAGAAGTAGAGCAAGACGTGGGTCACGTTATGTGACTGTCAAACTCATGAGCTGTAACTTTAAGTTAGAGGAGTTCATTTCAAAAACCGAAACAAGAATGCAAACCGAAATCAAAATGCATTGATTGCATCCTGCCAGCAGCGCATGATGTAGGTTTAGTTGCAGTGCTTGAAAAAACAAGGACTTTGATACTTGCTTCACTGAAAGCTTTGGACTCTGCAGGATGGCGCTGCTCTCACGTAACTTTTGAAATTGTTTCCTTTACAGGTGGCCATGAAGCATCCATCTGCAGTCACTGCTTGCAACCTGGACCTGGAAAACCTCATCACGGACTCCAACCGCAGTATTGCTACCCTCGCCATCACCACCCTGCTGAAGACAGGGAGTGAGAGCAGTGTAGACAGGCTCATGAAACAGATCTCTTCCTTCGTGTCAGAAATATCAGATGAGTTTAAGGTGTGGCATTGGAGGCCTCTCCTCTTTCCAGCTGCAGGTTTTTCTCCCATTCTTGTTTTTATGAAGCTTTTCCCACTTTTTAGTCCTTCGGTGACTTAGTCTAATAGAGCAAAGCCAACTTGAAATTCAGAAGGTGTGGTTCTGTGTTTTTCAGCTGTCAAAATACACTTTTCCATTTCCTCTCTCCACTCTGAAAAAGGATAAACATCATTTGGTAGATTCCTGGCTCCTGCGCAGTTTCCTATAAAACTTCGTACCGTCTTCTGGTTGCCTCTGGAGAAGGATTTTAACTGTCTTAATCAAGCCTGGATGACTTCAGTCTGATAGGAAACTTCCAGTTCACACTACTAATTTAAGTTTAATCACTGTAAATTCAGGTGATAACGTGGTTAAGGATGATTGTTTATCTGTACCTGTCCCTCTTACACTGCGGAGTTGCCTTGAGGAGCACAGCGTGCCTGCCAAGTCCTTTAGTCCACTATTGTACGGTGGTTTTACCTTACTGTCTGTATGAGCAAAAGAACCAAGTTTTAGATAGCTTTGAAATTGCAAAGAGCCTTAGTGACACGATGTAACTAAAGTTAGAATTAGGTCAGGATCCTCCCTGGGCAGAGGGGGAGGCGTGGGCCTTGGAACTGCCATATGACACCTGAATGCAGCCCCTTGAGCACAGCCAGGTCTTGCAGCCTGCTAGCATAGAGCTGTTAGCAATCCACGCTGAGAGTCCACCACCAGATTTTATCCTTCCTGTACAAGAACGTAATCTGTCAAAGCGACAGTTCGAGGTAGGGAGAAGGCTGTGCTGCTCTCAGAAAAACAAACGCGTGTGCCTAACGTCCTTCTCTGTTGTTCTGCAGGTAGTGGTAGTACAGGCTATCAGTGCTCTGTGCCAGAAATACCCTCGGAAACACGGCGTCATGATGACCTTCCTCTCCAACATGCTCAGGGACGATGTAGGTTTGAAACGTTCCGTGTAGTTCTGGGCAGGGAGCTCTGACGGTGTGAAGGGTCTCTTGCCTTACAAGACCTCGTTTATCTTGTGGGTCAGACCTGTCTGAAATCTGCTTCTGAATTAGAGTTGGTGCATTAAAAACCCTTCTGAAGAAGTTTTCTTGATGATGTGCCTCTCTTGGTTGATGGGAACTGGGAAGACCCGATGAGATTATCCGGCCCGCCTCCTCTTGTCTGTTTATGTACAAATGTTTTGTTTTGTTTTCTTCAGTGGAAAGAAGTAATTGAAGCGTGAGGGGAACTGTGTAGAACTGCAGTCTGAGCTCTGCCTGCTGGGTGAGTGTCCTTGCTTTGCTCTTCCCAGGGTGGCTTCGAGTACAAGCGAGCCATTGTGGACTGTATAATCAGCATCATCGAGGAGAACCCCGAGAGTAAGGAATCTGGCTTGGCTCACCTCTGCGAGTTCATCGAAGACTGTGAACATACCGTCCTAGCCACAAAGATCCTGCACCTGCTGGGGAAAGAGGGGCCGAGGACCCCGTCCCCATCGAAGTACATCCGCTTCATATTCAACAGGGTGGTGCTGGAGAACGAGGCTGTGAGGGCTGGTGAGTTGAGCTAAAAGGCTGGCGTGATGTCTGACTTCTGCCCGTCATCTGTTTGCATGGAAATCTCCCGTGCACAAGATAAGGATTCCTCCAAAAAAAAAAAAAAAGCTTGTTGCAGACTGATGCTTCCTTCCTGCAGGGCCTCAACAACAAACCCTTTAGAGTGTGGCGTCTTTTTTTCGCATTTTGGGCCTGGTTTTGGAGAGGTATTGGCTCGATCTCCAGAGTGCTGGAGGAGGAAGCCCTGCTGGGGAGGGAGGAAGGAAAATGAGCTGACAAATACTGTATGGTGGTCTTGGCGTTTGGTTTTTGATGACAGCTCTTCTGGTCACCATTTCCTAACTTGTAACCTGGGAACACATGGAAAGCATCCCTCTGAGACCGTACTCTGTACAGATATTTCATCATATAGCTTCTTTTTTTTAACTCTCAAGGCCATAAAGACTACTTCCTTATTGAACTTTGTTTGTATATGTGGAATTTATCGAAGCTGAGCTGAAATGAGAGTAGTTTGGACAGGCTGCTTCAGGTGATCGCTGAGGAGTTTCACCTCCTTGCAGAGTCACTGGCCCTGCCCACCACTGGATGCGTCTGTATGTGGAAAACAAAGATAGCCAGGAGCGCGAGCCACTGCTAAGGGTAGAGGGGCCACAGACTGGAACGAGCTGTGGAGCTTGACCTAACCTCATCTGGCAGAGGATTCTCTTGGAACAGGGTTGTAGGGCGATCAAGCTGGCCTTGGCCTGTTAGTCCCTAATGTCAAACTATTTCCTTTTGAAAATATAGAAATAGTTTAATCTTTCCGTATCTCTAACGAGTTTGTGGCGTGGAAGTGACAACCTTTGTAACTGGAACTTCGGGACAGCAGTATGCACAACGCTCTGGGTCTGCTGTGAAGTCTGTCTGGGCGTAGCGTTCACACCTGATGCCTCCCTGTTTTCTCTTGCAGCTGCTGTAAGCGCGCTGGCAAAGTTTGGTGCCCAGAATGAGAGTCTTCTTCCAAGCATCTTGGTGCTGTTGCAGAGGTGAGTGGGTCTGACTGTGCCGTGTACGGGCTGAGGATTGGTGACACCGGGCGCTTTGCTCCACAAAGAAGCAAGTTAGACCAGGCCAGAACGTGTGCTGGGTCCGCTGGGCGGGTGGCTGCCTTCCTTCCTGGCTGGTGGGAACGCAGGGCTGCCGAATGTGTGTAAATGAAGGGTGTGATGGGTCATGGAATCATCTGACAGTTAATCTGATGTGAAAATTTTCCTTAGTGGGTAATAAATCTACGGTAATTCGATAAATGTGCATTTTTGCATCCCTTTGAAGCAAGAAAATAGATGTCCATGTTATTCATAAATAGTAAAATGTCTGTGGCTGGTCTCAGGTGTTCCAGTTCCGCAGCTTTGCGTGCGTTGCACTAAGACCGCCCAACCTTCCTAAGTTGTCTATTCTGTAAGCGTCACATTCTTCCTGTGTGTAGCACCATAGTGTACCAGAAACCCAGACTATGACTGACTTGTGTGGCGAAATAAATAATTCGAATTATGAAATGCTTCAGGAAAAAGGCAACCTCGGCGTAGGTGCAGGTGAAGAACTGCTGTGACAAGTGACCGGAGCAATGTGGAATTAAAAACAGAATGAGTTGCCAGGAGGGGGAGAAGATCTCTTTGTAAGGCACCTGCTGTAATTGGAAAAACTAGGTGAATGTTTGAGCACACGGGCGTTTTTTCAGTATGAAATAGCAAGCAGCTTTAACACGATGATTTTCGTAATCTTTTTCTTCTCCTTTTTTATCTCAAAACAAAGCTGTTTAATAAAAAAAAAAAGGGCAACTGCATGGTGCAGTTAGCCATAAAATGCAGGCTCCAGGTGTGCGTTCTGTAGTCTAGCCACGCGTGTGAGGTGTTTTGGTGCATCTCCTTTAGTCTTAGGTTTTTCTAATGTGGCACTTGTATACAAGCTTCAGGTTAGCATCTTCTAACTGAAAGAGCTGAATGAAATATCCAGTCTTTTAAAACCTTACATTTTCTGGTCGGTACATCTGGGTGTGACAGCCACCGTGTTGTCTGAATGCTTTTTTTTCACAATTTGCAAATCCATCAGGAGAGCTCAGACTATCACTGCAGTATCAAGCGTCCAGCTTGGTCAGTGCCATTTGCAGCTCAGCTCTCACAACGTCCTGAGCAAGCTGCCTTCTGTCCTTTTGTTCCCCAAACCAGGTGTATGATGGACAGCGATGACGAAGTTCGGGACAGAGCAACGTTCTACTTGAATGTACTTCAGCAGAGACAGATAGCCCTGAATGCTGCTTATATTTTTAATGGTCAGTGGTAGAAAGAAATGTATGCGTGCCTGAAGTGTGAGCTGTTACTTCACATTCCGTATTATGGGTGGGTTTAGTTGCTGTAAGAATAATTTTCTGTGATGCATCTGGGGGTAACGTGGGTCAGAATAACTGGAAGAAATGGACCCATGTGTTTCTTCTGGCACTAGTGCTTTCCTCAAAGGATTTGTGTCAACTGAGAGTGGCAGACTTAGCAAAACATGGGAGGGATTGTCTGGGTAAATAGAGCAGGAATATGGGCTGGGCTTTTTTTCATCATTGCCTCTTCCTTCACTTGAGACAAGTTTCTTAACCTTTGCACTGTCTTCTCCGTCGCAAAATGCAGATGACATATCTTGTTGTGAGGGCTGGTTATAAAAATGTATTAGAGTTTATGCCAGAGAGATTATGCAGCAAAGTATTCAATGATTAAGATCATTGCAATGTGACTTCTCTCAAGTGAACTGTTGCGACTCCAATACTCTGGAATGGCAACTTAGTCTCTGTCATCTTCAGAGCAGCTTTTTCATTCTATGCAGTGTCTTGAAGCACTTCACACGTGTGCGTGTATACAAGTGTCTGTATGTGTTTACTGAGAAGCGAAAGTACTTCTACCAGCTTTTTTATTAGCCCAAGTCCAAACCGTATCTGTGTAGTTGTAAACTCCGGATTCCGTGCAAGGGTATTACTCTGCAGCCTGAGCTACAGAGAAGAGCTTTTAAAATAATTTTCCTTACCTGATCTCGAGGGATGGAAATGTAATGCTGATTCAGACCCTGGCACCTTGTTGATTCTGGGGCAGTGAACCTCATTAACACTGAAATCTTCTGCCTGTGATTCTGCTTTGCAGGGCTGACCGTCTCTGTTCCTGGAATGGAGAAAGCCCTGCACCAGTATACACTGGAGCCTTCCGACAAACCTTTTGATATGAAAACAGTTCCCCTGGCTACCGCGCCAATCTTCGAACAGAAAGCAGGTAACGCTCAGGCTTCCTTTAAATAGAAGAGACTGGAAGCGTTCGTGTTGCCGTAATGATATTTGATGCCTGTAAACTTGGCTGCTGCCCTCGCAGTGGGGTCAGGCCAAGACAGAGGTGACTCGGCTGAATGCCTCACAGTTTACTGTCACAGGCTTTGTGTAGGTAAGCCTGCCTGATCTTCACAGAGGAAAAACAGAACCTCTTCCAAAGAAATACGGATTGGCAAGATTGCATTATTCATTCAGCTAATCTTGTTATCGGATGGAAGTTTGTACATCATCAGAATTAATCTGCTCATAGATGTTTGAAAAAGGCGCATTCCAGAAGCGCTAAGTCACTTCGCTGGCTTTCTTCCATGGTCTTGCACAATTCTTGCATCTTGACCTTGCACAAGCTTTCTAGAGAAGGTTTTTTTTTTTTTTTTTTTTCCCCCTTCTCATTTTCCCTTCCTATCTGTTAGATATGGGAGATAGGAGCTGCGTTATTTCGAATTACATGGGTTACGTGCTCTCACGCAGAGTAAATAAGTTAATGCCTTCTGAGAAACGGCAGCTTGTCTTGTAAATTGCTGTTCTCATATATCATGGCGGTGGTCATGTTGTATGCTGAAGCTGGAGCAGTCACGCAGTCAGTGTGGTGAGCTTTTTGCTGGCTGTTCCAGACTGAAGTGCGCTTTCTTCATCGTGACTCAAACGTCTCTCTTCTCTCCTTGCAATCCAGTATTGCCTAGCAGAAAATACTCTAGTGTGTGTGAGGAGCTGGCAGTGATAAGGAGCAGGATGTGTGAAACGCTGCAGGCTAATGAATTTTTAGTGGAGCTATAAAGGCATTTAAAACTCCCCGTTGTGGAATTGACAGCATGATGTCTCTGCTTTTCTCATCACAGAGATTGCCTTAGTGACCAGCAAGCCTGAGAAAGTTGCTCCTTCGCGTCAGGATATATTCCAAGGTATGAGGGGAGATCAGCGGGTGTCCGGTGCTTGAAGCAGGGGGAGGATCGCTACGGATGAGGCGGGAGCAACGAGCAAACCTGTCGCTGAGTGTCTGTCGTCGTCTTCTCCTTTCTGTGCAGAGCAACTGGCAGCCATTCCAGAGTTTAAGAGCTTGGGTCCATTATTCAAGTCTTCAGAACCGGTGCAGCTCACAGAAGCAGAAACAGAGTATTTCGTCCGTTGTATTAAACACGTGTTCACAAACCACATTGTTTTCCAGGTAAGGGAAATTAAAAGCCCCTGTGAGGGTGCAGTAGGGGGTCAGCCGTTAGTGAGGCCAGGGTGTAGTATGAACAGCATTGCCACTGCACCCTGGAGAAGAGAGCTTCCCCCTTAAGGGAGTTGCACAGTAAAGTTAAGAGGGTGTGTGTTGCCTCAAAAACGATCCAAAAAAGGGTTGTAACCCCTATCCATCTGCTAGAGAATTCTGGTAAAATTGGAGAGAAGCTGTTCAGTGAGACCGACTTGGGAAAAACTTGATTGGAAACGTTTCTCCTGTGCTTGAGTCCTCTTCAATTTATTCTTCTGCAGTTTGATTGCACAAACACGTTAAACGATCAGCTGTTAGAGAGAGTCACCGTGCAGATGGAGCCGTCGGATGCTTACGATGTGATCTGTTGCATCCCAGCACCCAGCCTGCCCTACAACCAGCCAGGCATGTGTTACACCCTCGTGCACGTGCCCCAGGATGACCCCACTGCAGGTAACGATTGCGAGGGAATAAAGGAATTGCGAGGAAAATAAAGCTTTTTGAGAACAGCTGTTACAACGTTCAGGGTGTGGGATTTGGTGAGTGCATACTGAGATTCTAGCGCTGTTCTTCTCACGTGTCTTACTTGCTGGTTTTTATGCAGGACCTGTGTTTGTGCAGAACAGTGTGCATGCTTTTTAACTGATCGTTGGTACTGGGTGATTAAAAATGAGTTGGTAATGAGGCCTGGAGAGCACGCAGGTAATACAGGAAACTGAACGTGTTCGCTTGAGTCAATGAAAGCAGCACGTTTGAAAACGTGGATGCTTGGTGGTACTCAGGAACAGACTCAGTCAAAGGAAAACGCAAGTGGAGACGAGTGACTGGTAACTTGGGCCTTCGCAAATTCAGCTCATGCAAATTTTCCTCTCCCTAGAGAATTAGAAACTGCTGTGAAATTTAGGAATGAGTGATTTTCGTGTGCATAAAGCTTCTTTCTTAATTTGTTCATATGCAAAAGAAACTCTGCTGGATTTGGAGTTGATTTAACGTGACTCAGCTTATCAGCGAGGTGAATTTCCTGGTTAACACTTTAACCAGAGAAGATCAGAACTGGTCTGAATTCCCTGAACTGTGCTTTTGGATCATAATCCGCTTGTCAGAAATCCTTGCAGGGTTTCTGCTGGCGGCTAGTGCTGACCGATTGCGCTGCAGCACCCTGCAAGTCATGGGGCCAGTGCCTGTTACGCTACGGCCGTGGCATACTCCTCCTCTGAGATCCTCATTTAGTCTTCATCTTGGAGTCGGGGGGAAATTTTAAGTGAAGCAGAGAAGTGCTCTGACCACTGCCGTGTCTGTATCTTCTGGGGAAGAGCTTACTTATTGTCTTCTCAATCCTTTTTGGGAAGCAAGGGCTCAGGCAGAAGAAACTGCGCTACTAACCTGTGAGGGCTTTCCCTTTCCTCCCCAGTTGCTTGTACTTTCAGCTGCACGATGAAGTTCACCGTTCGGGACTGTGACCCAAACACAGGAGTGCCAGAAGAAGATGGCTACGATGATGAGTATGTGGTGAGTTCAGGACTGTTTTTCTTTTTTCCTGTCGCTGATTCTGGCCGTTGGGCTGACAGTTTCCTTTCAGACCTGAAGCCAGTAGAAAGATCAGGGGATCTGCCTGAAACACTTCCAAAATACCCAGAGCTTGTGACTGTTTAGATCCTTACCCAAAAATAAGCTTCTGCCTAAAGTTCGTTTAACTTTAGTGTCCTGTGGAGACGAGATTTGTGGGTGTAGACATGAAAGCAGCAATAACTTCCGGTGTCCCTTCTCAGAACCGTGGCCCAACCTTTTTCTTCAACCCCCCAAGCATTTGCACCTCTGTTGTGTTCCTGTTACCAGTCGGCGCGTTACAAGCTGGATCTCAGGAAAGCGCCTGACTTTGGGGCTTGGGGGAGGTAGAGGCTGCTTCTGGGTTCTGAGACTGCCTCTCTCCTTGCATGTCCAGTAAGGCTGAGAACGGGCTTTGACTTGAAAAGCAATTGCCCCATTTTTTGCTCTCCTTCTGTCTCTCTGATCATTTTGTGTGCATGTTTTTAAGCTTTGCAGATGACCACCATAAATACTGATATTCTCCTCTGCTTTTTAGCATAGTATTATACGTTTCTCCTGAAATTAAAGGCAGGCATGCCGGAGTTGTCTTGGCAAAACGCTGCTGTCCCTCTTCCGAAGATGAGGTTCCTTTCTGTAACTGGCAGCTGAAACTCTCCCTTGCTTTTCTCTGTCAGTTGGAAGATTTGGAGGTGACGGTGGCTGATCACATCCAGAAGGTTTTAAAGCCGAACTTCGCAGCTGCGTGGGAAGAAGTGGGAGATGACTTTGAGAAAGAAGAAACCTTTGCGCTGAGTTCAATTAAAACCCTCGATGGTGAGATGGTCTCTCCTCGTTTATTGGTGACCCACGTAGTAATCCTGGTAAATCTGCCATGATGGGGAAATAATTAGTGTGGTAGGAAGAGGAGGAGGAGGATTTGGTGCCTTCCGATGTGACATTGTCGCAGTGACGAGGGTTTTTGTTGTAGTTTGGGATTACAGTGAGCAGAAGCTTGGCAGAGCTGTCATGCTGAGCCTTGTTGAAGGGAAGGGTGCGTTCCTAGGCTAAGGCAGCAGAAGGACGTTACACGTTAGCTGCGGTGGTGAGGCAGCAACCAAGATCACGAATGAAAAATGATTAAGCCGTGTGGATGCTTGGAGAACGTTCTTTGACTGAGAACCAGTTCTCACAGAAAGCTTGGCACCAGCCTGGAGCTAACTTTCTTTTCCGATCCCTCAATGCAGAAGCTGTCAATAACATCATCAAGTTCTTGGGCATGCAGCCCTGCGAGCGATCAGATAAAGTGCCAGAGAACAAAAATTCTCACACGCTCTACTTAGCTGGTACGTATTCACGCTGCTGAGCCCGGTGTTTCCCTGTCCCCACACAGACAGATTTTCCCTAAATGAAGGGAAACGGGTTTGGGGATTCTGCTCCCATAAAGTTTTGCTCTGTAAAAAGCTGCGAGCTGAATGAAGCTGGTGCTGGTCTTGCAGCCTGCTGCTGTGGGTGCACTCGGGCTAGGCTCTGTGCCTCAGCATGGAGGCATTCTGCCTGTGGGAGCAGCAGCAAAGCCTTCCAAAGAACTTCCAGAGAAGACACCTAACTTATTTCCTTGCCAGTTGTTATTTTGGAAGTGGATTCCTATGAACGCTTTGTTTTCAAGTTCCTGCCTCTGAAGACTCATCCTAAATTGGCCTGCAGTACCCACAACTTTTTATTTGCTGACTGTGGTCCAGGCTTACGCTTCTGGGCAATCTCTGGAAGTTAAGAACTCCACAAAACCTTCATGCAGTCGTTAAACTGCGCTGGACCTGGCATATAATGGTCCGACTGTAGGGCTGGATCTGTTCCAGGCGCAGAATGGGTAACTCCAGGTCTGTTTTCGTAGTAATGTTGGAGGGGGACTGGAGATGGCTCATCCTGCAGCCTGTTGCCTCCAAGCCCTCTGGCAGAAACCTGGGCCTGTTCTTCCTTCACGGCAGGGGCACTGAGCCAGCGGGCTGTGCCTCCCCAGCACAACTGCAGCGTGCTGCCTTCCCAAACTAAAAGTGACCTTCAACTTCCTGGCTTCTGCCCATTTAAATCTGCCTAGGCCTCCAGCAACTCATGCTGACTCCACATGATTAATTTGGGCATTAATCTGTTACCTTTGGGGTTTTTCGGGGTCACTTCACCCTCCATGCAGCTAGCCCCAGACTGTATCTGCCTCGCACTCACCAGGCTGGCTGCTCCTGGGTCAGAACTACATCGCTTCCTGAGCCCCTTACACTAGAAACTTGTCAAATGTTTCGGTGGTTTATTTTTATATATATTTTTTTGTCCCTCAGGTGTGTACAGAGGCGGTTGCGACGTGCTGGTACGGTCGAGGCTCGCTCTAGGAGACGGTGTGACCATGCAGGTGACGGTCAGGAGCAAGGAAGAAACGCCCGTCGATGTCATCCTGGCCTCCGTGGGCTGAGCTGAGCGTTCCAGCACCTCAGCTGTGGTGGAAACAGCCCTTGAAACACTAGTTGGGCGTTCCCCAGCTGTCACGCATGTAGTTTTTATTCCTCGATTTGGTAAATATTTTGTATGATGTTACAGTAGTGGCTGGCTGGTACTGAGCCTCTCCCCCGTCCCCTCCTCCCTTGACACTTACACATTCCTGTCTAACTTATTGTATCTCTGGCCACTTGCGGTAGAGCAGGGAAAAGAAAAGAGGTAGGTGGTAAGAAAACGGAAGTGGATTTTTGTCAAAAC
Organism: Cygnus olor; assembly: GCF_009769625.2. Lineage (NCBI taxonomy): Eukaryota > Metazoa > Chordata > Aves > Anseriformes > Anatidae > Cygnus > Cygnus olor. The sequence goes on along the minus strand of NC_049169.1, from coordinate 1,559,947 downwards.
TAATTTTTATTAACAGAAAATAAACACTGGTCCAAGTGGTTGGAATTCATATGAACTACTGTTAATAAAATAGAAAATTCTTGTTCTAATTCTGTCCGCTTCCATGTCTTCAATTCAGAAAAATCAGTCTACGGGGTTGTTTACTCAGCAGAAGCCCCTTATTCTTAATAAATTTAAAACAAAGCAGTTAAAAACACCCAAAACCTGCAGCATCTGCCAACCCCCAAATTTACAGTCTTTTGAAGATTTTGCGTGAAATAGAGGAGACAAAAATCAATGTATAGAGAAATTACACTTCAACCATGAAGGTTTTTCCCTTTCTACTCTGGACTAACACTTCTCTGAGCCTCGTGTCAAGTAACACTACAGAACACTGCAGCTTTTTTGGGCTTAAAGCTGTCAAAGATGGGGAAGAAAAAGGAGGAAGGACCTGGCGGTGACTTCCTCGTGAGGGGTGCTCTGCCACACATCTCCCTGGAAATGAACTGGCGTTTCTGTCCTTACCAAGTCAGGGTGAGGAAGGAATACTGCTTTAATGCTAATTTAAACACTTCTCCCAGCTCCCTGTGGCAAAAAAAAATAAATAAAAAAATAGCTATTGCTCAGAAAAACACCTTGGCTTTTGCTAGGGCCGGTATTGCTCCAGGGACCAGGCACAAGTTTGCCCCGGTAGCACCGAGTGCTACAGCCGAGCTTTGAGGAAGCTCCCAAGACATTCCCAAGGGCAGCTAACCTAGAAACATGTCACTGCTCTTAGGAACGTGCTCCTGGCTGCCTGGGGCAAGCAGCAAAGCCTCCCCCTGAGGGCAGGAAGGACTCTTGGACCGAGGTAACTCGTGTTATGCTTCCCCTCGGGTGTCCTTGTTCTGCCCTGAGCCCTCCCGGCCAGCCAAGAAGCGAGGTAGGAAGGGCTGGAGGAGCTGTCAGCATCCTCTGACTCCTAGGCTGATGATTTTTGTCCGCGCCTCCCCGCAGGCTCATCTTTTGTGCTGCTCGAAGGATTTAACTGCGTGTGTGAACGCAGCAGGTTGGCAGCCAAACCATGGGTCGTTAGTGCAAAGTGTTGATCTGGAGATTAAAAAAAAAAAAATCAGTTTTTTCCTGCCCCCGAAGCCTGACTTGTAAACAGAGAGCAAGCAGCAGCTCAGAAGGAGTCGATGAAGCTCAGATAGGCGTTCAGGAAGCCCGCTGGATCCTCCAGCTGCGGGTAGTGGCTGATGTGGTCATCCAGCACGGACACCGTGGACGTGGGAAGCACTTTTCTGGGGGAAGAACGCAGCAAGGGGTAAGCACAGCAACCGCAGCGGGCTCAGCCTGCAGCCAGCTGCCCCTGGTGAGAGGGACAGGGCCCTCCTGCGCAGTTGGGGTGCTGTCTGTAACGTGGCTTCAGCACAAAATAAAACCCCAACAACCCGTAAGAGCTACAGCTGGCCTCTGGTCCACATGCTTGGACTTAATTCGGGTCCACTGGAGGAAAAGACAATAAATCTTAACTGTCTGACGCGGTTTTCAAATGCGTGATTGCTGCGACTGAGGATTGGGACTTTGATGCCTAAAATTGGGGAACGATTTCTAAACTTCCGAACTGCCTGGCTGCGTAGGTTACAGGTGGGGAGAAAAACCAGCCCGGATGGCAAATGAGCGGAGGGGAGAGTCTGAGACAAAATCCCCCTCGAAACGAAACCCCAGCTGCGTGCTGCCGCTCCGTGGTGGTGGCGCCTTACTTGTACAGCTGAAGGAACTCCGGGTGCGGATTCACAGGGTCCAGGGGCCCGTAGATTAAATGCACTGCAAGAAAGCCGCACAAACAGAATTTTTATTACCTGAGAACATCCCGAAGCAGGCCGGGGAGGCTTGTTGCAGTCACAACCCCCAGCAGGGAGCTCGGGGAACTTTCAGCAGGGCACTAAGCCCCCAGCCCAGCTCAGCACACGGGGCGGGGGGGGTGCAAACCAGAAGCCCAAAGGTCTTTTGCTCAGCCCCCTCTGCAAACACCAAAGCTTTCCTTGAGCTTTTCCTCGAGCTTTTCCTCGTCCTCATCACGAGAGGCTCCCACGAGGAGTGGAAGGAGCCAGCGCCTGCAGGAGACGGGCGCGATTCCCCACGTCCCCCCCTGAAACCAAAGAAAACCAAATCCTACTCACGCGGGACGGAGGTGGCCACCAGAGCCCCAACCCAGCGGTCTCTGTGCTTCTTTCTCTGGTTGATGTACTGCAAAATACTGAAGGGAAGCCCGTCGTTACAACGCTGATGACGCCACGAGGTGCCTGCGCAGCCCGGAGCTTGCTCTCGCAGCGATGCCCAAGGGCACCCTGCACCCGTGTCAGCCTCCCGGGTGCAGCGGCAACAACAAAAAAAATAAAAAATAACAAAAAAAAAAATCAGCCTTCTGGTCAGCTCCCAGCTCAGCGAACTGCCTGCTCTGTTATTTCAGCAGTCAGCAGACAAAAGGGCAGCGCAGATCACTGGCTCCAAGCCCTGCTGCTGCCAGCCCCGTGCCCTGCGGCGTCCAGGTCAGAGTCCTGCCTCCCGGCTGGGGCTGACCCCAGATCGCAGGGGAAAGGGGAACTGGCCCCGTAGTCCGGGGTCAGGGAGGTGGAAGGATGGGGTTTGCAGCCTCCCCACATCAGGTGGAAGCAAATTTGGGGCCTCTGCTCCCAGATAAACGCCACGGGGTTGTTAAAGGAGGGGAGCGGCTCCATCCGGGCAGGGCAGCACGGCTGTGAGTGAGCACCAAAGGGTTACTTAGAATCAGAGAATCCTAAAATCAGTAAGGCTGGAAAAGCCCTCCAAGATCACCTGGTCCAACCACTCCCTCCCACCAATGTTACCACTAAACCATGTCCCCAAGCACCACGTCCAACCTCTCCTTGAGCACCCCCAGGGACGGGGACTCCACCAGCTCCCTGGGCAACCCGTCCCAACGCCTGACCGCTCCTTCTGAGCAGAAATGTCTCCTCGTTTCCCACCTGAACCTCCCCTGGCGCAACTTGAGGCCGTTCCCTCTGGTCCTGTCACTGGTTACCTGTGAGAAGAGGCCGACCCCCAGCTCCCCACACCTCCCTTTCAGGCAGTTGCAGAGAGCAATGTGGTCTCTCTTGCACCTCCTCTTCTCCAGACCAACCCCCCCAGCTCCCTCAGCCGCTCCTCACAGGACCTGTGTCCCAGGCCCTTCCCCAGCTTCGCAGCCCTGCTCTGGACACGCTCCAGGGCCTCGATGTCCTTCTGGTAGTGAGGGGCCCAAAGCTGAGCACAGCACTCGAGGTGCGGCCTCACCAGAGCAGAGCTCAGGAAGATGATCGACCCCCCTGCTCCTGTTGGTTACACTATTCCTGACACAAGCCAGGATGCCCTTGGCCTTCTTGGCCACCTGGGCACACTGCTGGCTCGTGTTTAGGCAAGCATCAACCAGCACCCCCAAGGCTCCATAAAACCCCCGCTGCTTCGCTCCGGCACCAGGGCAAACAGTGGCTTTGGACCCACTTCCTACAAAGCAGGCCCGGGCTCCCACTTTTAACCAGCACGTTCACGTCAGCTGGGTTTTCAGGAGCTTTCCAAGGACGGGAAGCTGTGCTAAATAAACCCCCTGATACTCGGACTCATGGCATTTCAGGGACTGGAGCTATTTGTGGGCCGAGCTCTGCAGCCGGCGGTGACATTACAAGAATTTGCCCCAACGGGACTGCCAAGCGGGCAGCGCATCGGCCCCGTGGCTGGGCTTGTTACAAAATGCTCTTGTTACAAAAGGCAGGCAACAAGCGCCCTTTGGAGAGCCTGGTTTTTATTTTTTTATCCTTATTGTACTTTGTGATTTGGCTGGAGATTGTCCCCCACTGTCTTTGCAGCCCCCGCAGCAGGAGGAGAGGAGTCTGCGTGCCGGGCAGGACACAAACCAGCCCCACCAAATTCACACCACCAGCCCGAGGTCCTTCCGAAAACCCCAAGCTTGAAGAGAGCCAGAATTAGCTCCACTTGCAAACAAAACCCCCAAAATTCAAACCGTGCCCCCAGATTTCTCCCCATCAGCGGCCCTGTTTCTTGCCCCCCCTCGCTGCCCCGCCACGCGACGTGTCCCATTCCCAGCTGCTCCTCCATCACGCCCCACATCTTTTTTGGGGGTTAAGTGACCCCAAAGCCCAAGAGAAGCACCCGGAGGCTCCAAGCATCCTGTGCCCAGACCTCTGACAAGCTCCGAGGCGCTGCCAGCGGACAGAGGCACGCTGCTGGTGTCGAACCGAAGAGCTCCCGCGGCGCTCCCAGCTCACCTGTCAACCACGAGATGGCCGTCGTTGGTCCTCACCGCTGTCCACATGTCCCAGTACTCGGCCTGCGAAGGCTGCGTGTAGGGCCCGAAGACGGCCCCGAGCCTGAGGAGGGTCCGGGGCAGAAGGGCAGCAGCCCCGTTAGCGCGCGGCTCGGGCACGAGCCCAGGGCAGAGGCGCGCCGAGCGCTCCCAACCCTCCGCCGTGAATCCCTCGGGAGCCGCAAGTCATCCCCCAGAGATACCCCAAAGGCATCAAAGAGGGGTTGTAACAGCTGGTGAAGATATTTATTTGGTCGTGTATTGTAGGTAGAGTGGTTTAGGGTTTTTGTTGCCCCCATGATGTCTCACTTGCAGGAGAGGAGGAGTCTAGGGCATGGAGGAAAGCCATGTGGTTTATTATTAAATGCTCTGCCAACCCAACGGGAATGGCTCATGGGACCGAGGTCACTCAGATTTGGGGCAAACCTCTACTGGGACAGAGCCCAGGGATCCCTCCCCTAACAAATTCCTCAAATTCCTGCCTTCGCCCCCCTCCCTGCCCATCCCACCCGCCGCGGGAAGCACGGCGCCCCAGCTCACCCTCTGGAGAAGAAGAAGAAGTTCATCAGCCGCGTGATGACGGGGGACAGCAGGCCCCCGTCCTTGAGGACCTGGGGCAGAAGGAGAAAGCAGGCGGGCATCGCTCTCGGCGTCGGCCAGGAACGCGAATCCTGCCCCTCCGGAGCGCTTTTACCCCCCCGGGGCAGCCGCTCACCTTCTGGATGAGCCGGGGGCGGTGCGTCTCGGGGAAAATGCCTGGAAACATTTTGGAGAACGGAGCTGTGAGGGCACAGTTGTATTCTCGGCATCCCCCAGTCCTTCCCTTTCTTTCCCCTCAGCAATCTCGGTGAAAACACAGCCAGGTATATATATATACACGTCTGGAATCAACCTGGCCCGGTTCGATCCTTAATTAATTCCCCTTGTCGGAATTAGTTGCAGCGTTAGGGAAGGAGGGCAGGCACATAACCCCCCCGGAGCCTGGCTGACGGGCTCCAAGCCCCCAGGACCACCCGTGTCACCTCTCTCTGGACGATGCCACCCGGGCAAGCCTTACCTCCGTTGGATAAGCAGAGGCTCTTGATCAGGATGCTCCCAGTTCTGTTGTGCTCGTACCTGGGGACAGAGGAGGAGGAGGTGACGCGCGGCTACAACCCCTCCAGGTAGCGGTGGCACACCACCCCAGCTCGATACGAAGGAGTTTGGGAAGGAATTTAAACACCCCAGGGGCTGGGATCGGATGGGGGGGATCCTCAGATCACCCACCCTGGACGTGCCTCGGGATGAGGCCCAACAACCCCCCCCCAGGCCTTCGTTTCAGCTGCAGGAGGAGAGGGCCCGGCACCAAACCCTGCCACCCCTGATGGGAACGGGCTGCTCGGGGACACCGTGGGCCGCTCGGGGACACCGTGGGCCGCAGTGACCTGTGGAGCAGCTCCTGGGCGACCGTATCGCCGTAGTCGTGGGACAGGAGGTTGATCCTCCGGCGGTGGAGGCCGAGGTGCCGCACCAGCCCCTCGACGATGCTCGCTTGCTCGAAGATGGAGTAGCGGTGGGGCCGCTGCCAAGCAAAGCGGGGCCGCCGTGAGGGCCTGGCCCCTCAAAAAAAAAAAAACCAACAAACAACCCCAAATCCTCCAAAATAAAGCCACCAGTGGAAGAGCCTGGGGCTCGGGGCAGCGGTTCGTGATAAGTCCCACAGCAGTCGGGGCGTCCTGGGCCAGCAGCTCCCCAAGAGGGGCCCAGACGTGCTCTGGAGGCACCCCAAAGCCAAGGGGGGGGACGGGGGGGACAAGGAACCCCTTCGACCCCCCCCGCCTTTAAAACATCCCGCTCTTTTTCGGGAGGGGATCGGGGATGTGAAGAGAAACAAGCTCCTCCCGCCCCGCTACTCACGGGCTTGTCGCTGAAGCCGAACCCGACGAAATCCAGGGCGACCACCCGGCGAAAGCGCTGCGTCAGCCCCTCCCAGATCTGCGGGGGGCGAGAAAAGCGCCCCCAAAACCCACAAAGCTCACCCCAAAAGCTCTGCCGGGGAGGGAGGAATCCCGCGTCCCCGAGCCCCCTCACCTTGCTCCAGTCGTAGCTGGAGGTGGGGAAGCCGTGCAGGAGGACGACCACGTCGGAGCTGCCCTCGGCGCCGGCTGAATCTGAGGGGGGGGAAAATAGGGGTGCGGGGCACGGCACCCCCCCCCCCAAAAAAAAAGAGGTTTTTAGCCCAAATATCTCCCGTTTTCCCCCAGAAGGGGCCGTGGGGGGGTGGGGGGGGGTGAGGGGGTGGGGGTCGGCACCTCTGTAGAAGATGCTGTGGTCCTTGTAGGTGAAGAAGGCCCCGGAGGCGCGCCAGGAGAGCAGCGCGGGGGAGAGCCGGGGGGGCGGGAGGTGCAGGTACACGGCCAGGAGGGGGACGCTGAGCAGCCCCAGCTGCACCCACCGCTCCTTCATCCTGCGGGGGGGCAGCACGTGGGCCCTCACCCCATAACCGCCTCGCCCCGTAACCCCCGTCCCCAAAAGCCCCATGACCCCCCCCACCCCCCCCCCCACCCGGCCCCATAACCCACCCCCATGTCCCCAACCTACCACGTCCCCATAGCCACCCCATCCCCATAAGCCCCCCCCCCCAACCCAACAACCCCCCCCCTTGGCCCCCAATAACCCTCCCCACGTCCCCATAACCCCCCCCCCCTCCTCCATTCCCACAACCCAATCCCCCGTCCCTACAACCCCCGTGTCCCCATAGCCCTCCCCATGTCCCCACAGCCCCCCCATGCCCCCATAGCCCTTCCCGTGTCCCCACCCATACCCCCCCATGTCCCCATAACTCTCCCCACTCCCAATGCCCCCATTACCCCCATGACCCCATAACCCCCCGTACCTCCATAACTTCCTCCATGTCCCCATAACCCCCCCCACGCCCCCATTACCCCACATGACCCCCTACCCCTCCATGTCCTGATACCCCCCCACACCCCCATAACTCCTCATGTCCCCATAACCCTCCCCACGTCCCCACAGCCCCCCATACCCCCATTACCCCTCCGTACCCCCATAACCCCCATGCCCCCATAACCCCCCCATACCCCTGATACCCCCATACCCACCTACGCCCCCATGACCCCCCAATAACCCAAAACTCCTCACATGCCCCCATAGCCCCCCCACGCCCCCATTACCCCTCACATCCTCATTACCCCCCAATGTCCCCATGCCCCCCATTACCCCCATAACCTTCCATACCCCGCCATGTCCCCCTGTCCCCATAAGCTCCCATACTCCCCACACCCCCAACCCCCCCATACCCCTGATACCCCCGTAACCCCCCTATGGCCCCATTACCCCCATGCCCCCATTAACCCTCCCACGCCCCCATAACGCCCCATTACCCCCAACCCCCCCCATTACCCCATTACCCCCATAACCCCCCCATTGCCCCCATTACCCCCATAACCCCCCCATTACCCCCATAACCCCCACAACCCCCCCATTACCCCCCCATTACCACCATAACCCCCCCATTACCACCATAACCCCCATGACCCCCCCATGCCCCCATAACCCCTCCATTACCCCCCATTATATCCATAACTGCCACAACCCCCCCATTACCCCCATGACCCCCCCATTACCCCCATAACCCCCCCATTACCCCCATAACCCCCATGACCCCCCCATTACCCCCATGACCCCCCCATTACCCCCATGACCCCCATAACCCGCCCATTACCCCCAATCCCCCATGACCCCCCCATTCCCCCATTACCCCCATAACCCCCCCATTACCCCAATCCCCCATGACCCCCCCATTCCCCCATTACCCCCATAACCCCCCCATTACCCCATTCCCCCATGACCCCCATAACCCGCCCATGACCCCCCCATTACCCCCATGACCCCCATGACCCTCCCATTATCCCCATAACCCCCCCATGTCCCCATTACCCCATGACCCCATAACCCCCCCATGACCCCCCCCATTACCCCATTACCCCCATAATCCCCCCATGCCCCCATAACCCCCATAACCCCCCCATTACCCCCACAACCCGCCCATTACCCCCATAACCCCCCTGCCCCCATAACCCCCCCATAACCCCCCCATGCCCCCATTACCCCACAACCCCCATAACCCCCCCATGCCCCCATAACCCCCATAACCCCCCCATGCCGCCATTACCCCCGTAAGCCCCCCATTACCCCCATAACCCCCCCCATTACCCCCACGCCCCCCCCAGCCCCAGCGCGGCCCCACCTGGAGGCCGGAGGCAGCCTAAGCCCCGCCCCCAGCCCCGCCCACCAACAAAGCCCCGCCCCCGAGCTCCCCCTTCCCGCCACGCCCCCTCTGAGCGGCGCCAAGCCCCGCCCACTGCCGCCGGGGGGCGTGGCCTCATCTCCCCGCGGGGGGGCTCGCGGCGCCACCAAGCCCCGCCCCCCGCCCCCGCCCCCCCGCGCCGGCGCTCTCCCCCCCGGCAACCCCCGCCCCTTTCTCTCCCCGCGCGTGCCGCCGCGGCGTCTCCCCCCGTTGCCCGGCGACGATTGAGCGGCGTCAGGGCCCGAACGGCGGCGTCCGATTGGCCGCGGGGGGGGGCGGGCGGCCAATCGGGGCGGGGGTTGTTGCGGGGTCGGGTTGGGCGGGAGGGAGAGGCAGAGGAGCCGAGCGGCGGCAAGATGTCGGGCAGGAGGGGCGGCGGGCGGCCTGAGGTGGGCCGGGTCGGGGCCTTCCTCCCCTCTTCATCCTCCTCGTCCTGCTCCCATGAGGCGGGGGGACCTCGGCTGGGGCTCGTTGGGGGGGGGGGGGGTTCGGGGCGAGCGGGGCCGGGTTTGGGGGCAGAAATTCAATTTTCGGGGCTGCGACGGCCCCCGGGGCCCGGTACGCCCTGTGGTGAGGGGCTGGGGGCCCGGCTCGGGCCTTGCCAGGCCTCTGGGTTCCTGCCCGGGGGGGGTGGCCGCGTTCTCGCTTCCCCCGCTGTCTTTTAGAGCTCCTAAAATTGCCTTTTCTGTCAGTTTTTTAAAGGCTTTCAGCCTCCCTAGCAGATGCGTGGCTGCGTATTGACGTCTTTGTCTATTTTTCCCTTTTAAAGCAGTATTTAACCAGGCGCATCCCTCAGAACCCCAGGTACCAGCACATAAAAACCCGCCTCGATACCGGTAAGTGGAATTGGGGGGTAAAAACGTCCGGGCACGGGTGTAAGAGTGCACAAATGGCTACGCTGCCGGCCGTGTTTTGCCCCAAACCGGCTGTGTTTTGCCCCAAACCGGCCGTGTTTTGCCCTGCACAGCTGGTTCAGAACTCTCGTTGCCATTGTTGTGTCTTCCCTTATCATTTATGTCAGGTTCTGATGTGACAGTTTGTGTATGTGAGCTTTTCTTGTATAAATCAATAGCTTAACGAGGGCATAAGTCAAAGTAATTACTTGGAGGGTTTGTTTTGAGCTTTTTTTTACTCTTAAAGTGATCGAATTTTACCCAGTTTGTCTATAGTACCCAAACAGCTGTTAGGAAAGGGGCAGCATAGCCACGTTTTCACTCGAAGCAATGCGTCAGAGGCAGGGTTTGGGTACCAAGGTCCTGATTTTGGTTCCCTCAGAGGTTGGTAACTTCAGACTCCGTAACGTATGGAGGTTTAGGTAGTGGCAGAGGCTTTAACCTACGGGGCACCATGCGCCCCCAGAGACAGTGGGCAGCTGTGTCCAGCAAGCCCTAGGCTTGACGTGGCTCTTTAACGTGGCTGTCCATGTGAGAGAAAAGCGCCGAGAGAAAAACTGTGGTGCTTGGGGTTTATGGCTGCCTTGTCTTGTCGTGGTAAAAGAGGATCTGCCACAGACGCTTGTTATTTTTAGGAGAAATGCCTTCATGGTGAGGGTCAGGCTTCCTGGAGAGGTGGTTGGTCCCCCGTGGCTTTTGGTTTTGGAGAGGCGTTTGGGTAATGCCCTCATTAACATGATTTTAATTTTCAATTAGTCCCGGAGCGGTCAGCCCATTGGACTCGATGATCTCTGTGGGTCCCTTCCAGCTGAACTATTTTCTTCTCGTGTGGTCCCTTCCTTCAAAACCAAGACGCTTAAGCCTTAGCAGCTTAAGAAAGCCGCTAATAACTTGTAACCGCTGTTTGTTACAGGGTGCAGCTTGACAAAATACATTGAGAAGTTGGAGGAGATCAAAAGAAGTGAGTATCTCGAGTAGTTTTTTTTTTCTCTCTCCTCCTTCTGGTAGGATGTTACAGATTTAACTTAAGGTAGGAGACAGACAGGTCTGAGAGGTTTTGTTAAAAAAAAAAAAAAAAAAACAACTTGTGCAGGTCGCATTAGTGAACGTGAACCAGGCAGGAAGAAGTTCTCGGGATTAAGAAAACTAGACTAGACTCACGTGGGAATACTCAGACTACATTTCTGAGGCTTTATTTCAGTTTTCAGTAACATTACGGCTGAACTTGAGGTCTCTTTTTTCATATAATTTTAGCGGGCTTAGATTTCTGTCGGGATATTACAAAACAGGAGGTAGACAAGCTCCTTCCTGTGTCCCTCATCAATTTTTACCAGCAACACCAGGGTTTCGAAGGCTTTGGGTTGTTCGGGCTATTGAAAACCCGTCTGGCTTTTATTTGTGGCTGTATTCCTACTGAAAAAAAGCTTTTAAAAATGTTTCACTGCTTTATTTTCGGCTGTCGGCAGGGTTATTTTCACATGGAGGGCCAGAAGGAAGCTATTGAACCCACAAGGTGCGCTTATTGAGGTGAAAGAAAACACCCCGTAATTAACGGGGGTTAATTAGGATTTTGAATGCTCGCTTTTCGTTCCTAGGCCCGCTTACTGTGCTCCTCCGAAATAAGGTTCGGGTTGAAAGGGGGGTCACTGATCCGTCGCAGGACGTGTTTGTGCCGGGCTTCCTGCGGAATGGCCCTTTGTTGCTGGTTTGCTCCTGGGAAAGGCGGCAGAGAAATGCCCTCCGGTTCCAAAACCCGGCTAAGGTTTCAGCGCTCAACGCCCGCTCGCCGTCGCCCTCTCATCCGCGCTGAAAACCTTGTTGTGTCGCCGCCGTTGGTTTTAAATCGCCCCCGTGAATCCGATCTCGTCTCGTGCAGGAGATCTTCTTGTTTCGTCGGGCTTCGGGAGCCCAGCAGAAGCTTTCTCGTTGTGTCTGCGCTGAATGGGCACCTTGTGTCCCCAGGCAGTTTAGAAACTTCTCCCCCTTGGTTTCTCATGGACAGATGACACCGTTTGGACTCAGCTTTAGGTACCCAGCACAGTCAGCTCTCTGTTTCTCGGGTAACGTGAGAGAGAGACTTTACACCGTGAGCCTGCCGTGGAATCGAAAACGATAAGGCAGCTGGAACCCCGATTGTTTGCCCTTTGGAGGGCTGGCTCGAGGAGAGGCACCGAGTCTCTTCCCTTTCTCTGGCGTTGCTGAAGCGCGGAGAAGAACTTCTGTGAATATACGACGGAGTAATCGCAGCTTGAGACTCGTTTCCTGGAGCAAAATGTCAGAGAATCCAAACGGACTTCCCGGGACAGCACCAGGTACCTGGCCTTGCTTGGAAGCAGCGCTGCTGAACCCTCTGCTAAAGGCTCCGAGCACTCAAGTGGGTTTGCTCCAGGTCGGGCTTAGGAATAGCAGCTTTTTTTCCGTGTAGAACTAATTTTGGGTGCTAAAGGTAAGGTCGTAAAGGATGGGAGGAATAACCCTTGCCTGTGATGGCAGAAACCGTCCAGTCTGCACGGCTGTCGCGGTGAAAGGGCTGTGACAGTGCTGCTGCTTTGTCAGTGTTTATATACATCGGTATTTCATAAGCTTTGCTTTTATTTTTCCCTCTAAATTAAAACAATGTCTTGCTCTCCACAAGGCGCCAGCTCGTTTTGCCTGCGGATGGGGATTTTTAAAGATTTGGTCGTGGGCTGTGCGTGGGTTTTGCGTTGGGCAGCTGAAACGAAGATTGTTGCTGGTGTTTCCGAGTTACAGAGGGAGTTCCTAACAGCCCGAGCTTGAGGCTTGAGGCCAGGCAGTTCTGCAAGGACCACGAGGATCGTTTTGAAGCTACTGGACGTTCTGAAGCCTCGTTTTGTACTTCAGACCCACCGTTTGAAATGGACAGCGTACACTGGCTTAGTTTGGATGGGCACTGTTTCTCCGAAGACAAACTTAGTAGCACGTTCAGTTCTTCGTAGCCTAACAATTACGTAGGGCGGGATGTTGAATTTGGCACCTCTGCTTGCCCTGAATGCCGAAAATGAATTGTCTCGCTTCTGCAGGAAGCGTGTTTAAGAGGTGGGAATTAAAAAAACTAGAGGGGAAAGCTCTCTTAGTGCCTGTCCTGCTACCACAGTGTGCCTCTCAACTGTGCGCAGGGAGAATCCTCTCCGAGCGGAATTTCTTTCAGGACGCTCACGGTCCCCTCGTACCAGGAGGAGATTTCAGCCTCCAGCATCCGCTTGGCTTCTTCTCGATAAAGATCTCATCTTGAGGGTTTCCCCCTAAGCCAATTTTGGGGCCGCCGCTTGTGTGGCGATTACAGGGGTATGGATGGGAGCCTCTCCCCCTTCCCCCCGTCTTAAGCCATGGAGCATTCAGCAGATGGCAGGATTTAGAACCGCTTAACTGCCCGGATTTGGTAAGTTCCTGGGCTGCGTTATTAGCCCTCTTGGCTGAACAGCTGGAGAGAGGGCAGTTGGGAATATCCTCCGGCAGTTATTTACGATATTAGAAAAACACCAAGGATTTTTCTTATTTTAAAGATAAAAACCTGTGAGTTGAGGGGTGGAGCCCTGTAAGCGAGGAGGGGAAGAAAGGAGGAGCAATTTTGTGGGTTTTAGGGAGCTTGGATTGATTGGAGCTTGGCTTCCCGGGGTTAAAGAGCTGCACGCGGAACTTCTACAGCCGCCGTGCCTGGTGCAGAAGGGATCTTGTTCATCGTCTTTGCCTTTCCTTGCCAGTACAGGACAGATTCTTATTTTTATTTTTTCCTGCTTATCCCCCCACCTTTCTGTCTTCTTTTTAGCTGTGAACTTCCCAAGGGATGGGCCTTCCGTTACCTCCCGGGGAGGCTATTTCATATCAAGATATTCCTACTGATGCTTGCCTTAGCTTCCCTCTCCTACTGCATACGCCCTTTTGTTTCACACCTGAAGGCTCCTCTCCTCCCGGTGCTCGCACATCTCGAGTATCTCGGTGCTTCCATCCTTGTCATCACTTTCCTAGCACTGTTAATCCCTGCTCTGGTTGTTTGCCAGTTGTTCCAACAGACCGCTTGGTTTTCAGCCTTAAGAAGACAAAGACGCTTCCTTAGAAATCTATTAACAAGTCATAGGAATTGGAATTTGTCAGGTAAAACAAGAAAACCTGGACCATTATGATCAGTAAGATTAAACATACACCTGTAATACTAGAGCTTAGTAGTTTAAAAAGCTTAGGCTGAGGTATACCTATGCTCAGATTCTGCTGTAACGTATACAATTAAAAATTCAGGTAAATTAAGTCTTTTGATATGAGTTTGCAGTCATAGAAAGCTTCAAAGAACGGCGGAGGTGATAAATTCATGAAGCTGCTTCCTTCCCTCAGTGAGAACAGAAAGCCCAAAATAAGAGGTTGGAGTGTAAAAGCGACTGAATCTGCCTTCTACGTTTTAATCGTACGAGGACATGATCTCTCTCTGTTAGGAGTTTTCACGAGGCCTTTAGGTTTGCTGCTCTGGTCCTTCAGAGCAAGCTTACTGCCCCGAAATCTTACACTTTAAGAGTTTGCAAAAACAGCTGAGACTAAGCCTGTCACCTGGTATCCGCAAAAGCTGAGAATTGCTTCAAAATGTTCATTGTTCTCTTCTGTTTCCTTTTTCAAGATTACAGATACAAAAAGGATGAGCTCTTTAAAAGGTTGAAAGTGACTACTTTTGCCCAGTTGGTACGTATGGCTCTTCTCTCTGACTGCTGAAAGCTCTCTCTTGTGAACAGCGTGCTTGCTTTGCTTAAAGCCTTCTGTGTAGTTACGCAGGTTTTTACAACATGTAATTCTTTTGTAATTGGTTTCTTCTGCACCTTCTTATTTTCCGACTTCCTGCCCTCGTAGATTTCCCTTAATAAAAGCAAACCGTACAGGCCCAAGTTTGCAGAGCAGTCAAATTCCTGTAATGGCAAATTGAAGGCTGCAAAAACTCTGGTTTTGAAATTTGTTCCCTATTTGTTTTTTTTTGTTTGTTTGCTTTTTTGTTTGCCTTTTTTTCCCATTCACTTAAGAGGATCTTCAAGCCTCTTACAGAAGAAAAGGACCACATAAAGTAGTATTCAAATCTGATTTCATTGAGCTTTGGGTCAAGTAGCCGCCTCCTGAAACCCTCCCTAACTGCAGTTGTATCTGCAGAATATGGAAGGTTGAGACTTCAAAGCTTTGTGCGTAGTTTTTAATTAATGAAGCAAAATATTAAAAATCTGAAAAATCTGATCAGCAAATAGAGCCAAGCGTTTCTTATGGTGGTGCAAGAAAAACAGTAAAGCAAGAAAAAGACAGGCTTTCTTCTAAGGAGTAAAGGGAAAAGGGAAGGTTAAGCTTGCAAATACTGAAGGAGCAGATTTCTGCAGGATTTTGTCTTTAGTTACACTGGATTGTCACGACCAAAACCGTGACTCCCACTGTTGGGATGAACTGATTTATTATGTGAGCGTTGTAGGTCTGCTGTCACAGGCCAGTTACGCTGGCTGTGTGAGGTTTTTTCCAGGACAGTACTAAATATTTCAGTTGCTGTCAGTGACTGAGCTTCATAAAAGTCAGAAAACATCTGACGTATCTGATACTGCCAGCACGGCCTGTCTGGCTTTTCTTTGTCCTCAGGTTGAGTGTCTTTTCTTTTTGGTACAACTTCCGTTTAATAAAAAGGCAGACCTGCAGTACAGACCTCAAATACCCAACTGTGTTTGACCTTGAAGTCCAGTAGCAGGTACGCTGAGTTAAAGGCGTTTTGGCTCGGGGATTATTTTTCCTTAAGATGATCCCTGCTGTCTTTCAGTGACACCAGTGTGTGTGTATCGAGGCATTGTTGCTTGCTTTTGTTTCCTGCAGGTCATCCAGGTTGCTTCTCTATCTGATGAAACCTTAGGAGTGATGAATGAGGAGATCCACAAGCTAGAAGGTAACAATATTTATTGTAAGCAAGCACAAAGCTGTAGATCACTGTCATATGCTGAACTGTGCCCTGACAGACATAGCTGACTCTTCAGCAAGTCTTTAAATCAAGGAGAAAAATGGCATCATCTGTGGCCTGCAGCTGTTTGCAGGCTTGCAAATAGGAAAGACCTCGTGCTGCACGGTTTACATTTCTATTGAATGCTTAAAAGTGAGATCTTGAGCTCTTAAAAATCGTATGGTTCTTTCTTATTGTACCGTGGGGCTCTCAGTAAGTCACTTTAATAAGAGGATGAAGATAAGGCCGTCTTTGAGACTAAAAATAGAAACCAGGCTTAAAACCTGCTCGTTTCCTGCAGCATTTTAACTCTTCGTGCCACGTTCTCTTCCCAGATGGTGCTTCCGATGCAGATGCTGAACTCACGGCAGGGACAAATGGGAAAGGAAGCCCCAGTGGGACACCACCCAGTCCAGTCCTGTTCATAAACAGCACAGGAGCTGGGGAATCATACCGGTCCACGCTGCAGAGGTACCTGATGATAACACACAACTTTATCTTGGCAGCTAACTGGTTTTACCCAGCTGGTTATTTTAAATTGCTATTAGTGGCTTTATATTGCTTTTTTTCCTCATTAAAGCCTGTTTTTGCAAGTCTGAAGATGGGAGTAAGAGAGTTGGCAGATTTTCCTGTCTGACTGAGTTTGTTCTGAGGTTGTGACCCAACGCTGTTGCCACTTGATGATCGTCTGAATGGCTGACAAAGAAATGTTTCTGGGATTCAGTCCAGTTCCCTGGGCTCAAGGATCCATGTTCTAAACTGCTCTGGCAAACCCAGTAATGTGTCTTCCCAGTGAGCTTAATGGGTTGTCCCAAGACTTAGAAAAAGAATTTCCAAACCCAATGCATCACTTGTCAGGGAAGAATTTTTCTCCCTCACCTCAAAGAATGTTTCGTAGTCACTTAGGGTGCTGAGGAAAACACCTGGACTTGACTGATCTGGGAGAGTATGAAGTGTTCATGTAGCGATGCTGTACCGTTTATTTTTATACAGATAAAAATGAAATCAGTCTCTTACAATGTACTGGCAAGCCTGAAATAGATTCTCTCTGTTTTTATGTGGCGTCATCCTCTATTAGAACATAAACGGGCGATAAGAGAAGTTGATCAAAAAGCACTCTGACCTGGCTAAGAGGTACAGAAGTGTTCAGAGGGAGGCTTGCAGCATAACGCCTTTCCTTTTTGCAGCGTGATAAGTGGTGTTGGTGAGCTGGATATAGAAAAGGACACTCCAAAGAAAGCGGACGCTGAGGCTAAAGACATGCCTTATCCCGACTGCCCCTTCCTGCTTCTGGACGTACGAGACCGAGATGCTTATGACCAATGTCACATCGTTGGAGGTGAGGAGCCGCAGTCGCACCGCAGCCTGTGTCAGCTGGGGTCACACGCAGCTCTGCGTGTCGTGCTGGCAGGCTTCATATTTCCCCCCCAAGGTGGACATCACTTGGCTGCAGAACGTTCTCTGCACTCGTCCAGCACACCCGTCCCTCCTGGAAAAAGATGAGGGGACCAAGCTGCTGTTAATCCCTTAGTCAGCGGGTTTCCAAATCTGTTGTACTCTTACAAGCCCGCGCCAGTTGTATTCCAGACTGTGAGGAATAACTGTGTGTTCAGTAACTGTATGATTTCTCTTTTTCTTCCTCTGCAGCTTATTCGTATCCTATTGCAACGCTGTCTAGAACCATGAACCCGTATACAAATAGTATTTTGGAATATGTATCCTTTACTTATAAAGTGCTGGAATCAAACAAAAAAAATAAGAATAAAATTGGGGGCACGTTGGCAAGGGCTTTCAAAAACAGTTGCAGCTGTAGCAGCTGCTGTGACCAGGACAGAGTTTAACCATGAAAATCCCGGGATTCCAAGGAGAGTGGGAGGGGAGGTTCTTTCTGGTAGCTGTGGTTACCTGCTGGGGCTCTGCTGCAGCCATCAGGTGCTGGATTGGAGTTCCTCAGAGCTCTAATGCCTCTTGGTGCCAGTGGGAGCTGCCTGAATTTGGCGCTTCCTGAGACTGGCTCTGGCTGCCGGAAGGCAATTCTGTTCTACTTGGCGCCTGTTCCGTGCTGTTGTTGGAGTGCTGGGCTTCTTGAGGGAGGCACTGGTCAAATCCTCTGGCTTCCTCTCGGCACCTTAGTGGGGATTGGCTTTTCTCTGGAGGGCACAAAGAGGATTATTAGCTAGGATTAGGCTGATAACTTCCCAAGTTGGAAGCTTGTGAGGGCTGCAGGGGAGATTTTCAACAAATTGCCTCTTGCTATTGCCTGTTACTAACCAGTCTTCAAATCAGCACTGAAACGTGTTCACAGGGGCTGCACTGCAGTGGGGATCAGGCTGCGTCCTTCCAGTGTCTGGCAAGCTTCAGCTACTGAAGAATCAGTTTTTAAAGCATAGGTGAAGGGAATGCATTCCTGCCTGGTACTTGCAAATCAAAAAGGGAGTCTCTCTGCCTCCATCCCCGCTTGTTTCTCTCTTCTTCTTTCTGAAATTCACTGACAGTCACCCTGTTTACAAAGGAATCCTTAGCTCTTCCGCCTCTCAGAAAAATGCCCATGGAAAAATCATAATTCTGTATGACGACGACGAGAGGCTGGCCAGCCAGGCTGCCACGACCATGTGTGAGAGGGGCTTTGAGAACTTGTTCATGTTATCCGGAGGTAAGGGGCAACGGGTGGGATTTTGGGTGGGTGGGCTCAGTGTGAAAGAAGGGTTGCGTGAGCTGGAGGGTGGGAATGGACGGGTGGTCACCCGCTGCTGGTAAAATCTCAAATCTCTGATCCCATCTTAGCTGGTGGTCACTGCTAATAAGCGGTCTGTCCGTCTGCAGGCCTGAAAGTCCTTGCA
Organism: Cygnus olor; assembly: GCF_009769625.2. NCBI lineage: Eukaryota > Metazoa > Chordata > Aves > Anseriformes > Anatidae > Cygnus > Cygnus olor. The sequence continues at coordinate 1,541,643 of NC_049169.1, read as the reverse complement.
CAGAAGATCCCAGAAGGACTCGTCACCGGCTCGCTCCCCCCATCCTGCCAGGGGGCAGCTCCCCCTGGATCCGCCCGAAAAAAGGCCGCTCCCAAAGCGCCACCCACACGTGCCGAGAATAAGTGGAGATTTTCTGCAGAAGATCTACAAAAGATTAAGTACTACCTAGGAGAGGAGCAGATTCCTTCAGATACTGCCAGTAAGGCTCCAGGATAAATGCTGCGACTGCTTCCTGTAGCCCTTGAGCCTGCCCTGCAGCAGTTCCTTGCTTTGCTATATTCTTTCCATGAGGTAGCTGGGAGAAGGAGAGGGTTTTTTTTTTTTCCAAACTGAGAAAGAACTACACTGTGCTGATCCCAAAATTAAATCTTCTATAGCGTTATGACAAAATCCTGGTTCTGTGAGGCAGACAGAACCCGTGCTGCCTGCGATGCTTGAATGCCTTTAGGTTTTCCTGGCCATTAGTAGGTTTAGCAAGTTCTTAGCCCTTCTGTTCCTGCACAGCTAGGTTGAGACTGCCCCAAAACCCCCACTGAATTTTTGAAAGGTCTGTGTTTAGAGTAAGAGCTGGACAGCCAGCGAGGGGCAGCAGGTCATCTTGTGTTTCCGTGCTCCGTCACGCACGCAGCTTCATCTGGATTTCTGATCTCTTTTTCGCAGGCCGTCTTAGCCGTGGCTCTTCAGGGCGCGATTCCAAGGCAACGACTGTGAGGAGCAGCCCCAGCCTCCCCACCGCTGCTGCCAACGCGGGGTCCCTCACCACCCGCTCGTTCAGCAGGAGCAGCCTCCAGAACAGGCCGTGGAAATAAGCAGCGGCGTCTCCTTCCAGTGAATAAACGAACGTCCAGGTTCTGGGAACCCTGAGCAGTGCAGCCCGTTTGTCGTTTTAGGAATCCACGGGGAAAAGCAGTGGTGGTTTATAAAAGGCAGCTCGGGTAAGGCAGGGGGAGCTGGAAGGGTTGAGGTTTTATAGAAGCAGCGACATTGGCAAGGCTGACCTTTAGGTGCAGTGTCAGGACAGGACTGATGTAACTGATTTTGTAGGGGAGGGAAAGAAAACTGGTAGCGAAGCCCGTGACCAGCAGGAACGGTGCTGTGAAACTTGTAGTTCAGACTGAAGAATTTGCGTCTGTAACTAATGCTCCCTCTGCGCTGTGCCCAGAGCTGCAGGTTGTGCTAACGGGAGGGCACGTGAAGGTCAGTGGGCCAGAAAAGCATCTGTGAGCAAAGACCTTGCTGGTTTTTTTTTTAGCAGAGATGCGAATTGCCAAAATAATGCAGAGAGGATTCCGTAACTTCTTTTTTTAAAAATGTTTATGAGCAGAAGTATTTGTAATAAAGCTGTTTTTGGAAATAATGCCCAGCATGGCACAGTAATGTGACGGTTGTCTTGACTCGTGGGCAACTTGTGAACTAGTTCTGTATTTTTGAAGGTGAGTTGGAAGGGAAAACAACTGATTCTTCTCCCTTGTTGTCGGCACCGTTTGACTTCTAACTGTGCTTTTTCTGCTTTGTTCTTTGCTGTGGTTATGGAGAATGCTCCTGTGCTGTGTTTTGGGCTCTGGATAAGGTGAGAGGGGAAAGCTGTGAGCTGAGCAGGGTTTTAGCTGGCTCTTACAGCGAGATCAGCTGCCGTGCCCCTCTTCCAGATGTGCAAGCAGAGTTGTCTCCCTGGTTCAACTGCACACCAGTGGTTTCTCCATTTTCCTACCTGGAGTAGCTCCTTTAAGGTTAGGGTGGCTGAAGGGAAATTGTCTTTTGCCCTCTCACCGGGGCCCCTAAAACCTAGACGGGACGCAAATCTGGTAACTGAACGGGGCACGAAGATTTTGCGGAAAACCGGTATCACAGCTTTCATCAAATCGGTGCTTTCATCGTACCAGTATTGCCTGGGTGACCTAGAAATCGTCTGGAACTCAACAGTGGGAAAAAAGATGCAGGGTGCGGAGAAAGCAGAACCAAGGCTACCCGTGTTTGTAGATGGTTGTGGAGAGATCCTGCTCCTCTCGGCTCCTCTCGCCTTCACCTAGAGTGTTGCTCAGCTTTATCTGGCTTTGGTTTCTTGGTCTCGCGTTTTAATGTGCGTGGCTTTTGGGGTTGCTTTTTTTTCTTCTTCCCCTTTTGACATAGGCAAATGATCTTTAACAGACCCCTAAATTCACTCCTGGTGCAGGTCATAGGGGAAACTTAAGGTGAAAGGGCAAGGTGAGAGAAATTACAAGTGATTCCCAGTTTATCAGTTTAAGACTCAGCATTCCTGAGGACACTTATCACAACCTCTCTCTGTACCTCCGCTGCAGGAGTGAGCTTTGCCTTCTGTACCCGTGACCCCTTGAAATGGTTAGGATAATCCCTGTGAAAGCAAGGAAGAGGTTGTGTAATGAGCTGCTTTTCTGCCTTTGGACTAATCTTTTCAGATTCTTTCACTCATTTTAGTGACAAATACCGGTAGCAGAGCAGAACCACAGAATTTAGCTCTGGGTCTCTCCGTGAGTCTTAAATCAGAGAAGTGCTCACACAGGTGAGATTCCTGTGCCAGGGACTGGCAGGCTCATTCTGATGAGAGCCGTAAGCTCAGACCTCTCCAGAGAAGTGCGAAGTGACCAGCACAAACCTCCCACGCTGTGTAGGGATGCTGTGAGGGGGAGGAAGAGGGGAGAAAGGAAGGGCAGAGCCACGTTAAAAATATCCTGAAGGACTATGCATACTTCAGAGTTGAATGCCCGTGTTTTCAAATATGGATCTATATTTTTTTATATGTAACAAAAGCCGATTAAAGTGAGGTATCTTAAAGTCCTCAGCTTCCCAGAGAACCCTTGAATGGTTGAAGTTGTGCAAAGCAGCTTTTACTTGGACAAGCTGCCCTTCCAACCCATCCACTAAGGATCACCTGGTGTCTTGCGTTTCCACAGGGAGCGTGCATGTTTGTACTTAGTGCTGCAAGAGGCAGGTTGGCCAAGTGTAAACACCCAAATAAAATAATAAAAAAAAAAAAAGGGGTTGTCTGTGTCTTAGTCTTATTTCTTCCTGTCCATGGGAAGCTGAATGAATCTCGCCATCTTATGAACTGCTCTGCTTTCTTGCACTCATGCATAATCACGTTTTTGGAAGTCTCGTTGGAGCTGCAGGTGTATCTGTTTTGAATGAAGCAGCCTGTTTCCAGGTCAGTCTGGTGGCACTGCGGTGTCACCTCTGGGGAGAGAAGTGTTTGTTTAAATGGTCTGAGACCAAAGCAGGAGCTGCAGAGACCTTGCTTCATCCACACTTTTCTTCACTCGTGGTCCAGGGGAGTGGACTCATCTCTCAGGGCTTTAGTTTCTGGCTGATGGTGTTGCTGGCTGGATGTCCCCCTAAAGCTTTCAGAGGAGTCTGATATTGAAGCATTGTGGAAATGCCACATTTAGCTTTGAGTGTTGGGGTGTAATGGAACTTGTACAGCTGCATATTTAGAGCTTGATGTCCCAAATCAGCTGCTCCTTTCTGTTCTGTAGGCAGCTCTATGCTAATGTCAGTGGAAAAACAAACAAACAAAAATTGACCTAACAGGCAGCTCTTGCATGATTCAGTGGGCAGCTAGTCTAGTGCTTGAACTGCAGGGACCAGCACAGCGTTCAGGTCCCACCAGCATGGGGGCAGGAGGTGTTTCAGCTCCCTGGGCACATGGAGGTGGTGGTGTGGAGGTAAGGAAATAAAAATTGCATCCAGCTGAAACTGGAGATGCGAGGCAGGGTCTTAAATCAGATGGCCTTAAATCAAATCCTCCAACCACTGGATAGCAAAATGAGAAGGATCCAAAATCCCTGGCTGCTCTGGACTGCATGAAAACCGACTTCTGAAGCAGAGGGACAAAACTCTCAGAGCTGTTTGTGATCCTCCTAACCGAGGGCAACGAAGCAAGAACTGAACGTGCTTCCCTGTCACCCTACTGTCTTGATGGATTTGTGCATTTTGGACTTTTGATTTGGTATTGCTTGGAGGGGATGGATACAGTCAGACTCTGCATAGCCTGAGAGTTTTAAATGTTTAATAAAAAGTAAATGATGTTGTGTGGTTGAGTTCCTCTTTTCAGTTTGAAGAGGGTCTGCAGGGGCTGAGCTCCCCTCGCCCGGGGATCACAGCACGTGAGGAGGGGCAGTTCTAACAGTGCTACAAGTTGGTGTTTGACCACCAAAACACGCAGGATAAGTCTTGCTAACTTGCCTTGGGCACACCCCAGAGCCACCTCATCCCCAGGGGACGGTGCACACCAGTCCTGCCAGCACGGCTGAGGTATCTGAGGTCTCTGCTTGCCCAGTGTCCAAGTGAGGCTCTCCCCCCTCCATCCTCTGCTCCAGCAGGGGGAAAACAAGCACCTTTGTTTCATGTCCCACTGTCTTTATGTCCTTAATCCCCCTGTGGGCCTGCTGGGCCAACATGCCCTGTTTATGTTGGCCACCCCCAAGAACGCTGAAAAAGCTTTTTGACACAATTGGAATAAGGGAACCCACAACAAGAGGCATTTCTCTCCTTTCCAGCAATTTATTGCATTCTTCTCCGCAGCTGAGTCAGCCACTGCTCCGGCTCCTGTTAGTAGAGGTGTTCGCGCGTGTGGCGCATGATGACCTTCAGCGCCAGCCACGTCTCCTGGGCGGTCGGCACGATCTGGCTGGCGGGCAGCAGGAACCCGTAGCGCCCCGTGTCCCGCAGCTCGAAGGTGAAGGAGTACTTAATGCCCTGATTGTACGTCCAGTCGATGGTTCCTCCGCTCGCTTGATCTTGTTGGGGGGGGGGGGGGGAACAGCAAAAACGGTCACTCTGCCTTGTAGGGTTGTGTGGGAAGGTGTCCCTCCATCCTGGGAAAGGGGATTTTGGTTTATGCGGGAGCGGAGCAGCCCCGTTACTTACAGATGGTGCTGATGATGCTGCCGTACTTATACTTGGTGCCGTACAGAGAAGACAGAGCGGCGACAGCCTCCTCGGCCACCTGGTGCTGGGGAGGGACACAGAAGGGAGAAAGATGAGGTGGGGAAGGCCTGGGGCAGCCTGCAGAAAGGTTTGACACTCGTGCCATGGGCAAAAACAATGCCAGGAAACTAGTTTCTTTAGGCTATGGCCTTTGAGCTTTTCCAAACTCCCCAATCAAATTCCTTCCATAAAGTCTAATAAAATAGGGCTAATAGGGCTCCTAAGATGGTGAAGGGCCTGGAGGGGAAGACGTATGACGAGCAGCTGAGGTCACTTGGCCTGTTCAGCCTGGAAAAGAGGAGGCTGAGAGGAGGCCTCATGGTGGCCTACAGCTTCCTCACGAGGGGGAATGGAGGGGAAGGAGCCGATCTTTAGTGACCAGTGATAGGACCTGAGGGAATGGTGTCAAGCTGCGACAGGGGAGGTTCAGGCTGGATATCAGGAAGAGGTTCTTCACCAAGAAGGTGGTTGTGCACTGGAACAGGCTCCCCAGGGACGTAGTCACGGCACCGAGTCTGTCGGAGTTTAAGAAGTGTTTGGACTGTGCTCTCAGTCACATGGTCTGAATTTTTGGGTAGACCTGTGTGGTGCCAGGAGTTGGACTCGATGATCCTTGTGGGTCCCTTCCAACTCAGGATATTCTATGATTCTTTGAATAGCCTCAGCCTGGGGGAGGCCCTGGGGGCTGGCAGAGGAGCCAAGGCTTCTTCCTGGCTTGCCAGTGTCCACTCTGGGTGTGGGATGGAGGCCCCTCAGAGGAGGAGAGCAGCCTCACGGTGCCCAGGCCCCCGTCAAACTTCCACACCAGCCCCTACCAGTTCCTCCTTGTCAGGCACAGGGGTGGTGGTGTAGCCGTAGGGATAGAGCAGGAGCTGGGAGTAGCTGTGGATGGAGATGAAAGCCTTGATGTTCCCGTGGTTCTTCACGAAGTTCACGATGGCCTCAACCTCGGGCTCCGAGTCAGCGTAGGGCCCTCGGTACGTCTCCGAGCAGGGGTTGCTGCTGGACCCAGACCCTGTGGAGAAGAGGACGGTGAAAATGCGGAGTGGGTGTTTGGTGGCTTTGGTGGCACATGGGTGGCTCGGAGAGTCACAAGAGCAAAGGACCTTTTCCATTTACAATCCCAAAAGCTTCTCCCACCCGTTGGCTGTTTGGTGGCCGGAGAGGAACGCTCCTAGGGCTCCACCTAGATGTTTGTATGATGGTTCCCATTTGTGGTCCCTACCGTACTGGTCACTAGGGGACACCAAAGCCTTGGTAGAGCCCAAACCCACGTCTCGGCCAAGGAGAGCAGAGCCCAGCCCTTTCCCAGAGACATCAGAGAATCTCTCCGAGTCAGAAATGTCCAGGAGGGTGCAACCACCCTCTGTAGGGTTAATGGGAGAGCTCTGACCTCCAAAACCTGCATCCCAGTTGCGGTTGGGGTCCACGCCGACGCAGAGGGAGCCCGACCTCTTGGACCTGGTCTTGCGCCACATGCGGTTCTGGAAGGGCAGAGCCACCTCAGCCTGTGCCCGGGGCTGGGGCTCTGCCAACCCTGGGCAGAAAAGGCAAAGCAGTGTCTTGGGGGGGACTAACGGGTCACAGCTGTCCCCTTTCCACCCTGTGGAAATATGGACAAGGAGACCTCGAGCTTGTGCAGTACCCCCATCCTGCTCCCCAGACCCAGCAGTACCGTGGTGTGGGTGAAGACGAAGCCGTCTGGGTTGGTGACAATCTCCAGGAAGATGTCCATCTGGTCCAGGATGGAGGCCAGACCTTCATCTTTCTCCTGATCTTGGACAATCTAGAGAGGGTGGCAGTTTGGGGCTTGCTGGAGCACCATGGGGATGGCCACATGGTGCTCAGGGGGGGCTGAGGGGCCTTGTGGCCCTTTGGGGATGTGATATGTGGCCAGGAGGTGCCCGTACCTTCTTGGCGAACCAGACGCCACTGGCGTGTGTCACCCACTCGCGGGAGTGGATGCCGGTGTCGATCCAGATGGCCGGGCAGTTCGTCCCCCCTTTGCTGAACTGCAAGAGCAGAAATGGGGCTGTGGGGGAACCACCTGTGGTCCTGGGACCTGGTCACCCCACGCACCCCTCCTGCCTTACCTTGAGCACATAGAGGGGGCGGTTTTCTGTTGTCCGGCCGATCTCGAGCTTGCTGACCAGGTTGGGGTTTTCAGCCACCAGCAGGTCCATGAAGGCGTAGATCTGGGGGTGGGAGAGGGATTGGGAGGGCAATGAATGACCCCTGCAGTTGGAGCAAGCCCCTTGGCAAAAGCAACTCCAGCACATAATTTTTTTCCCAAAAAAATGCCCCAAATCTTGTGCTTTCCCACCCACAGGACATCACCTCGTCCAGGTTGTGGTAGCTGCTGTAGTCGAAGGCGTCGGTGGATAGCGGCAGGAGCCGGCGGCGGCGAAGCATCTGCATCTGCTCACGGTCCACCAGCGCCTGGGGGACACGGGGCAGGGTGAGACCTCATCCCCCTCCACACTGAGACCCTCGCCCCTCACTCCCACCAGCACCACTGACCTGCACGTCCTCGATCATGATGGAGTAGGGGATGCCGTTGGCCTCCAGGTGGGCTTTGAGGGGCTGCAGGCTGGGGAAGGGCACACGGACATCAACCGGGTCCCCAGTGCCACGGGGCATCAGCCAGAAATCCAGCTGGGAGGGGGAGAAAATGAGATGGGGGTGGTCAGGATCCGGCCTTGGGTTGTCCACCCATGGGACCTCACCCCCCCCCCTCCCCATGGGACTTCGTCACCCCCTTCCCAAGCCTCTACCCTGAGCACCCAAAAGGTTAACCCCTCTCCCATCCCCAACAGCACCCCAAAATAGGGCACAGGCACCCCAGCGAGACATCATCTCTAACCCACAGCCATCCCTGCTGTGTTTTGTGGGTGCAAAGCAAGGGACAGAGGCGGGGGGGGCGGAATCTTCCCCACCACACCCCGCAGCGCCCAATACCTGCAGCTCCTCCAGGTCCTGCAGCTCCTGCACCCTCCTCAGCTCTGCGTCGCTGCTGGGGACGATGCGCAGCACCTGGTGCCTGCGGGGTCAGAGGGTGCTGGGGGGCGTGGGGCAAAGCTCCAGCACCCAGGAGTCCACCATAGCCCCCTCCCCATCCATCCATCCCGTCCCGTCCCGTCCCATCCCATCCCATCCCATCCCATCCCCATTCCCCCAGTGCCTGTGTCCCATTGGGGCTGAACCGGCCACTGTCCCCATCCTGGACCCCGTCCCCATCCCAGCCACCATCCCCATCCCAGCCACCCCCACTGGCCAGACCCCCCCCTACCCAACAAAATCCTCGGTGGCAGTGGCCACTGCCACCAGGGCAGCCAGCAGCAGGAGGACCTTCATTTCCAGCCGAAAGAGCTCGTCCCATGTCCCCGCGGCACCTCGGGGCATCTTAAATCCCAGCGGTCTCCAGCCCGGCCCCCACCAGCTGCCCCAGTTCCCAGGGCCCTGGGAAGGCTCCGGCTGGCACCGGTCAAGGTTGGGCACCGTGGCGCTGCCGGTCCCGGTGAAACTCGTCCCGGGGAGCTGGGAACCGGCCGGGGCCGTCGGTGACTCAGCCGGTGGCGGGGCAGGACGTGGGGAGGTGACGCCGGGTGCTGGATCCCAAATCCCACCGCCCACGGGGCCGGCCGCGGCTCGGTGCTACGGTGAGAAAAAGGGCAAAACCGGGCTGAGAAAGGCACAGGGTGTGGGTTTTCTCACGAGCCTGGGGTCCCGAGCGCGGCTGTGTTTGCTTGTTGGGGGGGATTGGATTAAAGGTTGGTGTGGGATGGAGATTAGGGAGGGTGTTGGTTGTTCCAGCTGGGAAAAATAACAGAGGAAATTCCTGGAAGCACTCAGCACCCAGAAGTGTCCCCACTTGTCCCTGAGGGTGCCAGCCCCAAGAAAGGGGAAGGGATTTTGGGGCGGTGCTGCCCCAAAAGCCACAGATCTGGGCGCAACCCCCCATGCTCTCCTGCACCCTTTGGGGTCGTTGGTCCCAAAGGAGAGGGATGTGGTGGGGCTGCTGGTGGCATGGGGACGGGGATATGTAAGGACAAAGCAAAAAGGAGGGAATAAAGCCCCCCCAAGGGCTCAGAATCCTTTTTTCACCTTTTTTTTTTTTTCCCCTTTCATTGAAATCTACCATGAAAAAAAAATTAATAAAGGGCTAGGCTTCAACCATAGAGTCTGTGGGATTGTTTATTGAGACGAGTGGCGGGGCCGGACCGGTGGGATTGGGGTTCCCCTCCCCAGCTGATCCTCGCGGGCTCAGTACGGGTGCTGCTGGACGTGGAGCATGATGTCCAGCAGCGCCGGCCACGTCTCGGTGGCGGTGGGGATGATCTGGGTGCTGGGCAGGAGGAAGCCGTAGCGCCCCGTGTCCCTCAGCTCGAAGGTGTAGGAGTATTTCACCCCGTTCTCGTAGGCCCAGTCCACGGTGGTGCCAGATGCCACGTCTGCGAGGAGAGGAGGCGAGACGTGGCCCCAGTGAGCGGTGGCAGCGCCACGGGGAGGACGGAGATATTTTGGGGAGGGGGGGGACACTCACAGATGGTGTCCACGATGCTGCCGTAGGTGTATTCCGTCCCGTACACCGCGGCCAAGTCATCCACTGCCTTTTTGGCCAGCTCGTTCTGCAACAGAAAACCCCAAAGCACTGAGACCTGGTGGACCCAGACCTTGTTTCCGTCTCCCTGGGGCAGCAGGGACCCCGGGGCACCAGGGCTTGGAGCCCAGCATCCTTCCCCACCCCGTCTGCTCTTGCTTTTCCCCAAAACACCCTTAATTTTTGGCACACACGAGGCATATCTTGCAATCCCCATGAGACCAGAGAGATGATGGGTTTCAAAGTGCAGGTTGCACCTAATGAGAGGTCCGAGGTGGTCCCGTGGTGATCTGTCCTGACTTTTCCACCAAGGTTGGTGCTTGCAGCCCCACCTCGACGTTTTGGGGCCATCTCACCAGTTCCTGGTAGTCAGGTGCAGGCGTCCTCTTGTAGCCGTAGGGGAACATCAGCATCTGGGAGTAGCTGTGGATGGAGATGAGGGCTTTCACGTTCCCGTGGCCAAGGACGAAGTCCACGATGGATTTCACTTCGCTCTCGGAGTGGGCGTAGGGGCCGCGGTAGGTCTCGGAGCAGGGGCTGCTGCTGGAGCCGGCGCCTGCGGCAGGGTGGAGGAGACACCGTGAAATGAGGGGAAGGGTTTTTACCCCTGGCTTTCTCCCCTCCGGCAGGAGGATCCAATGCTTCAACGCGTGGGTGCTGACCAGTGTGGGGCATCCCGTGCCTCACCTCCAAAGCCCGCGTCCCAGTTTCGGTTGGGGTCCACGCCGACGCAGAAGGAGCCAGCGTTGATGGACCGCGTCTTTCGCCACAAGCGGTTCTAGGAGCAGATGGATGAGACCACAGGGACGTGAACCCCTGCCCCAGCCTCCCCATGAAGGGGTGAAGCCACCTCCACCGCCAGCCCAGGTGACAAGGGACGTGCCTCAGCACCGAAACCCGCGCCTGCTGGAGCCCAGCACCGGGACGAGTCCCCCCTGCTCACGGTGTCCCCACACTCACGGAGCTGTGGGTGAAGGCGTAGCCGTCGGGGTTGGTGACGATCTCGAAGAAGATGTCCATGCTGTCCAGGATGGAGGTGATGGAGGGATCCCGGCCGTACTCCTCGGCGAGCTGCAAGGGGAAGGAGCAGGAGCTGCCTTGGGGCTCCCCGGGATGAGGGACACGACCGAGCAGCACCGGGGAAGGTGTTGAAAGAGGGCGCAGGTAGGAAGACGGGGAACTGGAGATGCTGCAGGGGTTTTTTTCCCGATCGGGTCCAACCACAGCACCCAGGAGGTGGCTTTGGTTTGCAATTTCTGCCCTTCCTTCACCCAGATCTTCGCCACATGTGGGCCCAGGGATGGGGGACGCCGTCCTGTCCCATCCCGGTGAGCTTTGGGTTGTTCCCCTCCTCTCGCAGCCACCCCAAACCCATGGCTGGGCTGAGCCCATGGAAATACCCCACACAGACATCGACGTCCCCATCGTGGGGTTACCTTGTTGGCCGTCCACACGCCGGTGGCCTGGGTGACCCACTCGCGCGAGTGGATGCCGGTGTCCAGCCAGATGGCCGGCCGGTTCGACCCCCCGGTGCTGAACTGTGCAGAAAGAGCAGGATGTGACCCCAGGGCCCACGCGGTGCCAGGCTGGCAGAGGTTGGGGCCACCTCTGGAGGCCACCAGCAGGGTGCTCAGCACCATCTCCAGGTGGCTTCTGAAGCTCTCCAAGGAGGAGACCCCACCACCTCTCTCCACCACCGTGCCAGGGCTCAGGCTGGGTGCAGGGGGACACCCGGGCAGGACGAGGACGAGGTGAGGCTGCCCCGAACCCACCTTCAGCACGTACAGGGGTCTCTTCTCATAGCTCTCACCGATCTGGATCTTGCTAACGAGGCCGGGGTGATTGGCCACCAGGGTGTCCAGCCAGTCGTAGATCTGAAAGGAGGAGTTGCTGGGTCATGCGGCTCACCCGGGTTTTCCTTTTTGGTTTTTAGGTTGTCTGGCACCAGACACAACATGCAAAGCTTCCCTGGAGAAGATCTGGTGCTTCCCTGGAGAAGGCCTGGTGCTCAGGACTGGATATAAACTCTTTGTGCGAGCAGGGAGGTTGGTGGACTACCAGGTGAATAGTAGGGAAAAAATCTCCGAGATCCCCCAGCACCATCACAGCCTCCATCAGCCACCCACCAGGCTTCAAGGACAGGGTTTGACCCCAAAATGAAGTTGAAGACATCCCCCAGCAGGGCAGGGAGGTGGTGGGAGAGGCCGAGCTGTATGTGCATGCACAAGGAGGGGTTCCTACTCTCTGGGCTCTACAAAACCCTCCAGCCAAGGAGGGCAGACACATCCCAAAGGTCTCGCTGCCACCGCCACCAATGTCACCCCATGCACACAACCATGGCACGGCCCCAGGAAAGTGAAGGGAACGCTCTGCAGAGCAAAGTACCTCGTCCAGCGTGTGGTAGGAAGCGAAATCGAACGTGCTGGCCCTTCTCTCCAGCCCCCTGGCCAGCATCATGGTTTTCTTTTCCTCGTCCAGTAGTTGCTGTTATGGGAAATAAATCCATAAAGCGGGCTGGGAGGAGCCGGGGGTTGGTGCAGCGCATTTTGTGTGCACAGATAGCACCGTGCAATTCATTTTCTATCATCAAGAAAGGAAATGGGAGGGCAGGTGAACGTGGTTTGCTGGGAAACAGAGGCCTCTGAAGTCTGGGGCAGCCCTGTTTTTTTGTTTTGTTTTGTTTTGTTTTTATACAGGGGCTGTTTATAAGGAGAAGCATCAAACCCAGCCCCACAGAGCCCACGTCTTCCCTCCAAAGCCCCATCATCTCCACCCCACCGATGGGTTTTGCAACTCTGCCTTCTCTACCCGTCGTCTTTTCTTCCAGCTCCTTGGGCTTCCCACCTCTCTTTCACCCCCTCCTTGGGGCTGCCCTCACCTGCACATCCTCGATCATGATGCTGTAGGAAATGCCGTGGGACTCCAGGAAGATTTTGACTGCTTGCAGGCTGGGGAAGGGCACGCGCAGGTCGGACGGGCGCCCGGGCTTGGTGGGGTCGCGCCAGAAGTCAATCTGATGGGGACAAGAGGAGGCATTTCTGCTGCCTTGAAGGATCTGGGAAGGTCTTTGGACAGGTTTTGGGACCAGGAGGGCTTGGGCACCCTTCAACGGATCTTCTACAGAAACGTTTCAGCCCAGATGGCTTGTTGGCTGCATATGTACCTCTGGATAATGAGGATTTGTGAACTGGGCAGCTGTGATGAGACACTGGGGTTACCGCATGCTGGTTCTGCTCTTTAATTCCATAAAGGTAACTCCAGAAATCAGGTTGGGGGTGCGCATACTGCTCCCCATCACCGATCTATCTTGCACTGCCTAAATTGTCTGCCAGGATTAACTCCCCCAGAGCACCCAAGGCAAAAGCAGTGGGCGCATGGGCATTTCATAACTCAACCAAAAACCAACCAACCAACCCAAAACCCCGATACTACAGCAGGAGATGCTCGGGGCTGGCTCTCGGGGCACCAGCGCAGCTCACCTGCAGGTCCTCCCGCTCGCCCAGAGCCCTGAGCAGGGCGATCTGCTCCTCGTTGCTGGCCGTAACGCGGAGAACTTGGTCCCTGCGGGGAGTCAAAGCCATCAGTGGGCACAGGGGGACACGGAGGAGCATGGGAGGACACGAAGGAGCACAGGGGGGATGTGAAGGAGTGCAGTGTGAGCAGCAGAGCCCAGCCCCGAGCCACCAACGTGGCCCCAAGAATGGGCTGGGTGGAAGCTCGAGGTGGCTCTAATGGGTCTGCAGCAGCAGAAATCGCACTTGTTGTTAGAGGTTTGGTGTGGAGAGGGGAAAATGCATGTTGAGGATGGCTGGCACAGGAAAAAAGGAAGCATTGGACAGCCCAAGGTGGTCTCAGGCCTTCCTTTGGTCGTGAGAGGGGCTAAAGTCATAGGAAATAGCTAAGACAGGCTCAACGTCAGCAGGAGAGAAGGTTATTTCTGTTAAACGATAGAGCAGCCGCCTTGATAGTGGTGATTTATAATATTTGGGGAGGTATTTCAGGAGACTCGTAATGAAACAAAACCTGCTGGCAAAGCTTTGTGCTTGAAAAAAGTGAACGGATCCCACATGCGATGAGCGGTTGCTCTGCTGAGGCTCAGCTCCCCCGAGGGTCTGAGCTTCCCTGGAATACCCCAAGGTGCAAGGTTCCTCCCCTGGGGAACGCTCACAGCCTCCATCAGCAGAGGAAACACGTAACAGGGCTTTTTTTCTCATGCACGAGGGCGCAGGCAAGCAGGATCCCTCCCCGTCCCCCACCGGGGGCGCAGCGCGTCCCTGCTTTCGTCAGGACTCACCCCACAAAAAGCTGCTCGCTGAGGGCGGCCACCACGAGGGCGGCGAAGACCAGGAGGACCTTCATGGTGAGCGGACGCAGACGAGCTTCAGCCCCCGCGGCATTTACAGTCCCCCTATATAGTCCCCCAGGAGCACTCACGGACCTCCCCACCAAGGCCACCTCTGCCGTTCCTACAGGGCCGGTAGCTGCAAAGAGATAAGCCAGGGACGGCTTCCGTGAGCCCAAATGTTTGCTTTATTTGGAGGAGTCAACAAAAGAGCGGCCAAGCTGGGGAGGATCTGATAACATCTTCCTCGGGGCTCGGGTGCTGGCGCAGATGGCAGGGGAGGACACGTGCACCCCAGTTGGGTGTGAAAGGGGAAGGTGCCGTGCTCAGGGGTCCTTTAGGGCTTCTTAATGCACAGCTGTTGGGTTCCTGGCCAGGAAAACCCTACATGCACTGGCGATGATGTTGGTGAGCTGGTCCCAGCACAGAGGTCTTCATTTAGGTGGATCGTGGGGTAGCAGAGGTGGGATGGGACCTCGGGAGGTCTCAGGTCTGTTTGCGACCTCCTGGTCCATGGAAATTCATCTCAGGGTCAGCCCAGCTCCTTCCACGTTGGGTCTTGGAGCCCTTCAAGGATGGAGACCACACAGCCCCTCTGGGCCATGTGTCCCACTGCTGGACTGTCCTGGTGGAAAAGCTTTTTCACCCATCCATCCTGACTCTCCTGTTCCACGTGATGCCGTTGTCTCACTATCACGTTGCAGTGGAAATCCTGGTTCCATTTTCTCAATAATCTCCTCACGGGGACTGGAGGGCCGCTGTTAGGTGCCCCCACCCTGAAGCCATCTCATCTCCAGGAGCAGCCCATCTCCCTCAGCGTCCCGTTGTGAGCCTCCAGTCCCTCTGGATGGCCTCCACTGGCCTTGCTCTGGGTCTTGTTGGTACCGAGGATCCCAAAACTGGATGCCGCTGCCATCAGGCCACACGTTTACAAGACGAGGAGCCGGGTGACCTTGAGACACGGGTGCTCGGATGGGGCTTGGCAGGTCTCCAAACTCACCCAGCACCCAACGTGGGGGCCCTGAACCACCAGCAGCAGCAGGTCGGCTGGATCCTGGAGCTGTGTGCCCCGAGTCCTGCCCGCCAGCAGGGTTTTACCTTTCTCACCTGCTGGGTTTTGGCAGGGTGGGGTCAGTCTGGAAATTGGGTGCCCTGTGCCCAGGTTTGCGTTCCCAAACGGCCGCGTTGAACCCAACGACGGACCCACCTGGCGCTGCCTGAGGTCTCAGCTGCACCTCCGCCTCCCTTTCCCTGCCAGCAAGTCTGCACGAACATTTTACCCGCTCGCTTCAGGTGTGTTTGCTCTCCTGCCACGCTCCCAGAGCAGTGAGTAACTCGCCAGCTGCTGGGGGATTAGGAGACATCGAGATAAACCTGTTCGACTCGGTACCTGCTGCACCCCAAGCAGGGATTGCTAATCTCCCGTCCTTTCGTGGCTCCCATGCAGGGCCGTGAGCTGTGTGCTCTTAATCCCCAAGAAATGAGCAGGCTGAGCAAAAAAACAAGGGAGGCAGGCGCTCAGGGGATGGAGGACTGGCCATGCAGGGTGAGAGCAGGCATCCTCCTGCCCTGGTCCTCCTGATGACCCACCGGGGAGGGAGAATTGGGACAGGACAAATACAAGGGGATGTTAGCCCAGGACACCCCCTTCCTACCAACCGTCACTCGCAGCAGCATCTCAAGGCTTGTTAAAGAAAATTAAATTCCTTTAAATTTCCTCCTGTGAAGTCTCGCAGCCTGGGTTATGCTGCTTCGTGCCAGGCACCTGTTCAGCCCCCAGGAGTGAGCTCTGTTGGTGCCCCCAGGTTCACAAGCCCACCAAAACTGAGGTGCTCTGCACAGCAGAGTTCCTCACAATCCTCTTTAAATGGCCACTGGACCCTCCCAGAGCTTAAGGCTCATGCAGTCCCCTCAGCTGGAGCTGCACTGCAGTAGTGGAGCAATTAACATTCTACACGGTGAAGTTTATCAAGAGCTTCAGCAGCTCTGAAGAGCTCACACTGCTCTCAAGGGACAGCCACAAATTTCTGAGATGCTTTAGGGAGCCTGCACCATCACCTCAGGGAGGTGGTTTCGGTGCTGGTGCCAGGGCCGGCTGTGAGATGGGGGCTACTGCATGGGCGAGGAGGTTTGCCAAGGTACAAAACACTGCCAAGGGCTGTTGTTGCTTGCTGCAAGCACATTTTGCATTTACTAACGGAGATGGAGCTGCAGAGGACACCCGAAGGGGCACAACGCAGTATAGTTTGCTGCAGTCACAGGCCAGGGGATGGATGTCTCCTTTCCAAGCGCATCTTTTGACCGAGTCCTAAAATCTGTGATGCCTCGTAAGGGTCTACCATGCACACAGAAGCACAGCGAACCAACAAGACAAACATGAAGCGCTTGGAGGATTGCACACGGGGTTTTTATTCAGCCAGATGCCGTATCATTACAGCTGTCTCAAGCACACCAAGGATTTCTGAGCTTGCTGTTACAGACAGCTGACTCCCATCTCCGCTTTTAGTGTGCGTTGTCTCGCACATGCTCAATGATTGTCTTCAGACCCAGCCACGTCTCCTCTGCCGTCGGGATAATTTGGCTGGCTGGCAGGAGGAAACCGTAGCGCCCCGTGTCTCGCAGCTCAAAAGCGAATGAGTATTTAATGCCACAATCGTAGCTCCAGTCTATGCTGCCTCCACTGGCTTGGTCTGAAAAAGAAAAGGAGAAAAGGCACAGAGGGTGAATGGGTGATTGATCTGAGCTCTGCTTCCATCCTTTTTATATTTGTGAGGGGCAAGTATTAGGTTTTCCTGTGAAGACTCAGCTCCAAAGTCTGACTGATGGTGTCACTCTACAGAAGCACCCCTCCTTCCAACAGGGAGACACCTTGAGGGGGTGTCCAGAGACTGCTGCCCTGGGACAGCCCGTAGAGGCTCAGAATACCAAAAATACTCACAGATAGTAGAGCAAATGCTCCCCACTGTAAAGGTGGTGCCATAGAGGGACTGGATGGCGTTGGCAGCAGCTTTCCCCAGGGCATTCTGCAGAGATGAGGATAAAGGACGAGTCAGAAAGTAGCCACACTTAATGAGACTAAATGTTAAGATTTCTCCAACCTGAACCATACTCAGGGAAACCTCCAAATTTGTTTACAGCCTGCTTTCACTCCCCATAAAAACAAGTTATGCCAAATCAATCAATTCCTTAATCACTCACACTAGAGACAGCACTCACAGCTTTCCCAGTATTCTGGGGAGGTGACATTGCAGGTGAATTAAATCATAGCCAGTTCCACATCTGATCATCCAGTGTTTCATCTCACCTACTGCCCTTGTCAAGAGAAGGTTCAAAATACACCAGAAAACGCCAGGGCAGTTGGGGACCTTCCAATGCCCAGCAGCCAGCTTTGTGCTCGCTGCAGCTACCTAACGGGTGGTTGTAAACAGAGCCAGGCTCTTCTTGGAGCTTTCGAGCAAAAGGACGAGGGGCAACACCAAACTGCCGCAAGGGAAATGGCGTTTAGGTATTAGGGAAAAAGAAAATCCCCGTGACAATGGGGAAAGTTTGGAACGGGCTCCAAGAAGCTGTGGAATCTGTCCTTCCAAGCAGTCAAAACTCAGCTGGGCAAAGCCCTAGGCAGCCTGATCTGACCTGGAAACTGGTTCTGACACCAAAGCCCGCCTGCTTTGAGCAGAGGGTTAGACCAGAGACCCCCAGAGGTCCCATCCACTTAAATTAAATTATGACAGTGAAATTCATATTCCCTCAAAGATATTATTACAGATGTGATGCTGTCATTAGAGCAGAAAGAAGGATTTCTGGACGAGCAAAGAAATCCAAGAATGGGTGGGGATGGCACAAGTTTGTGTGCGACCAAGACTTCTCTTTTAAAGGCATTGCACTGCACGAGGTCTTTGCTTGCTCTCATGAGCGGTTACTGTTATGGATGGCAGAGTTTATCCCCTTGTTTTTATCCTGATAGCTCACTATAATACTTTAGTATGGAAAGCCAGCTGGACGGAGCAGAGGAAGCTAAAAAAAAAGTCATTATGTCTCACCAGCTCAGCGTAGTCTGCTGGCTGAGTGCATTTATAACCATAGGGGTACATCAGGAGCTGAGAGTAACTGTGGAGGGTGAGGAAAGCCACGACGTTTCCATGGTTCTTAATAAAATTCACAACAGATTTAACTTCCACCTCTGAGTTGGCACTGGGCCCATGGTAAGAGTCGGAACAGGGATTACTACTGGCTCCAGGACCTGTTGGTACAAAGGGGGAACAAAGACAGATCTGTAAGGATTGGTGTTCATGGAAGGTCAAAGCAGATCACCACAAAGCTGGGCTTCCTTAAGACCAGGTCCTTAGTCAAAGGCAAGGTCTTAAGTGCTGATAAACACTAGAACAGCAACAACAGAGCATGAATACTCGAGGGACACAAATTCTGGAAGATACAGATTCCTTCATCTTTTGCTCATTGGCAATTAATTAAAAGGTATCTTCACAAAAGACAGCAACCATCCTATTTGACCATTTTCTTTCTGAATCCCTTATATTAAGGAGATCGCTGGTCCTGTGTAACGGGATCCAGGAGCATGAAAGGAACTTTCTTCTTCCAGCCAGAATCCAGAAACTTTATTCCTACCTCCAAAACCCGCATCCCAGTTCCTGTTTGGATCAACTCCAATACACAGACTGCCTGCATTCTTGGAGCGGGTCTTCCGCCACATGCGATTCTGAAAAAAAAAAAAAAAAGAAACACTATGGAGCAAATCTTCATCCTTGCATTAATGCTGCTACCCAGAAATAGTTGCTGTTCAGCGAGAAGTGTTCCTAGGCACAAGCCTAAGAACATTTCTGATGGGCTGACAGCCAAAATGGGCCAATGGACACAACTGAAGGACTGGTGAATTTGCAGTGAAGGAGAAAGATGGGTTAGACGAGTAATTGGTATCTTTGGCTTCCCAGCTCTTTTGTAACTCCTTCTTACAACATCAGCAAAAGGACTTTCAGAGCCTATTTCTCTTGCAGTCGTTGGCTTGGGAGAGCATGACAGCTTTCTCAATCGGCTTAGATGCGCAACGTGTTTACTCACTGTGGTGTGAGTGAACTCATATCCATCAGGGTTTGCAACTGGCAGCAGGAAAATGTCCATTTTGTTCAGCAGAGAGGTGATGGATGGATTGTTCCCATAGTCGGAAGCAAGCTATGCAGAGGCAATAAGGTACACCGTGATTATCAGCACATTTCTTTCCCACTCATTTATGCTCTAACAACTACGTACAGAGGCAAAGCTGGCTTTCAGAGCAGGCAAACGAGAAACACTAATTACCTACTGGCAATAACTGTTCCTCATTAGACTTGGCGCTTGGAAAGAGCAATGAATCTATTTCACTATTTTATTCCAAAGATAGGAAGTTAATGGAAGAGGGCAACAACATTTTCCCCTGCCTGTCCCTGGACACAGGCCAAGGCTAGCGCTAGGATTGAGGCGGATTAGCCGGGTTGGGAACGTACAGCTGTGCTGCTCTCCTCTGGTGGCTAGGTCATTTTCAACAGAAATAGATGCTCATTTAGCGAGAACTGGAATGTTTGGCACCTTTGTGGAAAGCAGCCAACCACACAGTGTTCCTCTGCATGCGCAGACTGAAATAGAAAACTGACCTTCTCAAAGTCCTTGGTCATTCACAGGGCTATCAGCCCTGGAATCCCCAACAGTTTCACCTGGACTACTGCATTTTGTCTGCTTAAACATCTCCTGGCTGTTTTAACAGTACGCAGCGTTTTTCAATTCTTTGTCTAAATAGTTGCCATACTGTGTCTGGAGTCAACCGTGTTTTAAGAGGGGTGACGGAGAGTTCTCAGAGCAGGCTGACCACGTGCAGGTGCAGTATATTTTTAACTGGAGGCATTCCCAAGGCAAAAGAAAATCAAACGCTGCCAAAGTGACCTTTCTAGCAATCCACATCGCGCTCGCTTGGGTAACCCACTCTCGGGAATGGATGCCAGCATCGATCCAGATTGCAGGACGGTTGCTTCCTCCAGTGCTGAACTGTCAAACAAAAGAAAAAGTTTTAAAACCCTCACTGACCCCTCTTAGGCAAAAACATCCCATATAGACAGGGTGTCTTGGTTTCGGTTGGGATAGAATTAATTTTCCTCCTAGTAGCTGGTAGGCTTCTGTTTTGGATTTAGGATGAGAATAATGCTGATAACACACTGATGGTTTAGGTGTTGCAGAGCAGTGCTTACACTAAGCCAAGGACTTCAGCTTCTCATACCGCCCTGCCAGCAAGGAGGCTGAGGGTGCACAAGAAGCCGGGAGGGGGCAGAACCAGGACAGCTGACCCCAACTGGCCAAAGGGATATCCTATACCATGTGGTGTCATGCTAAACAATTAATATGGGATGGCTGGCCAGAGCGGTGGGGTGTGACTGCTGCTCGGGGACGGCCTGGGCATCAGTGAGTGGTGAGCAACTGCATTGTGCATCACTTGCTTTGTACATTCTATTATTATTATTATCATCACCATCATTAGTACTTTCCTTCCTTTTCTGTCCTATTATACTGTCTTTATCTCAACCCATGAGCTTTTACTTTTTTTTCCCGATTCTCTCCCCCGAGGGTGAGCAAATGGCTGTGTGGTGCTGAGCTGCCTGCCAGATTAAACCCCAACACAAGGATGCTTTGAACTGAGTCGTGCTGTACCTATAATGCATAAGTACATTAGTATATCCATACACATATGTACACTCAGAGTCCAAGATATGCTGTACGACCATACCTTGAGCACATACAAAGGCCGCTTTTCATAGGACTGCCCAATCTGGAGCTTACTGACGATGTTGCTGTACTCAGATGCGAGATTATCCAGTTCCTCATAAATCTGGAATGAAAAGCCATGATAATATTTACACTCCGTTTGTATACAGTGCTGCCCAGACCAACCATAGCATCTGTTGAAATCTATTTTTATCTCCCTTTGTCTTCATTACTGTGGCCTCACCAAAGCCCCACCTCACCTTACGTCAGTGTAGTTGGTGCTGTTCCTAATGTCACAGATATAGAGGGAAACACTGCTATATCATCAAGATTCATTTATTTCAGGAATAAACTCAAAACTCTCTTTAAGTACTTCTGGTAGTACAAATAACTTTTCCTCTGCTCTGCTTGATGGCTACTGGCTTCCTGTATTTTCCTAGATTCATTAATTTCCCAATTTCTTTCGAGGGCCAGAACTGAAAGGTTTTGAGAGAACTCTGTAGGAGTTTATCAAAAAGTATGATCAGCACTTGCCTGTCCCAACACTCTGTGAGGAAGTGTTGGCTCATTGTGTTGACCATGAAGTTAATACATTTAAAAACAAAACTTTACCAGAAGAAGTAAGTGTTTAAACAGGTTGGAGGTGGGTTTTAGCAACCTGGTCTAATGAGAGGAGTCCCTGTCCATGGCAGGGAGGTTGGAACTAGATGATCTTTAAAGTCCCTTCCAATCCAAACCGTTCTCTGATTCTATGAAGACGCCAGAAAGAAAATTTAGATCCTAATATAGGATGTTTGATTGAAGACAACATGAAAAAGGCCAGAAAAAAAAAAAAAAAAAAAAAAAGAATCCTTTTCCCCAAAAGCGAGATCTAAGGAACTCACAGAGCTTAAAGAATGGTAAATGCCATAGTTGAAAGTGTTGCTGCTGCGCTCCATCTGTTGACTGGCGACCATATCTTGCTTTTCTCTGTCAAGAACGGCCTAAAAGAAATAATTCAAATTTTGAGGAAAGCGTGCTTAATTTACAAGCTTCTTTCCAAATGTTTATAAAATAATGAAATGGTGGCTCTGCATACTGGCTCCAGCCACAGTCCCAAACTTCACGCAGCTATGGAGCAAACATGCTTCTGAAGAATTTATCTGTAGTGAAGTGGCAAGAATACTGCAGTTTAAATGGTCAGCATGAAGTTAACACTGGTTAAGATGAACAAGAATAGCATTGGAAAGCTGGAAAAAGTGGCAGTGTTTCTGCTATTTTAGATGCTCTCGTGGGATTACTTTTTAAGAAGAAATGTTGGATTAGCGCCCACAGGGGCAATTTTTCTCTCATATGGTGATGTACAGTTCTTCTGGCTTATGATGCAGAGCCACTCGTAACAGTTTACTGAGTTACGAGTGTCTTAGTGTAGGGATTCCCAAACTTTGCAGTCCAAAAGACCACATGGAATTCTTCAGGGATTATCAGAACAGCCCTGTGGAGCCTATGAGCTTATTAAAGTCACTATCCAACATGGGTTAGGATAGCATCTGCAAAGTGATCTCCACAGTTTCTCAGAACAGAAATGATCCACAGCTTGCCTTTGGAAAATCAGTGACAATCTACAAAAAAATATAGAAAATATAGTCTATTAAAATAAGAGGAGGGCTATAAAGTCTATAAAAATAAGGGGAGGACCTCACAGAAGGCAGACTATAGAACAATACCTCAATTAATGAAGGAGGCTGGACTGTGAACCACTATTTATTTCCACTGTATTTGAAAGCTAATCATGTGCCAGTGGCATTACCTACCTGCAGGTCTTCGATCAGGATTGAGTACTCGATCCTATGGGACTCCAGGAAGATTTTGACTGCTTGGAGGCTGTTAGCAGGGACTCGCACATCCACAGGGAGGGAGAAGGTGGAGGGATTTATCCAGAAATCAAGCTGAAAAGAAAAAGGAAAATGGATTTGGTTTTGGGGAAAGTGTGCTTTGCAAACAGCTTTCCTAAAGCTTTAGAAACATCAGTTTCTCCCAAATTTAACAACTTCTGCAGTGTTCCCCAGCACATTCCATCCTGTAGCTTGGCCTCCCTCTCCTCAACCTTGTATCAGGTAACATGACAAATTCTCACATACACAAAAAAATGAAGATCCAGCAGATTAGAGTCAGCATTTTCACTGACTTCAGAGCTCCAGCAATGTAAGCAAGAGGAAATTTCAGTCTTCTATGGTGATTATTTTACTATTCACCTTTTTACATGTAGTAGTTTCAAGAAAAGCTCCATATTACTTTATATGACAATATGAAACCCATTACTTTTATTTCTCCTTTGGTAGAGCTTTTCTAAATTTTAGTTTCTATGCTATTCAAAACAATATTTTTAAAAGAAAGTGATAATAAAAATTCTCACCAATAACAATAACAACAGTAATAACATAGAACTTTCTAACATTTTCCTGTTTCAATAGAAGTCAGACTAATTTATTAAAATTCTTCCCATTGTTCTGGGAGACAGGTACAAAAGTATTAGCATCCCCCTTTTAACAACAAGGTTTTTGATCCTAAGAATAAGAGCAGACCAGCTCAAATACGACTGTAAACCCAGTGGGAAGCAAATTTGAGTGCAGGCATTCCTGACCATTAGGCTAGTACTAGAATCTGTAGATCAAAAACCAAATATTCAGACAGTATGTCTATCTATGACAGCTGCCACGTTATGGTATGACCCTTCCAAATTCAAGGCAAAGTCCTACCAGGATAAGTCCTACCCCAGTCTGAAATGTTAAAAAATGCCGCTGTGATAATAACGTACCTGAAGGTGTTCCAGCGTTTCCAAAAACTGTAACTTCCTAACTTGTTCCTCATTTTTTGTCTTGATTCGGAGAACCTGGTGCCTGCAATAAAAGAACTAGCTGGCTATTGAGATTATGAATTTGGAGAGTAGTTACTTGCATGAGATCAGCCAATACGGACTTCTTTAATGCAGTTGACTTAGTGCTACCCAAGAATTTAATCAACAACCTGCAGAGCCAGCCTGGTATACGTGCACTAGATTAGTAACTAGTTAAATGGCAATGTTTAAGATTTCATCATGAGCAAGACATCAAGTGAATGAGTTTTAAATTGGTTACAAGGATTAACACTACATCTATTATTCTTTGTCAAGGATTTGCAAAAAAAATTGAGTTTGTGAATGATGAAATGATGGTAACAAGGGGCAACATCTCCACACCCTGCTCTGAGCAGGAAAGTGGACTAAAGACCTCTGGAGGGCCCTTCCAACCAATGTTTTTTATGAAATAGCAAAAGGATCTACGAACAAGTGTACACAATGTTTGTAGGACAGCAGATCTTATTCTGGAGAGTCAGTGGGGATTCTGAAGGAAACCTGAGAGCCACGGTGAATAATCAACCACAAGCAAAGCCTGGGATTGATGCCACGGCCAAAAGTGCCGATGTGCTCCTTAGCTTTAGCACCCGAGGACTACTGAAAGAGAGCAGTGTAAATGCTGCATTTGCAAGTGGCATATGGCGATGTGTTTGTTTTCACTCTCTTCTTCCCCAGGCATCTGCCTTTGGCCACTGTGGGAGGCAGACCAACATCCACAGAGTCCCATCTCCCAACCTGGCTCAGCTGCTCTGTTGGCATCCAGTGCAAGCAGTACTGAAAAATGGAGATGACTCAGAGCAAATCGACACAAATGATTGCAGAACTGGAAATCACATCTTAAGGCACAGTAAACAAGGGACTTAACATAGGAGCTCAGTTATTCACTGGTGTGGCCTCAGCTGCTGAGAAATGTTCTTTAATACCAGGTTCCTTGGTCTGGCCAACTGAGGTGTAAAATTCTTTTGTTGGACCAGCTTAAACCAACATTGAAGGTACTTTACCATGTTAACTTATTATCGGATTCTCCACCACCATAAGCTTTATTTTGGATTGGATTCTTCTCTGAAGAGGAGATGAGGTTCATTAACCACAGCTACTGGAGGTGACTGAGGAATGAATTCATGAGAACCCAGTCTACGATATGGCAGAGACCAGATTGAAAGACCGCAATAGTTTCTTCTGATCTTAACAAACCCCAGAATTTTAGTAAATTTAGTATACTATTCTACTTATTCTTAATCCTTACATTTTAATATACTATTTGCTCACTGGAATCTAGTGTTCACTAGGTTTTTTATTATTTTCTATTAAGGTTCTTATATGGTCAGTAAGGCTGTGAGGAAATACACCAGAAGGAGATTGTTCTGCTATGAAACATACACGTAAACTTTTAGGATATAATGGCTGGAAATACAGAGTCAGGTCAATTAGAAAGGCTCTGAAGAGGATTAAACATTTAAAGAGAAATATGAATCTTCAAAAACACAATGGGAAGCCATTGACCTGTCAGATCTGAAGGCAGGTTCTGATCTTCTGGCTCTGGTCTGTGCTGGACCAGATCTGTCAAGCTCTCAAGCTTTGCAGTGTGTTAAGCTTCAGATCTAGGCTTGAGACCACTCCCTACCTAGCAGCAAAGCTGAAACAAACCCTTGGGTAAATACAGGAGCTCAACTCTGCAGCTACACCCTTCTCTTTGGACATCCCAGATGAAACTAAAGAGAGAGATTCCTTCAAACACTGGAGAACCAAAGCCATGAGAGAAGTCAGTCATAAAAAGCAAAGAATGTGCCCCAAGCAGATTTTTTAAGGTTAAGATAATGAAAAAGAACAACTGGAAAATGCAGTCTTGAAGGTCTCGAAGTGAAAGGTCGTACACAAAAGCATGACTCACCCAACAAAAGTTTCCAGGCATAAGGCAGCCCCAAAGAGGGCACTGAAGATCAAAATCAGCTTCATGTTTGATATGAAGAGCAACTCAATCTAGCAAAGGTGAATTTATAGAGGACTTATTAAGAATCCCTTCTTCAGACAAAACACATCTGCATTCCATGTGACTAAATTCTCACATGTATCAGCATTTCAAGGTAACCAACAGCTTGAAGGCTGATTTCACCTCCAAAAAATATTTTCCAGTGATCTGGAAATTCCTGAATTTCTATTCAAACCTGTAACAAGAATTGTTTTCAAAGCTTTGCCCACAGAACATTTTAGTGACCTGGTAAACATTTTTCTGCTAGGTAGAGGGGAATAGAGTCAAACTGAATGGTATCCCAGCTCTCACTGGGATGGAGCTCTACCAGTAGTTTCTTGCTCGTGTTTTTTTTCTCCTACAATTGGTTTCTAGTAGCCTACTCCTTGATATAGAGTCAGCTAGCGGAAAGCTCTCACTCAAGCAAAAATACACAAATCGAGCAATTATTTTGAAGGATGAACTCCAGATTCTGCCTGCTATACAACAAGTTGTCTCTGGTAGACTGGGCCCAGACAATGCTATAAATTTTCTCTTATGTATAAGTTACACATTTCTAGGTGTAAGCCAGACAGTTTAAATATATCTTTATTGAAATTACTAGCATCCCTCAGTCCTCAGTTGGGGTGGTTTCATACAAATCCAGCCAGCCTTGCCAGTGCTTCAAGCAAATTAAAGATGTAGCAAGCTTCACGTGAAAACTGTACAACAGGAGCAGAAGCAAAGCCATGGGTGAACAGGAACACAGGAGCTCAACTTTGGACAACCTTGCTAGACATCTCTTCCAAGGAAGAATTCTTCTCAGGAGGAGGTGACTTGGGTTTAAAGAAGTGCTGGAACAGCCACTGCTGGGTCCACACAGCTCTACAACGCCTGCAGTGCTGTTTGCTGATCCTGTAGCTCTGCGTGTCCCTTTGTTCTTGTGTTGCATGCTGCCTATGCCTCACGTTACAGGGGATGGCCTACATCTCATTTGCCTTCCACACAGGTGCCCAGGTATCTGAATTGTTGCTTTCCACACCGAAGGAGTAACGGTGACAGGCGCTCTCCTGGCTGATCTTTGGGAACTTCTTCTCTCGCCTTTGGTCACAGGAACACCCAGCTGCGGTTGTTCCAGAATGACGGTAGAGCCGTAGGGCTGTTGGATGCACTTTTCCTTCATCCCATTAAAAATGTTACTAAGGAAGAGCCAGGTGTTGAACCTGCTGCAATATGTGCAGATAGGGCTCCTGGGAACTAATATGGGAGAGAACGGAGACAGTTCAGCTACTCCGTAATCAGCCTCAGGCTTCCCCTCCCAGGAGCCACACCTTCCACTCCGAAAATCTAGGTGAAGGGCTGAGGGAAGGAAATGGCTGACAATCCTCAGCAGAAGGTGTTACTACAGACCTCACCCACATAATATTCTCTCTAAATATTCATCAGCACCTCCCTGAGGAGCTTCCCCCGGCTTCCACTTCCACCCTGCCCCTCTGGAGCTGGGGCAGTGGCTCCTTCTCAGCCGATTCCAAGTGAGTCTCTGCTAAGGGCAGGCCCTGTTTTTTTGGGAACAAAGGGAGCTTCTGGCAGGGACTCTGCCTGTTTTGACAGGTGGGAATTAGTCATCCTGCAGTGGCTGTATCTTGGGGGCACGCTGTGGAGAACATACGCTCTGCGAGGAGAGAAGGTGTGTTGCTGTGAGTCCTCAGGTCTTTGAGGTTTAACCTAACCCCGTCCTTGGGAAATAAACAGATATCTCCGCTCCCCTCAAAGTAAATCAGGTAACGTGAGTTTCTCCTAAAAGACAGGATCCACCACGAGAATTTCCTGCTTCTAGCACTACAATAATGCTGGTGGGAGACAAATTCAAACTGTAGCTTACAGCCTTCAAAATGTCTTAAAGAACTGTTAGATTGTCCACACCATCTCCTGTGGATTCACTCTTTGAAAACAGGAAGGAGGGACTTAATTGAGGGCAAAATTACGGCTTGCTTCATTATTCATGCTATATCCTGCATGGACTTACACGCTGCCAAGAGATCCCGCCAAACATTATGTCAGGGCCCAGGGTACACCAACAAGCTCCAAATGCCATGACCAGCCTCATTTAGGGCCTCCACCCACTGCATTTTAGGAGCTGCATTTAAGCCCAAACCTTTGCA
This sequence comes from Cygnus olor, assembly GCF_009769625.2. Lineage (NCBI taxonomy): Eukaryota > Metazoa > Chordata > Aves > Anseriformes > Anatidae > Cygnus > Cygnus olor. Next base: position 1,514,031 of record NC_049169.1, on the reverse strand, counting down.
CCCTTTCCTAACTCCTGCTGAAGGAATCAGGGAATATGGTGCTGCAGAAGCCTGCGGCACTGCGTCCTCCCACTGCAGCCATGCGGTCCTGCAGGGTTTGGAGGTAAGCCTTGAACCACAGGGGAAGTCCTGTGGGCAGAATCCTGCACAGGCTGAAAGTCAGCCTCGTAGCGCTCCGCTCAGGTTTCAAAACACCTGAGCAAATTAGGGAGCAGCAGGAGAAGGGGTGTACCACAAGAATGAGCCAGAAGCCCAAGGTGACAGCAAGGCAGGCAGGGTAGAGAGCTCACCGCAAGCTGCATGGCCCCACAGGACCCAAACACGAGGAGCAAAACAGGTCTGGTGACACTGACCAGGGAGAGCCGCACTCCAGATCCCAGATAAGTCCGCAGCTGCAAGGCAGGTCCAAGGCCAGGCCGGGATGTCACGAAGTTCAAACCCAAGGACACCGTGCACCAACAGCAGAGCTCAAACAGGGCCCAAATCAAATGGCCTCAGCTTAAATGCAGCTCCCGGGTCAATGGGCGGAGGGTGCATGGGTGGGGGCCCCACACGAGGCCGGTCTGGGCCCTGGCACATTCACCCGTCAGGGTGGGACGTCTGAGCGCAGTCCCAAGAGGATGCGGTCTCACACGGTGAATCACGAACACCGCGGTAACACGTTAATAACCGAAAGGTTGAACGTATCTCATCCGACCAAAGTTTGCCTCCTTACAGTTGCCTTACAAAGTTTGTCTGTGCTGTCTTTGATACAGGACCGGAATGGGCATAACCCCTCCTGCCAACCAGAAAGGCCTCAAAAGACATCACGCTTAGGTGGAGTCGCTCCTTTTTGTAAAGATTGTCCCCTCTGTTGTTATCCCTATTTGGTAAAGGTTCTTGCGACCACGATGCAGCATAGTGGTCTCTCCTGTCACACGGGAAGGGCTGGGGCTGAAAAGGAAGAGGCAGCCTCTGTCCTCAGAGTATGTCTGAGCCCGAGCCCATGTCCTGTGACCCCGTCCATGCCTGTCACCCGTCCTGTCCTGGTCTGTGCTTCAAAACAATGGCAATTCAGTGAGGAGGGGGACTGGGAAGGGGAGACGACCAGCGCTGGAGTGAGCTCTTCTTGTGCTCCTTGTGCCCCATGTGTCCCCCCTGCCTTCTCCACATACCTCTGGCTCTCTCACAGGGGTATTTTCTACATAACTTTTTTGAACCCTAGGCATAAATTTACAAAACTTATCTTTACCTTTGGAATTAGTCTCCCTTTTGTCAGAACATAACCATTTATCTTGAGCTTTCTGGAGGATCTGCTGTAGGAAAATAACATACAGTACAGATTTTGTTACTTACAACAATGTATAAACACCACTTCCTTAATAGCTAAGGGGAAATATACATAATGCTAATTCTTACGGCGTGTGCAAGCTTGTGAGAATGGCAGTTGCGACGGTCCTGGGACATGAGACTGAGTGGTGTTTGCACAGCTACAGCACAGGGAGCGGTGCCAGATCCTGCCCTGCTGCCCTGCTGCTGTGCCACAGCATGAGCCAGAGGAAAATGCTGCCAGGAGGGGAGCCTCATGTCCTTGGCCTTTCTGCTGAGTCTCCCAACAAGACCGCAGTCCTTGGAAATCCAACGCATGTTACATATAGACATTTTTCTTTTGTCATTACCTCGAGTTAGACCTGCAGCACCAGCACGGCAAAGGGCTCCATCTGCAACTCATCTCCTGGACGATCAAAGTTAATCCCATGCAATTGGCTATAATGCAATTCACTTTGGATTACTGCTAAGAGAACTATTATTTCTGTAAGTCGATTATTTAGGCATTCCTAATCCATAAGGCACCTTAGCAATGCCCTGGATAAGGAATGAGTAGGGATTTAAGTATGTGGCTCACCATTTGTAGACATCACTGGAATCATTTTAGGACCAGAACGTTAATTTTGATCTTTCTGGAAGATTTGCAGCTATATGCCAATGTAATAACACTGATTGCAGTGAAGCTACTTATTCCCAACTTAAATTTCTTCAAATCAGGAAACCAAGGCCTTCAACTTTGCAGGGTTCCCCGGATTTCGTGTGTCTGAGTCACAGAGCACCATATATTCCATCGGATCCTGTTGTGGCTTTGCATTTTAGGACACCAAGCACATGTGTGAATTGTAACTAGTAATAACAAGAGGATGGGAAGGGTACTGGGAGAGATACAATCAGTTACTTGTACCTGCAGATTAAAGACCAGTTCTAACAGTGACATCATCCCCTGAGTGAGATAGTTACAAATAATAATAACAACTTCCCAGGCTGTGAAAGCCTTTTAAGCAGGGAAGTTTTGTACTAGGCCCACAATAAGCTTCTGCTAAGAACCAGCAGATGTCAGCATAAAACACAAAATTAAATATCTTATGGAGTGTAAGCAGAGCAGACAAGACAGGTAATCAAAATGCCACTGCAGCACCAAGGCAATATGTTCCCTCCAATCCCCCCAAAGCCTTCTTCATCATATTTCCTGTCATCTGGTTTCTGACTGGTGCCAGACAGCAAGAAGTCATTTTGCCAATACCACAAAAGACAGGAAAAAGGGTTTGCCATGGAGCCTCGTTGCTGGATGCAGGATCCAGCATTGCCCCTTCTCCGAGGGAACAGCATTTCTGTGTTCAGAGCAACCCCTTGTCCAAATGACAATCTCAGGAACCCCTGGTCAGGAAACACTCGCAGGGATGACAGCGTTGCAAAAGTTGCCTCTTTTGTGCCTGTTAAGTCTGTCAGCTCTGATCTGGTCTCTCTGATCTGGCTCTCAAGTCCTGTTAGCATGCAGCATGCAGTGTTCGGGGGCTGTTGGGTGAGATTCATCTCATCTCTCTCTTGCGGTGTCAGAGCTGGGAAGCACTATTTTTCAAGACTGTTTTTCCTCTGTAATTATGAAGAAGGAGACACATGCAGCCATTCACTGCATCCTCAAGCAGCCGTTTGATTTTGGAAGGCTAAATTTGACTTTTAACAGCCCCTCAATATTACCTCCATTTTATGCCTTTCAGGCTTTCATCTTCTTGCTTAGGAAATGAGTCAAAGAGCAAGAGAGCTTTCAGACCAGCTGAGATTGTCTATTGGCATGGATCTAAAAAAAAAACCAACTCTCAACCTGTTTGGGCACAACACCTCCCACCAGCCCAGGCTGCCCCCAGCCCCATCCAGCCTGGCCTTGGGCACTGCCAGGGATGGGGCATTCACAACTTCCCTGGGCAGCCTTTTCCAGTGCCTCACTACCCTTGGAGTAAAGAATTTCTTCTTTATATCTAATCTAAATCTCCCCTTTTTTAGTTTCAAGCCATTACTCCTTGTCCTATCCCTACACCCCCTGACGAAGAGTCCATCCCCAGCTTTCCTGCAGCCCCCTTTAGGTACGGGAAGGCTGCTGTAAGGTCTCCCCAGAGCCTTCTCAACACCATGACAATGCTGTGTCATTTTCCATCCAGTCCTATGAGTCGAGCATGCCACCCAAAGCCATCCTGTCAAACAGGGATACCTTTACCTCAGGTAATACCTTCTGGATGCATCAATTCACCACAAAATTCACCCAGCCCTCTTCATTTACAGCACTTCGGGTCAGAAATACGAAGTTATGCCCCCGCAGTGCACAACCAGAGCCAGTCTCTTTAAGTTTTTATTGCACCGTGCAGCGTGCGGTCAGATATACATCAGTGTGTCACCGACTGGTCGGGCCGTACAAATCACACGGCAATGTATGACTCTGCACTACTGCAGCAGCACATGGAGGCAGCGAGTTCACACACACCCGCACACCCTGAGACATTTTCACACACACAATTTTCACACCTCGCACACATACACACAACTTTCACACCTCTCACACCCACCCACCCATTTTCACACCTCGCCCACACACTCACACACACCCACAGACATTTTCACACCTCATGCATGTGCGCACACACACACAGACAGTGAAACACAAAAAGCAACATAACTTTCTAAGACTCATTTTGGAGAATTATGAAAATAGGTATTCTTTATTAACAGGTTTGGTTACGTGAGGGATAATTCCACTGAACACGTACACCTAAGTAAGACATACTTATTTATGGTACGGTGATACACATATTAATGTGATTTCCAAGAAAGGGCAGGATTTATGTTAATGGTTTCTTAGAACTAATTATAATATTGTCCTTCCTACTTTTGCATGCACAGTACCCTCTGGTGGTCACACTTTGGGGTCTTTCTGGTGAAGGCTCGTAGTCTTCTTCACCTTGTACTTTCTCCTTTCCGTTTTTGTGCGTGTTCTGTCATTGTTTACCACTTCAGCAGTTTTGCTGTTTTACAAACTCAGCTGACTTAATCATTTAAGTTCTACTTTGGGCACCGTGTTCCTTCTTCAGCCTCGATTTTGCGGCTAAAGCTGAGTCTTATCACACGAGGCCGTTCCAATTGAGCAACTCATCAATCCCTTCGGCTTACTATGTTACACATTTTGTGTTTTATACTCTTTTTTTTTCAACCTTTTCACGCCTCGCCCCTCAGCGGCGCCAACGTGCCCGCCCGCCTCACGCGCCCCGTCCCGCCCGCCATGCTGCGCGGCGGGGCCGTCGCCATGGCAACGCGCCCTTGACGTCATCGCTGCGCGCGCGCGGCGCCGTCAGCGCAGGCGCAGAGGGCGCGGCCGTGGCGGTGCGGGCGGGGAGCGGGGCTGGGAGGGGGGAGGGGGGGGTCTGCTTTTTTGGGGGGGATTTCTGCTTTTTTGGGGATTTCAGCTTTTTAGGGAGGTCTGATTTTGGGGGGGGGGGGGTCTGGTTTTTTTTTGGGTGGCGGTGGTGTCTGCTTTTTGGGAGGGAGGGTCTGCTTTTTTGGGGGGATTTCTGCTCTTTTGGGGGATTTCTGCTTTTTGGAGGGGGTCTTTTTTGGGGACTTGGTGGTGTCTGCCTTTTTTGGGGGGATTTCTGCTTTCTTTGGGGGGATTTCTGCTTTCTTTGGGGGGATTTCTGCTTTCTTTGGGGCGATTTCTGCTTTCTTTGGGGCGATTTCTGCTTTCTTTGGGGCGATTTCTGCTTTCTTTGGGGCGATTTCTGCTTTCTTTGGGGCGATTTCTGCTTTCTTTGGGGCGATTTCTGCTTTCTTTGGGGGTTTTGCTCTTTTGTGGGCATCTCCTTTTTGCGGGTTCTTTTTGGGTTTTTTTTTGGGGGGAGGTCTGTTTTTTCCTGGGGGATTCTTTTTTCACGGGGGGGGGGGTTCTGTTCTTTGGGGGGGATTCTGTTCTTTGGGGGGGGGGTTCTGTTCTTTGCGGGGGGTTCTGCTCTTTGGGGGGGGTTCTTTTTTGTGGGTTGCTTTTTTGGGGGAGGTCTGCTTTTTTCAGGGGGTTCTGCTTTTTTGGGGGCTCTTTTTTGGGGAGGGTCTTTTTATTTAGGGGGGGGTCTGCTATTTTTTGGGAGGGGCCTGCTTTTTTTGGGGGGGGGGTCTGCTTTTTGGGGGATCTGCAGGAGGATGTAGGTCAGGGGGAGATGCTGGGAAGTGAGAAGGAAAGTGAGGGTCTGTGCTTAGGGCTGCTGCTGTTTTTGGTGCGGGGAGAGAAACCTCAGGGCTCAAACCACGTGAAAAACTTTCCCAAACTATCCCAGGCAACTTGTATAATTTCATTACGTTTATATATATCATATATATTTATTATATATTCCATGTTCTTGTATAATTCTTCCAGTAGTCGTGGTCCTGCGTTGCCTCTGAACCCCACCAGTACGCAGCAGGAACGTGATTTTGGTAGGAAGCAACGTTCAGTTGAAGTATTCGTCCCCAAACCCAAATCGTGTGTGTTCCCCTCTAGTGAAGAACTACGTAACGAGTTTTTAAGCGAGTGGCAGGTTGGAATGGCAAACTTTGGTGGCAGGACTGGCAGAAAAAGTCCCCGGTGTTATTTCTTTCACGTGATGAGGCATTTTGGGCGTAAAGGTTGTTAAGTTGTCAGGGGAGTGTTGGGATGTACTGGCTGGCAGGAGGCTGCTTTACAGTCAGAAAATATTTCCGCCTCCCAACAGGAGTGGGAATTTTCCCTAGAAAAGCTTCTCCCTTGCTTGGAGAAGACGGGAGCTTTGCCTCTTACCTCTGCAGGATGTTACCTTTCAAAAATGAGGCTGGGTTCTGTCTGTCTCCTTTCATCGGCACCTGGGTGGAGAAAACGGGTGCTGCTTTGCAGTAACGAGGTGCTGGTGCTGACAGCGGGGTTCGTTGGAGGAATATAAACGATTTGTACATGGTAAAAAGAATCTGTGCCTTTTTTTGTGTCCGCTAAACGACTCAAGGCCTAAAGGTAAAGCCAAGTCATATAGTTTGTTTTGCGTTACTCATTTTTCTTTAATTGTATACTGACTAAGAACCTTACTGTATAAAAGCTGACGGATTCTGTCGTTCCTCTGTGTTTGCTGTTACAGGTAATGACGGTAGAACAGAGTCCAGCGACTTCCCTCATTGACAGGACCATCAAGATGAGGAAGGAGACTGAGGCCCGGAAGGTGGTCTTGGCCTGGGGACTACTTAACGTGTCTGTTGCAGGCATGATATACACTGAAATGTGTGTTGATTGGCATATCTGACACAAACGAGCAAAGCATCCTGCTTTGTTCATCCCTAAATGTTTCCTTGGACCCAATTGCTGCTAAAAGGTAACTTACTGGTTTTCTTTTCAGGACTGGAAAACTCATAAGCTCCTATTACAACATAACATACTGGCCACTCTGGTATATTGGTGAGTTGCTGCAGCATTTAAATTAATTTTCAGGGTTCCCTTCTTTTTTTTCTTTTTTTTTCTTTTTTTCAGCTGTCACTTTTCTTGACCGAGATGTTATTTTTGAGCCAGCATTTTTTTTCTTTCTCTTCTTTCTCCTCTCCCCCCTCTCTCTTCGCTCTCTCCCCTCTCTCCTTTTCCTTCTCTTTTCTTTGAACCCAAACTTTGTTTTTCTTCCATGAAACTTTTGGGATTGTATCATTTTTTAGTGACAAGCAAGAGTGACAACAGTTTGCTTAGTTATAGCTTGAAAGGGCATGAAGAGCTCATTTGGTTCCTTAAATCTGGCTAATGTGTCTAATGTTAAAGGCTTTGGATAACCCTGCAGATTTTACTGCTATGTTACCTTGTGGTATACGTGGTGTTTCCCAATAATTAAAGTTTGTTTCAGGTGAGTAGAATCTAAGCTAGATGTATCAAATACAACTAGAGGATGAAAAGGAGCAAGAGGGAGAGAAAAATCATGAGACAAGTGACGGGTGATTTGTCAGAAGATATTTGAGAAAGTGTGAAACTGTTGCAGTAGTTCGTCCTTTTCGGGAAATAACCTTCCATTAAAAAAAAATATCTTTAGCAATATAGATTAATGTCAGTGTAGAAAGAAAAATTACCTCCGATGTTTCTTGTGTAAGAAGGTGAAGAAATCTTACATCCTTGCCCAAGCTGGTACTTACCTGAAGCACCAATAATGACGTATTTTTAATGAGTATATTCCTGTTTTTTCCAAGGCACATACTTGTATTATTCCCCGTGCTCAAACTACCCAGTATCGTAAAAGCTTCTGTGATTTTTCTAGAGCTTGCACTTGCCTCTTTGTTCAGCCTGAACGCCTTATTTGATTTCTGGAGGTACTTCAAATACACGGTGGCACCAACGAGCTTGGTGATGAGCCCCGGACAGCAGACCCTGCTGGGGCTGCAGAATGCAGGTGGGTGTGATGAGTGTCTCTGGCTGCCTTTCTCTGGTGCCCGATTCTGTAGTGAAGTGAGTTCCGAACTACCCCATCTGACACGAGCAGTAAGCTCAATTATCTGCAGCTTATTCGAACTCAGAACTCAGAACTCAAACTCAGAACTCAAACTCAGAACTCAGAAGATTCAAGTGGAAATTTGAGTGTTTGTGAGAACTGGAGGGGAAATGCACAGTAAATAAAGGGCAGGATAGCTGGCTGCTGAAGGACTGCAAAAAACTCAAATATTGTGAGGCTGGACGAGGAATTTGTGACCTGTACGTGGGACTGGGAGCAAGACAGAGAGTGCAGGTTTATATTTAATTTTAATATCCTAGTTATATGACGTGGGGTAAAGAACCAAATTAGGGGGACAGACAGGTGCTGGTGTGAAGTCTGAAAATGACAGCCTAGAGAGCAGTCACTCAGAAAGGTGATGAACATTACAGCAAATTTCTAAAGTACAGCAGAAGCTGACAAGGTAAATACAGCAGGAGCAGAATGCTAGTCCGGTGGTGTGGCCCTACAGAAAGGTACGTGGATGGCAGTAGTGCTGTATCACCGCAGCTCACGGATTATTTGCACAGATAAGTGAAAACATTCCATATACTAAAGATGCGTAAAGTATGCAGGTAGAGGAGCTGATGAAATAGGTTATGCACGGTACCCGGTAGCATTAACTGAACTGTGAAATTGAGACCCATGACCACAGCACAGTACAAATCCTATCGTCTCAGCCTTCCCTTTTCTTCTGTCAGTGGCTTGACTGTAGAGTTTTGGGGGGTTCAGATCTTTCTAACGTTCCTTCTAGCATCTTTATAAAATTGCCTTACAATAGCGTTATGTGTGTGCATTTACAGGGAGGAGGAAAGTTTGTTGCTGTTGCATCCACAACAGTAATTCTGTTTTTCCTTTTGCAGCGGTACAGACAACTCCACCCCGTGAGCTGGCAGCAAAGAAAGCCCCTTCTTCGACGCCTTCTCCTCCAATCCAGGGGCAGAGCGTGCTGAGTTACAGCCCGTCCCGCTCCCCAAGTGCCAGCCCCAAGTTTGCTACCGGTTGTATCACAGGGTACAGCCCTCAGCTGCAGGCTCTGTCAAACAACAGCGCTTCCTACAGCAGTAACCTCACCTATTCACCAAGCAGCAGCTACAGCAAGGTAACGAGCAAGGCAGCTCCAAAAGGTGAAGGTTGGATTTGCTCGTCGTGTCCTTGTGTTGTGCCATGGAAGGTGAAGAGCAGGTAGCAGAGTTGTGCTTACGTGTGTGTGCTCCGTTTGTAAGGTGGATGTAAAATTGTCACATCAGGACTTGTGTCCTCTTTCTCTGGTGCCACTTTATTTTAGAGTAGCTGGTTTCAGGACAAAGCAAAAATAAGACACTAAAATGTAAATACAAAGCAGCTAGAAAGAAAGCACAACCGAACAAGAGTCTTTTATATTAATGTAGTGTGCAAATCAAAGTGGAATTCTGTCCTATAGACACAACTGTCTGCTTTTCTTTGCCAAAGATGTCCAGCTTCAGCCCATCTCCTAGTGGATCACCGTACCCCGCGAGTATCGGACCGATGGAAAGCGGAGGGCTGAGGTCTCGGTACCGCTCCTCACCCATTCTGTATAATTCTCCTACTGGCAAAGAAGACTACATGACAGACCTCAAGTCACTGGACACCTTCCTTCGAAGTGAAGAAGAGAAACAGCACCGAGTTCAACTGGGTAAATAAACAGAACAATTTGATCTGAAAAGCTTGGCAGTGAGAAGGTGTTGCTTGGATGCAAGAGGTGCTTTTGCAGATGGAGAAAGTTGTGAAGGACTCCAGCAGAAAGCACTAGAAACTAAACCCAACTCATGTATGGTATCACCTGCGAACCTGGTAAAGGTTGAAAAGTTTAGTCTTCTACTGGATAATTAAGACATGAGGTAGAACGCCGTAATTTCTACACATCCCTATGGCTTAGGAGCTTCAGAAAGTTTGCTCCAACTCCTTATATCCCGTTGTAAAGGATCTAAAATCCTTTGTATGGGTGGGATAAGTGCGGCTGAGCGGAGGAATGGGCTTCATCCAAGTGTGTGCTGATGGGTTATGTCTGAGCGTGGGTTGGCTGTGGGGAACCAAGACAATAAGCTTTATCACCTTGATGAGAGGTATATCTTGGGGAGAAGGCGTTGCAGATAAAGAGTGAATTACCTGCAGGCAGTTCTTGTCCTCGATAGGGACAATGCTTATCGTGATAAGGAATGAAATCGGTGTTTAGGCAAACTGGCTTCAGTGTGTGTGTGTGTTCAGGGTAATTCGTGTTTGTGTCTCTAGTCAAAGCCTTGCTACGCTGACCTATTTATTGCCTGTGCTGTTGCTTCCAGAGTTACTTGGCCATAATTGTACATGCATGGTTCGTTTCAGGAAGTTCAGATTCCAGCTCTCCTTCCAGCAGCCCAACGTTTTGGAACTACAGCCGTTCCATGGGAGACTACGTGCAGATTCTGAGAAAGTTCCAGTATCAGCTGGCTTGCAGGTCCCAGGCTCCATCAGCACACAAAGATGAAGCTGATCTGAGCTCGAAACAGGCTGCAGAAGAGGTAAATTCAGCAGCGAGGTAGCCAAGAGAAAGAAGCAGGTCTAAAATAAACAGCTTCATCCAACAGTTTGGATTTGAGCTGTGTCAGAAATTTTGGAGAGAGATAGAGAAATCCTGTAGCATTTAACCCATCGTCATACAGCTTGTAAGTTCCATGTCACTGTAAAGGGACATTTCAAATTCTGAGTTGTCGTTGAAAAATGATTTCTCCCTTGGAAAGCAAGGAGTGCTCTGGATAAAATATATTTGTGACGTAAAAATTGACTTAAAGTGGATCTGTATATTTTTGTGTATTGTGTATATCTGAAGGATATAAAACATTCTCCTTCACGCTCGCATCTCAAAGAAATCTGATTTGAAGAAATATCATTTGTCTTCAATTAAATTTGATCAATTTTTTTATTTTTTTTTTTTACCTAAACCTAATGCAGCTTCCTAATTTGAATACTTTTCAAATCTATCCTACAGTTTAGACCAATGTTATCTTAGCAGAACTGAGAGCTTAAAAATTATTTTGGACTCCTGCACAGGTATTGTCCCGTGAATGAAGAGCAGGAGTGTAGTATTTAAGCTGCTGTAGAAGTCATGATGCAGCCAGCAGACACATGAATTTGGGAGCGTGTGATTTGAATTATGTGCTATAGTTAGTATCAGAAAATATTTTAGTCCCTAGAAACTCCTTTGGTGTTACCATATAATAATGTCTTTTCGATAGGTTTGGGCGCGGGTGACGATGAATCGACAGCTACTTGATCACATGGATTCCTGGACCGCTAAGTTCAGAAACGTAAGTCCTGTCCCCGAGGACTGTGTGGCTTTTAAAAACAAGCAGAGAGGAGTGGAAAAGTGCCTCCACCTCCCCTGTGTGCCTAGGGTGGCGGGAGGAATTGCACCCTCTGTTTGGGGACTGGGGTGGGCTTGTGCGAGGAGATAATGACAGCATGGTTGCGAGAAGGGAGTACGGAGATGTGTTTGCAACCTGACCTAGGTGCTTCGTGTCCTGGAAATTATGCAGTTGTAAAGTTTAGCCTCCTTTGAATGAAAAGCAGAGGAAAAAAAAAAAAAGCATCTTAGATAGGACGAGATTTGTTTTTCCTTTCAGTAACTCAGATGGCTGAGTTAATGTTTCCGCAGCGTTTCAAACTTATTCTCCTCAGCTCAAAGCGCGGAAAATTCCAACCCAGAAGTTGACTTTTTCTGACAATCCTGAGCAACGTCATAAAAATAAAAGCTAAGAATCTTGATTTTACCAATAGGACCTGCTATAGCAGAGATTTAATTGCACACGATGGCAATGTAATTAGTAAATCTAACTTTGAATCCCCTATGGTCATTAACATCTTTCAAGTATGTGGTTTTGCTTATTTAAAAGAAAAATAGTAGCAAGATGGGTGAAAAGTAAAGGCTTGTGTGAGATCCTTACTAGATTCCTGAGCATCTTTTCGAACAAGTAGGGCCAGCTTGCTTCACTTCCCGAATCCTGTCACGTACAAATACCACGTGGGGTGGTTATCAGCTCCTTGTTTTCCTGAAACCGATTTGAGAGGGAGTTGACCCATCTAAGTATAAATTATCTTTATGGATGAAGGGCTGTACTCGTAATACCCCTTTCCTCATTGTTCAGAAAAGCTTTATCTGGGACTTGCTAGAGATTTGTTTTCCTAACTCCTTTACATTGATTTTTCTGGCCTTTTAGAAGGTATTAGTCATTTAAGTTCAGCCTAAGTTGGCATTCTAATTTACTTGCTGTGCTCCGTGGTTGGTTTCAGTGTTCCTGTTGGTAAGCATTTTTGTGATTGTAACAATGAGTAGGGTGTAAGCTGAGGGTTTGTTTTTTTTCTTTTTTTAAGGTATTCTCATTGCTTCCGAGCTTTTTTGACTTTTCATTTTTCTTTCCTAGTGGATTAACGAAACTATTCTCGTGCCGCTTGTCCAAGAGATCGAGTCTGTGAGCACTCAGCTGAGAAGAATGGGGTGTCCGGAGCTGCAGATCGGAGGTAGGATGCAGCAGGAGCTTTGGGGTTCTCGGTGGTGGCTGATGGAGGGACACTCCATAGCTGGGGCATCAAATGGGTGCCATTTAAATTCAGTCTGCTGGAGGTTACTGTTCCGTTTCCATTGTGTGTTGGCGTGGGCTTGTTTCACATCATTAATTTCATTAAGCTGGAAAGAAAGGTTCTTCGAAGGACTTCTGGAAATACTGATGAAGGCATGGTGATTTTTGTCTCGTATAAAATTCATAAACCTTTTTTTTTTCCCCCTAAACTTACTCCTCAGGAATTACAGGATCAAATTATCATCCATTATTGTACATTAAACTGTCAGAAAACATTTTAAGGATAGATGTGCTGTAAACTGTTTCCAGTACTATGTGCTTTTCCAAACTCTTCCTTAAAATTAGCTCCTTTCTGAAAGAACTACTTGGGTAAAATTCTGATAAGCTAGAGCTCTCTTTTTCATTTGGCTATACAATTCTGAAGGGACTTCTCTTGTCACTTCAATCTGATATCCTCTTCACCAAGAAGAGGCTTTGATCTGCTGCCTTTAAATGAAACCCACTTTTTGTGGGCTGGCTGTGGTGTCTGCTCAAGAGCTGCCTCTGTTGTGATGCCTGGGGCAAACTGATCGCCTCCACCTGGTTACTCTCCCTGTGCTCTTCAAGGTGGATGTTGGTTCTTCATAGCTTTTACCTTCTGTAATGTAAAGCAGATGTCCACTACTTCACTGGCCTTGAACGGAGTGTTTGGGGGTGCTGTGTCACATGTTAAGTATTTCTAGGACTTCAAATAGTGGGCCAGAAAGGAGAGCTCTTTGTATTGAGGCCTGTAAGGGTGGCTGCTGATGGGTGCTGCCTGTTCTTGTGTTGCAGAAGCCAGCATCAGCAGCCTGAAGCAGGCAGCGCTCGTCAAAGCTCCGCTCATTCCTACCCTGAACGCTATCGTGCAGTACCTGGATCTCACGCCCAACCAGGAATACCTGGTCGAAAGGATCAAAGGTGCGTGGTGTCGCTGTGCTAACGTTAAAAGACTTCAGTTACTGCAGTCAGGCGCTGCTGGTGTGGGACGCTGATGTCTGAACATCTCAGCTGAAGCGCCACAGGGATGAGAGCTGCTTTTAAGTGGGAGAGACGTCTTCACAGCCTTCTATTTTTATAGCAATATCATGCTGCAGGACTTGGATGTAGCTGTTTTTAGTATTTTTAAAAGCTTTGTCTTGTGTTCCTCCTGTGTGCTGGGGTTGTAAAGTGCTGGACTTAATCCCTTCGTTAATTACAAAAAAAAATTGTCCTGTAAATTTGCTCCCCCTACATTTATATCTTTACAAGCATTTCATTAGTTGTTTTTTTTCCTATTTTGTATGCTGTAAATATGCTAGTTTCAGGGACTTCAAGCATAGAGTACCGCTCCCATATGCTTTACCCCCAGTAACTGAATAAATCTTGTTGCTTTCAGAGCTTTCTCAGGGCGGATGCATGAGTTCCTTCCGATGGAACAGAGGAGGGGATTTCAAAGGCCGTAAGTGGGACACTGACCTGCCCACCGACTCTGCTGTAAGTTTTTGAAGACAACTCAGTACAGCTGCTTAAAGTGGGTTGCCTGTCAGCATCGATTTTGGAGGTGGTGGCCAGTAAGTCTTTTGAGGAACTCGGTAAAAATCCTGTTTGCATCACTACACAGATAATCCCATTGTAGTCAGTGAGATTACATGGGGAATAATACAAATGGGATTAGACGTTGTGTTTGTTGCAAAAATGCAATTGAGTATCTTAACCTTAGGCCAGCCTCTTACTTAAACTCATCTGAAAGAATCTGAGATAACTGGGAAGCAGCCTGACAGGTAGGGGTCTTGCTGGGGCAATTCTCTTGCTATATGTAAAAACAAGAAGCAAACTTTGTGCCGTAACTAAATCTAGTGATTTCTAATGCAAGGGAAAGCTTTCAGCTTGTTCTCATTTTATTTACTGTAATGGACAAGGGAAAAATGGAGATTGGGTGGCATGTCTGCTCTTTGATTCAATATTTTTGGAGAAATTTGAAGATACTGCGTATTTTCCTTGAGACTTGTAGGGGTGCTTATCCCATTAATCTGAAAGGTCAGGATAACATGACCTACGTGTAAACAATGACTTGAAAAGTCAACATAAATTAATTAATAAAAACTAAAACCACAGAACAATCCAGGAAGTAGAAACAGGCCTTGCAGTGTGAGTCTTCAGTTAAACTCTGTATTTGAAAGTAGAGTTAGTGATTTTTTTTTCCCCCACTGTATATGGATATTCAGTTACTTGGGAGAATATAAAATGGGAAATCTGAATGTCAGAACTTTACAACTTGCTGACAAAGATACCATGAAATTCAGCTGCTGGAAGCCAAACTTGGACAAAATCAGACTTGAAATAGAATTTACTTTTCTAATTGTGAAGATGATTAAATATTTGATTGTGACTGGCTGCTGAGTAGCTCTTAAGAGCAAGCTGAACAGCTTGGAAGTGTTTAAAGATCCCAAGACAGAGTATCACACCCTCAAATTCAATCTTTTATCAAAACCAGGTAGGATAGGTAGTATTGGACAGTATAATAAACTTCCAGATAAGGTCATGCTGTAGATAACACAGAAAGTATCAATTATAGAGTAATTTGGTCACATTGCCCACGTAAAATGTTGAGAATTGGGTTAAAACATGCAGAACGTGCAGCGTTCTCACTGTTGGGTACTCAGATATTCTTCCTAGGACTTTATTCCAAAAATCTTGGCATAGTTAGTAAGGCTCATGGGCATCTCGGGTTTCTCCAATTATGTTTGTTTTGCCTGCTTTGAGCAAAAAGGAGAAATTTGCTAGATAAGGGGTAGTGTTTGCAAAGCTGCAGTTTAATTGCATCTGCTCTTCTAAGCCAAATCCTTGCAGCTAGAAGAAAACCCATCACTGAAGCAGATGGCTTGTAGTTTGTGGCCCAAATATGCTAATAAGATCCGTGACTTTGCCAAATTCTGCGAGACGCCAGGATAAAGTTCCTTGTGTGTGAGCTGAGCTCCTGACATCCAGCATCAGTTCATCACGTCGTGCCTGACGCTGTTTCCTTTACTAGAAAAAAATAAGCTTGTCTTCACCCCAGCGGCAGGCTTGGGCCACTGAAATGGTGTTTAAATGGTCCTAAACGGCGGGGTTAAGTCAGTGTTGCAACCAGGGACTATCAAGTGCCTGAGATAAGGGAAAGAAAGGCGAGGTATCATAGCACTTCGTCTCTTTCAGGACGCTAAGTGCGATCTGTTTGTGTTTACCCAGATCATTATGCATGTGTTCTGCACTTACCTTGACTCCAGGCTGCCCCCTCACCCCAAGTATCCCGATGGCAAAACCTTCACTTCCCAGCACTTCATTCAGACGCCAGATAAACCAGGTACTGGCATTTGCAGAGCGCTCGCTAAACTTGCTGCTCGGACCATGACAGCACCCTTGAAATCCCCGTTTTCTCTTAAACTTTTCATTCACAGACACTTCAAATGAAAACGTGTTTTGCATCTACCAAAGCAGCATCAACCCACCCCACTACGAGCTGATCTACCAGCGCCACGTCTACAACCTGCCCAAGGTACGATGGTCGTAGTGTTTTCCTGCTGTCAGAGGAGTGTCAGCAGATCGGCTTTTCTTCCTCTGTTTTCAGATGTTTTTAGGAACTAGCCACACGTTGACTGTTTGCATTCTCAGTGCAGAAAGCAAACGTTAGCTTGGTCCTTGATCACTACGTAGTACTTAGTCTGGTATTAAATAATACCTGTAATACCTATTTTAAGGTTCATAAGTACCTAGGCAGTAGCTTCCTGTTGGTTTTTTTTTATTTTATTTTTTATTTTAGAATAAATCATCCAAAAAAAAAAAAAAGCCATGTAATCTGTGAAGTGCATCATCATCACTGCCTGGTGCTTGTCTGTAGGAATTCTGGGGGAAAGCTTTCAGCTTCAAGATGAAAAGAGTGAAATTGTACAAATTTTGATTTTATATTGAGCCCTGGCTGTAGCTGGATCTCTGCTTTCTGAGTGTTTGGGGATAACACTCCAGCCAAAAAGCACTTTTTTTCTGAGATTTGCCTGGTGGAAAGAAGTAAAGTATTAAGGCCAAAAGCCCAACAACACACTGTGATGCCATTTTGTGATGTCCATATCGTAGCTGCTTCCTGTCCGAAGTATTGGTGGGATTCCTCATCAGTGACTTGATTTCTCACCCCTTTTCTCTTTCTGTGGACCCAGGGCAGAAACAACATGTTCCACACCTTGCTCATGTTTCTGTACATCATAAAGACAAAAGAATCCGGGATGCTTGGGTGAGTACCCAGCGCTGTCGTCGTGCTGTGGGTGAGATGCCAGGTGTCCTGTTTGAAGTGCCTCGTCTGAAGGCACTTTGAGCTGAAATTGCTCCAACATTAATGATATTAAAATCATCTCATTTGAAATAACAGCTTTTAAATAAAATTAGGTAACGTTTTATTTGTGTGAGAACGTGGTGGGGGGAAGACTTTGTGCTTTTTTTGGTCTTGTGCTGCTGGAAAATGTAGTTGAGTCCGTGCCAGGGAGCCGTGGCCTTGCCCAGCAGCCAGACTGCTGCTTTCTGGCCTGAGGTGCTCCGCTGCTTAAACCGGGAACAAATACTACCGTCGTGCCATAACCTCTTGTTTCTGGTGTGGTGAAAGCCTGAACTGTGGAAGTGGCAGCTTTTTTTTTTTTTCTGTAACGAATGTCTGGTTTGAACAGGCACTCTTATTTACTTGCATTTTAGTGTGATAACTTTGTTTCTGCAGGCGTGTAAATCTTGGCTTGTCGGGAGTCAACGTCCTGTGGATTTTTGGAGAATAACAACAACTCTGGCGGGATTCCAGGCCAGAAGAGCGATGATCTGATCTGGCTTCTCCGGCAAGACAAACCGAGCAGGATTGTTACGTTGCTGACTTGAACACAGACCTTCTCTGAAATGAGATAATTCAAGCTCTGCTTTGTGGGCAGAGGGGAAGCGTTTGTAATTCCTCCGCGGGTTTTGTGAACGTATTCTTTAAAATGTTTTGCTGTTGCAGTGCTCCTACATACGAATTCCAGGCAGGTTTTCTCTTTCCAGCCCTTCACCTGAGCGCGTCCTGCTTAGCAGGCCCTTTGCTGTTTGTGTTGCGTGTACCATTCCCTGCCAGATCCGTTTTTGTTGCTACTGTTAAGGATGATAAGAAAAACAGTAATTTTTATCCCTGACTGCTGCTAAAATTGGGTGTCGTGACCCTGCCGGCTGTGTCAGGTCTCTGTGTTGTGGCTGTAAAGGAAAGAGAAAACCATGCTGCTTTCAGTATGTAAGGTGTTTTTAAGAATATATTTTTATTTTTATAAGCAAAATAAGCATGCCAGGCACATGTGACTGTCTTACGAGCTATGAAACACTGTGGGCATCTTGAGAACAACCGCGACATTACCCTGCCTTTGCTTTTTAATTTTTTTAATTATTTATTTTTTTTAACCTCTCATCAGCTTTTCTGCTAGTAACTTCTCCTTCTGGGGGCCATACAGCCTGGCGCACAGCTTCAGCATCTCGCTGTGAGACCAGGCCGTATAAACTCAGCCCTGCTTTGGAATGGACCTTTTGGGGAAAAACACTAGCCTTTGTTTCAAAGAAGGGGTCCTGGAATTTTTGCCAAAAAAAAACTTTTTTACATGGGAATGGGGGAGAATCTGTTTGGAGCTCTGGCAAAGCAGGGTTTCAGAAGCGGACGTAGTTTGTTATTTTTATAAACAGGGATAAAAATTCATTGCTGATGGTTTTTGTGGGCTTAAGGCAAGGATGTCGCCTCGTTTCCCCCTCTGTCTCAGCAACCAACCGACCCCGGTGTTACTGTAAACTGCCAAAAAAAACATTTGTATGTCGAGGAGGGAGAATTACACGGGCCTGTCACTGGAGCCAAGCGTACCGCGTTTTGCTATGAAAATATATTTTTGTACCGTGTTTTTCGGGTTGAGCTTTGTTCTGCCAGCCTACGTCACGCACTGACCCAGAAGGGGAACTGGAATTTGTGATGGGCTCAGGACAGGCGCTGTCACTTCTCGGGCAGGCTGCTGATTTTTGGCACGAGCCAAACGTAAGAGCTGACTGTTCCTCGTGCCTCTGCCCCTCCCTGGGGAAATGCAGATTTTTCCCCGGTGACTGACAACAAAATGGCTCATTTGGTTCCTGGATTACTTGGGTTCACCTTATCAAACAGCTGTTGGGGGTTTTTCCTGTGCTTCAACATCACTAATTTAATTAATTGGGATTTGCACAAACGATACCGAGGAGGAACAGTCAAGCTCTCAGCGCTCCGTTACTATCACATGCTAAAGCCTCCTTCTGTGCAGACTTTTTTTTTTTTAACCAAAAAATGGACGTTTCTCAAGAAAAGCCTGCCCCCTACTCCGCCAGGGACTGTCCCCAGCTCAGCAAGGGACACCCCCAGGGGCCTGGCCCCAAGAAACCTCACAACCTGCGTGCTGCCCCTGGGTCCTGCGTGCTCTTGGGGTCCTGTGCACCCCAAAAAAACAAGCACCCTGGTCCCTGTGAACCCCACTGCGCCCTGGTTCCTGTGTGCCACGCTCCCCCCGCACCCCAACACAGCGTGCGCCCCAACGCAGCGTGCACCCTGATAATCCCTGCACCCTGGTCTCTGCGCACCCCAGTTCCCGTGCACCTGATGCATCGTGCACCCCGTTCCCTACGCATCCTAGGTACCCGTGGATCCCAATTCCTGGGTACCCCAATACACCGTGCGCTCCGGTCCCTGTGCACCCTGATGCCCCACGCACCCCAAGGACACCACACAGCACAGGTGTGTGCCCCAGCACCCTGTGCACCCCAGTAATTCTTGCACCCCATTCCCATGCATCCCAGATCCCCCTGTACCTGCATCCCCTGTGTACCCCAATATATCACACACCCCAATACACTGCACACCCCAACCCCGTGCACCCTGCTTCCTGTGCACCCCCATACGCTGCAGCCCCCTGCACCCCGCATCTGCCACGCACCCCGATAAACCATGCCCCCCATCCCCATACAACTCCCAGCCCAGTATGCCATGCACCCCAATAAACCACGCACCCCATTCCTGCACCCTGATACACTGCACCCCGACACTGCGTGCCCCAGCCCTGTGCACCCTGCTTCCCGTGCACCCTGATATACCACGCACCCCCATGCACCCTGGTGCCCTGCACACCCTGATAATCGTGGACCCCATTGCCATGCACCCCCATTCCCTGTGCACCCCAATAAGCTGTGCACCCCATTCCCAAGCACCCTTGTGCCCTGTGTACCCTGATAACCATGGACCCCATTCCCATACACCCCCATCCCCTGTGCACCCCGATAAATTGCACATCCCATTCCCGTGCACACTTGTGCCCTGTGCACCCTGATAATCGTGGACCCCATTCCCATGCACCCCCATTCCCTGTGCACCCCAATAAACCATGCACCCCATTCCCATGCACCCTGGTGCCCTGCACACCCTGATAATCATGGACCCCATTCCCATGCACCCCCAACTCCTGTGCACCCCGATAAACCGTGCGCCCCATTCCCGTGCACCCTGGTGCTCTGCATACCTTGATAATCGTGGACCCCATGCACCCCCATCCCCCGTGCACCCCGATAAACCGCACACCCCATTCCCATGCACCCTTGTGCCCTGTGCACCCCGATATATCATGGATCCCATTCCCATGCACCCCCATCCCCTGTGCACCCCCAATAAACTGCGCACCCCATTCCCATGCACCCTGGTGCTCTGCATACCTTGATAATCGTGGACCCCATGCACCCCCATCCCCTGTGCACCCCGAAAAATTGTGCATCCCATCCCCATGCACCCTGGTGCCCTGTGCACCCTGATAGTCGTGGACCCCATTGCCATGCACCCCCATTCCCTGTGCACCCCAATGAGCTGTGCACCCCATTCCCAAGCACCCTTGTGCCTTGTGCACCCCGATAAACTGCGCACCCCATTCCTATGCACCCTTGTGCCCTGTGCACCCCGATACACCGTGGACCCCGTTCCCATGCATTCCCAACCCCCGTGCACCCCAATAAACCGCGCACCCCATTCCCATGCACCCTGGTGCTCTGCACACCCTGATAATCGTGGACCCCGTACCCACACACCCTCGTGCCCTGTGCACCCCGCTACATCACGGACCCCATTCCCATGCACCCCTGTCCCCTGTGCACCCCCAATAAACCTCGCACCCCATTCGCATGCACCCTGGTGCCCTGCACACCCTGATAATCGTGGACCCCATTCCCATGCACCCCCATCCCCTGTGCGCCCCAACAAACCGCGCACCCCATTCCCGTGCCCCCCCGCCCCGTCGCACCCCCCGTTTCCCGCCCCCCCCCCCCCCCCCCGCACAGGTGCTGCAGCCCCGGCCCCTCCCGGGGGCGGCTCCCGGGGGCGCGCCCGGCGCATGCCCGGCGCCTGCCGTTAAATGCCGCCGGGCGGGGGGCTCCGGTACTGCCGCCCCCCCCCCCGGTACCGCCGCCCCCATGGCCACCGAGAGCGAGCCCGGGCGGCGCCGCCGCTGCTGCACGCAGGATGCGCTGGGTGAGCGGTGCTGGGTCCCCCCCCCCCCACACACCCCTTACCCCCCTGTGGGGTCCTCACCCTGCCGTAGGGTCCCCCATTACCCCCTTACGATGTCCTCACCCCATTGTGGGATCCCCCCCTTACACCCTCCTTGTGGGTGTCCCATCCTCACCCCACTCCAGGATCCCCCTTAGCCCCTTGTGGGGTCCTTGCCCCGCTGTGGGATCCCCCCTTGCTCCCTTGTGGGGGGGGTCCTGTCCTCACCCTGCTCCGGGATCCCTCCTTGTGGGGTCCTCACCCCATTGCAGGATCTCCCCTTACCTCCCTGTGGGTGTCCTATTCTCGCTCTGCTCCAGGATCCCCCCTTACACCCTTGTGGGGTCCTTGCCCCACTGCGGGATCTCCCCTTACCCCTCTGTGGGGGTCCCCACTTACCCCCTTATGAGATCCTCACCCCACTCTGGGATCCCGCCTTACACCCCCCCCTTCGTGGTCCTTGTCTCACCCCACTGCAGGATCCCCCCCTTACTCCCTTGTGGGATCTTCACCCCACTGCAGGATCCCCCTTTATACTCTCCTTGTGGGTGTCCCATCCTCACTCTGCTCTGGGATCCCCCCCCCTTATCCCCTTGTGGGGTCCTTGCCCCACTGCAGGATCTCCCCTAACCCCCCTGTGGGGGTCCCTCTTTACTCCGTTTTGGGGTCTTCGCCCCCCTCAGGGATTCCCCCCTTGCCCCCCTACTGGGGTCCCATCCTCACCCCACTGCGGGACCTCCCCTTACCCCCCTGTGGGGTCCTGTCCTCACCCCACTCTGGGATTCCCCCTTACCTCCCTGTGGGGGTCCCATCCTTGCCCCTCTGTGGCTTCCCCCCCACCCCCACCCCATGGGGCTTGGAGGCCTCCAGTCCAGCACCCCGGGCTTCCCACGCTGCAGCCCCCATCAGGATGCAGCCCCGGTGTGACTCCGACCCCATTCCCTCCCCCAAGACGTCCCCAAGCCCCCCGAGCCCCGTGCTGACGGTGACGCCCTGCGCCGGGGCTCCCTCTGCGACCACCGCTGCGCTGCCATCAACAACGTGCAGGGGGACCTGGGCGACCTGGGCTACCACCAGCATCGTCCCCGCGGCCACGCAGGTAGGGCTGTGCTGGGTTTTGGGGTGCTGCGGGGGGGGGTGTCCTGCACCCCCTGACGCCCCCGCCTCCCCCGCAGCCGTGTCCCCGCCGCCCTGCTGCCAGCAGCACTCGGAGGAGGTCTGCGAGAGCTGCGTGGTGAAAACCACCCTGACGGCCGAGAACGTGGTGGAGGCCAACAAGCTCTCCAACAACTACAAGGTGGGCGCCCGTCCTGGGGGTGGGGGGCACCCATGGGTGCCCCCGTATGGCTGCGCGGGGCTTTCCTTACCCCCCCCCCCCCCCCCCAAAATCCCCTCTCTGCAGTTTGGCTTCAAGAAGTGGAAGAGCCACGTGACGGCGCGGCCCTGGGAGGACCGCTCGGAGATCGTCAAGGAGCTCTACTCCGACCTCAACGTCATCCGGGGCTCCGGAGGTGGGTGGCCTCGGGGTGTCCCCTTGGCAGCACGGATTTGGGATGGAGGAGCTGGTGCAGGTGACAGTGGTCCCATCCGGCTTGTCCCCCCCGCCCCCCCTGCAGGGTCCACGGTGACGTTTGGGAACATCCTCTACCTGCTGCTCTTCGGCTGGTGGCTCTCGCTGCTCTACGTCCTCGTGGCCGCTCTGATGTTTGTCACCGTCGTGGGGGCTCCCTATGGTGAGTCCCGAATCGGGGACCCCCACGGGAAGGATTTGGGGAGCCACGAGTGTCTGATGTGGCTGAAATCCCCAGCGGGCTGAACCTCTGGGCCCCATGCTGTGGGGTGGCCCCGTGGCTGGGGGAGGACACGTGTCCCCAGCAGAGCTGACACTTGTGTCCCCACAGGGCGGCTCTGCTGGGACCTGGCCGGGTATTTCCTCTGGCCCTTTGGCAAAGTGATCCAGAAAGCAGAGGTAACGGCATGCCCCGCATTTGGGGCCTGATTGGGGTGGCCACGGTGCCCCAAACTGGACCCTGACTTCCCTTCCCGATCTACCCAGGCCCCCAAATCCCGCCGGGCGCTGGGTGCCTGCGAGGCCGCCACGGAGGCGAGTAGCACGGGGGAGAGCTCAGCCCTGCTCGGTGGCCCCGTGCCCCGCCGCTGGCGCCCACGCTGCTGGGCTGACGAAGGATACTGGGTGAGCCCCATGTTGGCCCCGATAACACCCCCCTCCTGGGCTAGGGGACACCGGGGGTCCCCGTTGTGGCAGGGATGGCACCCACGGGTGGCCTCCGCTGCCCTGGGGTGGGTGCTTTGGTGGCAGACCCTAAATGCATGTCCCAGCAGCGTGCCGGCACCGTGGCGTGGCTGTGCTTGGGGTACCCCATGCTGGCGCTGGCACACGGGCTGGTGTGTGTCGCCGCCTGGCTCCTCGTCTTCCTCATCCCCGTGGCCAAGCTGAGCGCCCGCACGGCTGCCCGTGTCCTGCTGCTGCCCCCGGAGCGGGTGCACGTCCGGCGCCTGAGGATGGTGGGTGCCATTTGGGATGGGTTTTGGGGTGGGGAGGGACGCCCGGAGCGGTGTCACCGACCTGTCCCTCTGCAGACGGAGGTGCCGCTGGATGCGGAGGTGATCCTGTGCTGCTACCGTGCTGTCAACCCCTACTATTACAAATACACCGTGGATGGCATCAATGTCTTCGCTGTCAGTATCCTTTCCTGTCCCGGGGTGGGGGGGTGACCCCAAATCCCACCCCAGCTGGGCCGTGTCCTTGACCGAGCACCCCAGACCTGCTGCCGCTGGTGCTGGTGACGCTGGTGCTGGGCTACGTGGACAGCCACAACCTCCTGACGAGCTCTCCCGTCAAGTTCACGCTGGCGCTGCTCTCCATCATGCCCCTCTCCTACTACATCGGGATGGCCATCGCCAGGTGCGTGGGGACACGGGGACGTCCCCCGTAAGGTGGGGACACCCCACGGCCCCTCTGACGTCCTCCTTCCCCCCTCCAGCATCTCGGCCCAGAGCAACTTTGCGGTGGGAGCGGTGGTGAACGCCACGTTCGGCTCCATCACGGAGCTCACCTTCTACATCACGGCCCTCATCAAGGGCTCGCGCGAGGGCAACCGCTGCTATGCCGAGATCGTCAAGTCGGCGCTGACGGGGACGCTGGTGGGCTGCGTCCTCTTCGTCCCGGTGAGGCCCGCGAGCGCCCGGTCCCTGCCATGCCTGGCAGCTGGGTGGGCTGAGCGCTGATGGATTTTTTTGGGGGGGGTGGGGGGTTTCTTCCATCCCGAAGGGTTTGTGCATGGTGATAGGAGGCATCCGGCACCAGGAGCAGCGCTTCAACAGCCGCTCGGCGGGCGTCAGCTCGGCCTTGCTCTTCCTCTCCGTTGGAGGTGAGCTGGGGACAGGGCTGTCCCCAGGGTCGGTGGGGTGCCACCGGTGTGGGTGCCCACCCCGTGTTCCTCTGTCCCCGCAGGCGTCTTTGCCCCGACGCTCTTCTCCAAGGTGTATGGGAAGCTGGTGTGCGGTGAGTGCCACAACGTCACCCAGAACCCGCTGGGCCACTACCTCTGCCACAACTGTCACTTTGACCTGGTGAGCAGGGCCACCAACATGGGGGGGACACGCTCTGAACCCACCCGGCTCCAGCTTGGGAGCCGGGCAGTGGCAGCGGGGCTGTCCTGAGCCCCGTGTCCTCACTGATGTTCTTCATCTGCAGATGGAGAACAACGGCACCCTCTACTACAGCCACGTCCAGTGAGTAGGGCCGGGGGGGACAGGTCTGTCCTCGCTGGGGTGGCACCTCCTGGTTGGGCTGTGGCTCCTCTCCTGGAGCTGCCCCGCATGCCTCCTGGGGCTGGTGTCCCTCTGTGCCACCCCAGAGGGGTCTGATCCTGCACCGCATCCCCAGCTGGTGCAGGGATGCCCCAGGGTCTCTGAGCCAGACCCCGGTGGTGCTGAGCACCCTCGTCCCGCAGGCCCCTGGTGTACACCGTGTCCCTCCTGCTCCCCGCCGCGTACCTCATCGGCCTCTTCTTCACCCTGAAAACTCACTCGCACATCTATGACATCCACATCAGCGACTGTCACAGTGAGTGTCCCCAAACAAACCACACGATACCCAGCCTCGTGGATGGCTGTCCAACCACCCCAGGGTGTCCAACCCAGTCTCTTCTCTTCCCCCAGTGCCCGGCCACCACCACAGCGCCGTGGTCCACTGGTCCCGCTGGCGGGCCCTGGTCATCCTCCTGCTCTCCACCCTCTGCATGTCGGCCTGTGCCGACCTGGCCACGGAGCACATCAGCCCCATCCTCACCAACTCCACCATCTCCCAGGTGAGCATGGGGATGGTGATGAGCCTTGTTTGGGTGGCTCTGGGGACTGTAGATGTGTCTTCCAGGGATGGGAACCAGCCCTGGCTGCACCATGAGCCCCAAAATCTGTGGGGGGAAAGATGCTGAGATGCTTCATGCACTGGGGAGACGTGACTGCTCAGGGCTTGGATACGGTCAGGATCAGACCATGCGCTGACACCTCCGCTTCCCTGCAGTACTTCATCGGTGTCACCGTGCTGGCGATGGTGCCTGAGCTGCCGGAGATAGTCAATGGCATCCAGTTTGCCCTGCAGAACAACCTGAGCTTGAGGTGAGCACGTGGATTTTGGGGTGTCCTCTTCCAGTGCAGCCCCCGTGCCCCATCCCAGGCCCGTAGCACTGCCAGCGATGGGCTGCCCTGCTCCATGGTGCCAGCAGGGTGGATGCCTGCAGGTATGGGCTCTAAAGTGGGTTTAAAACCACGAGGAATGGAGCAGAACCTGGTTCTGGACCCACAATTTGGTTTCCTGGGGTTGGCTTTGTCCTCACCCCAAGCTGAGCTCCCGGGGGCTGCCAGAGACCTGGTGCTCAACCCCTTTAACCCCTCTGTCCTCCCAGCATCGAGATCGGGAACTGCATCGCCGTCCAGGTCTGCATGCTCCAGATCCCCATCCTGGTGCTCTTCACCATCTTCTATGTGAGTAGCCCCGGGTGTCCTCCCCTGGTGGGGCTGGGGACGCAGCACCCCATGGCAGCTGTCCCCTCCATCCCCCCAGTGAATGGGAAGTGGGTTCAGATGTCTCCTACCTCAGCTGATGCTGTCCCCAGCCCTGGGGACTTGTGGTGGAGGGGACGCAAAGGGCGACACACAAACTGGTGTGGGGCTGTGCTGGTTGGCCATAAACACAAACACCAAAAAAAAAAAATCCTCTCCGCTTCGCAGCCGACCAACTTCACGCTCGTCTTCAGCGACCTGCACGTCTACGCCAGCATGTTCAGCGTGGTGCTCATGAACTACATCTTCATGGATGGCAAATGCGACTACTTCCAAGGTAACACTAGGCTGCTGTGGGCCTTGATGCACCCACCTTCCCTGTGACAATGGGGTGGGGGGCTTCTAGAGCCACCTCTGGGGTCACCGCTTGTGGCTGCTCCAAGCCCAGGGTGGCGGTGACTTAACCAGGACTTTAAAAGGCCACACAAATCCCTTACAGCGTGCGCCAGAAGGCCTTAAACCACCCCAAAAGGCCTTAAAAGCAAGATCCCTCCCTGCTGCAGGCAGTGACAACCCCCCCCATCCTGCTCTGTCTCCCTAGGCACGGTGCTGGTGATGGTCTACTTCATCCTCCTGGCCGTGTATTTCTTCGCCCCATCGCCCAGCGGCTGCTGAGGCCTGGACATG
This sequence comes from Cygnus olor, assembly GCF_009769625.2. NCBI lineage: Eukaryota > Metazoa > Chordata > Aves > Anseriformes > Anatidae > Cygnus > Cygnus olor. The sequence continues at coordinate 1,487,389 of NC_049169.1, read as the reverse complement.
GCTGCCTCCACGTTGGGCCGGCGCCCGCCGGGGCGTTATCCGGCGTCTCAGGGACTTGGTCGGGCTGGATTGGGGTTTTGGAGGCGTTGTTTGAAGCCGAAGCTCCTGCTGCTGTCTTTTTTTTTTTCCCCACCCTGTGGGGTACAAATGGAGTTGCAGTGGTGGGGAAGGTGGTGGCAACGGGATCACTCCTGAAACTCCCAAACGGAGGAGCCTGAAGGCCCGAACACTTCACAGAAGCATTCCTGGCTTGCGTCTACATGGCTGGGAGGAAAATTGTCCTCAGTGGGAGGGTCTGGAAGGACATTCCTGGGTGGTCTCGAGGATGGACCCTCCCCAGGATGTGTTGCACTGGGAGAAGGTGCCTGAGAAGAGCCTCTTGCCCTTTGGGCCGGGGTGATCCCGGCTTCCCCGTGGCCTGGGGGATCACGCAGGGCTCCTTGATGGTACCAGAAACACACCAAATGGTTTTTTTCAGCTGTTTTGTCATTAAAGCAGTTTTGTACGAATCAGAAACAAGCTCCTCGCTCCTTAATGAGCTGTCGGTCACCTGTCTGGACCCCTCCGTGCCCACCAACGAGGTTAGTGGTGCTCTTGGGGTGATGGCAGCTTGGTGCCCACCAAGGCTGCCCCCAGGACCCCTGGGGTCGGGGGGGATCAAGATCCTGCTCATCCATCGCCTGTCATGGTGATCATCCACTGTGTGGTGGGTGAGGAGCCACCAGGACATCCTGATGGCTGCGTGACCGTCCTGGGTCCTTGCTCGGAGGCTTTAAAATCGGTCAGGGCCACTCCAGGCTCTGAGCTGCTTCACCTTGGTGCCACGTGGGGGTGGGAAGTGGCGGCACTGTGATGGGGTCTCCTACCTATGAAGGGGAACGCCAGCAGCTGAGGTGAGAGGTACAAAGCAGGTAACTTGGGCAGATTGATAATCAGAGCTTGGAAGTGGGGGAAAAACCCACCGCCCAAATGCTCCTTCTTCCCTCTCAGCCCCTCGTAGCTCCCCAGGGACGTACGTACTCTGCACGAGAAGCAGGAGGGGAGCGGTGCTTGCTGCACGCAACGTGTGCAGGACTCAAAGGTCCTGCAGCAAAAGGAGAAAAGGGGCCAGAAGCAGACTGAAGGGGGGGGACAGGCAGCGAGCAGCAGCCCAGGGTCCCTCTGCTCTGCTCCTTTGTGGTTGGGGATGCTGCTCTGAGCTCTTCCTTTTCCCGGTGTAGCATCAGTGTGGACGATCCTGCTGTCTTGCAAGACAATGTGATGTTTGGGAAGGTTCCTGCGTGAGTATAGAGTTGGCTGGTGGCAGCAGAGGGACTTGAGCATGGGGTAGTGTATGGGACTTCAAAAAGGAGAAGTGGGATGGGAGGGCAGAAGCTGACAGCAGTGGGTAGATTCTCCTGTGTCTCATCTGAGACCGACCTGAATGTGTGCCCCTGGCTGAGCAGTGAGTGTGGGGTGCTGTGGGGATGCCCCAAAGACCTCACCTCTCCCTGAGCTGCTCTGCCAGGTGCTGGCAGCAGAGGGAAGCCATGGGGTGACGGCAGCAGGGCTGGCTGGTGAACCCGCTTCTGACACCGCTTTTTGTCTAGGTGCATCCTGTCCCCGTCCCAGGAAGCCTCGGGGTGCTCTCACCTCCTCTTCTCCCACCAGTTCCAGCAGAGGAGCTGAATCCCTTCCTTCTCTCTCAGGTCCTGCTCTGGCAGAGGCAGGATCGCTCTGCTTGTTGCTTGTAAGTACGGTGTAGGGCGAAGGGAATCCCTCTGCAGAGGGAGCAGTGTGTTCTTGGGCACAGCCTGGGCTGGAGGTGCAGGCAGCTGGAGGTAAAAGCCTGGAGCTATTCCTCCTTTCAAGCCCTGTCCCCAGCACGAAGCCTTTGCACGAAGCTCCTGCGGTGCCCCAGCAGCCTCTGCTGGAGTGGAAGCTCTTGGAGGGGATGGCCCAGCCCTGACTGTGTCAAGGGCAGTGTTGTGAGTTTGCTAGGCAGGACCCGGGTTAGTCACCCCTGATTTGGAGCAAGTGTTATGTGATGCTGTCACACTGGAGCTGGGCTCAGGCTGGACACATCCTGGGCTGCCATCCTGACACCTCTCTCCTTCCCTGCGCTGCCACAGCAGGCACCAGTGGCGTTCTGGTCCCTGCAGCCCGATGTCCGTGATTGCCCCGGAGCACAGAGGACAAGGAGTCAGCTTGAGCAGAGAGCCAGGCTGGGGTGACTTTAATAATCCTCTGTGAAGATGGAATCCTTCTTTAAGGTAGGGAAGGGAAAAACCAGGAGCTGTGTAATCAGGCCGGTTCAGTAAATCAGCCCCAGTTCACCTGCAGGCTACAGGACAAAGGTTCAGTGCAGGCATCCAGTTCCGGGGGCCGAAAGCCCCTGAGCTCAGGCCAGAAGAGGGAGCTGGAGGTGGGGAGAAAGTCACCTTGTCCACCATGGTCCCAAAAGCTTACTCCAGAAGAGGACACAGCAAGCCAGGGGCAGGAGAGCAGGGTCGAGTCCTGCCAGCTTGCTGCTCGCTGTTTCCCAAACCCCGGAGCTGGGCAGGGGCTGCTGCAGCCAGCAGAGCTGCTGGGAAAACATTCAGCACTGGTGCCCACCTTGCAGCTGTCTTGTGCTGGGGCTGGAAAAAAAGCAGCAGGACTGGGACCGAACCCACACGCGAGAACTGGAAGAGTTTAACGCTGGGGCATGTGAATAAGAAAGCTGGGTGCCCCCTAAGCTGGGTGTCAGACTCGGGCAGTTGCAGGTCAGGTTAATGAGGTCAAGTCGAGGCCAGGGTTTGTTTCAACACAAACGCCACCTACTAAAACCCTGCAGAAGCTAACGGAAACTAAAACCTTGCAGAACCTAACCTTTGTCTTAGCTGATAGAAGGGGAATGGAATAGGAGAAGCCGGTTTGGGTTTTGCTACTTTTTTTTTCTTAAAGAGAAAAGGGGCACTTAAAAATGGTCTGTAAAGGAGGAGGAGTTTGCACAAACCTGGTGCCAGCAGGCGGAGCTCAGAGGAGGAGGGCTGCTGAGTGTCACATGGATGGAGCACAGCAAGGCAAGGGACAGACCGATGTCCCTTCTGCTGCTGGGGCAGAGATGAACACCGCTTATAGCATGAGCGCTCTTCCCTCACTCTATTTTTTTTTTAAATGCTATGTTTCCTGGAAGGCCTAACGTCCCCCGCCCCCAGAAGAACAAAAAGTGAACAAGGGACTGCCCCAGCAGAGGGGAGGGAGGAGACCAAAAAGCTCACAGGTAGGCGGTGGAGAATCAGATGGTGGAAGCCAGGTGGGGATCCAGGGGAAGCTGAACCAGGGAACTGCGCAGAGCCTGGCCCCAGCTTCGTGCAGCTCCCTGCAGGTCTGAGGGAGAGCCCCCCCAGAGCTGCCCCCTCCACCCCCCAGCACCCTGAGTAAACTACGCAGTAGTCCAGTAAGTGGCAACTTCTAACCAGTCTTCCAAGCAACCCCTTCAATATGAGAAGGCGAAGAACGCAGCCACAGGCGCTTCAAATCGACGCGGACCGCGCCAGAAACGCTGCACGGGCTGAGATTCGCTCAGTGCCTCCTCGTGCAACGTTCTGGCCCCCTTCTGAAGCGCGAAGAGGCTGGGAACATGCCCACAAAACACATGCAAAGCCTTCAAAGGGCAAGAGTTCTCAATTTTTTTTATAGAGGGAGAGCTCAGCGGGGCGGCACCCAGAGCAAAAGACCAGGGCAGCTGTCGGTCTGCAGTGAACGGCCTCCGTTAGGTACAGCTCGTGGAAATGCGAACTTGGGTGTGCCCTACAGAAGCGTGAGTTCTGACAGTCGTGAAGCTTCCCCAGCCCCCCCACCCCCCCCTGTTAGATTGCAAGCGCGTGTTGATGGCGGCGCGATGGCTGGATGGCATAAATGAGTCCCAGAGAGTATTTTTTTGATTAACGGTGGGAATTTCGAGCTCCATAAATAAAAAGCGGAATTTCCGACAACTGAAAGTAAAAATTTCCAGAAAGGCATCGATGTATTTGCTGAGTAAGGCGCTGAGCAGGTTCCGCCGTGGTCTTAGCGAGACCATCCGCAGTATCCATAAATAGGGGAGGGGAAGGGGCCTTTTGGACGTGGTGTGCCTGGGGCAGAAGCCCGAGATGGCCTCATTTTAGCCGCTCAACGAGTCCCTGCGTCAGTCCAAGGTGCAAAAGCTGAGCTCTGGAGAGCGTGGCTAGGCGAGGGAAGTAGCCGAGGAGCTTCTCCCACGACAGTTCCAGCAGGCTGGGCACCACCAGCCACATTTTGAAGAGCGAGCCAGTCCGTTTGTTTTCGTGGATGTTGACCACCCCGCCGTGAACGTACATACAGCCAGCCTGGAGAGGAGAGGGGGGAGAGGGGAGTTACACGGGGCGCAGGCGGAAAGGGCAAACCTGAAGGTGCTGGCCCACGCCGAAGCGCAACGCTGCCAGGAAAACCAGGATTCGGCTTTTTACGTGCCTAACGGAGGTGTCACCACTTGAGCCACTCTCCCTGGGCTCCTTTCATAGCTAGGGGGAGGAATCACACTGCTGAGGGCATGCTTCTCTCACCCTAAAGCACTTATCCACCAGCTTAGAGCGCTCTGTTAGGTGAAGTCCACCCCAAGGAATCAATTTCAGGAGTAGGGGCGAAGTGATGGTAAGTTGTTATAGAACCGTACTTACAGTTAAGAAAATATATTTAGCTAAAAAGTCAAAAAACCGCACACAGAGATGTTGTGTTCCTCTGCTGGCTCAGCAGCGCAACGCCAGCCTGCTCGAGGAATCACACAAATGTAGAGACGGGAAAAGCTTGGCTGCTGGCCTGCTCCGAGTGGCATTTTCTGAGTGTACAGGAAAAGAAAGGGCAGTCCTGCTCTCATCACCTACCTCCTTCGTGGTAAATGTGTCCATCCAGCCTAGGATTTCCCAGAAAAAGTTGCATTTATAACAACCTCCAAACTAGATGATGAAAGGACCCTGAGCGTTTCGTCCCCTCGTTTCCCGGAGGTACAGGAGGCTGAAGGCACAGATAAATGCACTTCGTGCTGCCTGTCAGTCACACCTCACTCTGCTTCAAGTTACTGCAAAAAGCACGTTCCCAGCTTTTCCACAGAAGGCCGCTCACCTGCTCATCTTCCAACCCTAGCTGTGCTCTGTGGGCCAAATTCACGGCGAGAACGTTTACTCGGGGAAGTATTTGTGCGTGTTTTATTTCCTTTTGCGAACAGGAATTGATGTTCTCACACTGAATTACTTCCTGGAGCTAGAGCTAATGCGGTTTAAAAGCTAAAGTCCCACACCGCTGCTTTCAGAAAGCAGAAACTGCGCTACAGCTCTTCAAACAGCAGAAGCAGTCGGTGTGGTAACCTCAGAGCAGCTCCCAGCCTCCCTCAAGATGCTGCACCCAGGTGGTAACATCTGCTCAGCTCTATCTGCAGCCCACACAGACGTCAGGGTGCTCGGACAAACGCCTTGAACTTCAGCGACGCAGGAAAGAAGCGAGTCACTTACTGGGGTGACAGCAGCACAGTGGAAATATACGGGTTCAGGCATGGCGGCTGGCAGCTTGACCCACTGGAAAGTCTGCAGGTTCAGCTTCCAGACGTCTCCCAGAATCACTTCTCCGTTATAGCCGCCGCAAACGAACACATCTGCAGGAGAGAGGAAACCCACAGTGCTCACATCCCTCGGGAATTACAAAACATGCTGCAGACGAAGCAAGCACCTTTCTAAACGGTTTTAGGATCGCCACTTAGGTTGTCTCAGCACGAGGTCTCAACACCTCCCAGATCAGTCCCACCCTACTGAGGCCACTTCCCAGCCCGTGATCCCAGCGCCACTACGGCAGATGAAGGGACGAGTGCCTCTGAGAAGCACGAATGCAGGACGATTCCTGCTTTAAGGAGCTGCAGCAAGCCCTAACCAGCCTGAATTCAGAGGTTCGAGCTGATTCCAGTGTTTGTAAACCCACAGGGATCAGTCACAGCCCTGGCCCCAGGCTGCTGTGTGCCCTAGCGCCAGGTCCTCGGCTCCTGGCTTTGCACAGGTTCTCAGCTTCAAGACCTGCACGATGCTGAAGGTGGCCGGAAGCGTCTCCCACCTCCTGCCTTACTTTACTGCCACAATTAGCACTCCTAAGAACTATAATCAGCTACATCGCTCTTCTGCACGGCTCAGCACCTTTAAACATCCAGCATTCAGCAGTAGAACTGAAAACGGTTTTAAAAAGAAGGATCAACGCTCTAACTACTACTTCAGTCCATTATGAGGTATGTATTGTTTGTCAAGGTTGGGAAAATGCAGTCGTTGAGGACAATGAGGCTATGGGAGAGGTCCAAACCCCGCTTAAGAGGTCCAAATGCCGCCAGTCAAAAGGGGACAATCGAACGCAGACTGCACGTGCACGGCCCTCTTTAAGCTGTGCTTCAAGGAGCTCTGTGCAAGTTATTTACAGTGGGAACATTTGGAAGACCGAAGGGAGGAGCAAAAGGCTCTGCTAGGCTCTGTGCAGCTCCTAGCGTATAACGCAGCCACCCTTTTACTAGAGAATGGGAAGACTGAAGTGCCAGCTCTGCTACTGCCCCGTAATCCGCGCTATGTGAGCATCTGGAACGTACAGCACCATGGAAAGGACACGCTATCAGAGAAACCCCTGAACAACCTCGTCTCTAAAGAACTCAGCTCCCAGGACTTGGCCCCGCTTTGGTTTGCAAAGCAAACTGTGAGTCACCAGGCTCTAACAGAAGCATCGTTCAAACGCCCATGTAAGCTCACCACCAAGAAGCTGCAAACTATCACGGACGCTCATGGCTAAAATGTTATGCTATTGTGCTAAAACGCATGATATTTTACATTAAGGTAGCCACATGTCCGAAGGAAATTTGTATGTTGCGTTAATTGTATAAAACGCTGCCGACTTCCAGACAGGGACAGCGCCGTGCATTTCAGAAACACGTTTGCCTGCAAGAGCAATCTCCCTCGTATGAAGAGTGGTGTCAGTTAGGTGGTTTAAGGCTGTTAACAGGAAAGAAATCCTCTTCCGGAAAAGATACGCGTGCCCTGCAGTTCCCTCGAACGTGGTTTGTCACCGCTAGGCTGTATCAAGACACACCAATTTTCAACAGGCAGGCTTTACCATTTTTTATCTGAACGCAGCTATGGCATCTTCGGGCTGCTGGGAAGCCTGAGGGGGAAACAAAAAAGAAAAAGGCATCAACTCTAGCTGCTTTTAAAGTGCTCGCACAAGTGGCGATTTTACCTCAACGAATAATCAAGGACAAGAATCCCTTTTTTTCATTGATAAGGGCTTCTGCTTTCCCGCAATCACAGGTCTAACATCTCTAGTTTAGCAACTGGCTGTTTCACATTTGACTTCTATCTGCTCTCCAGGGAGGAAAGATGTGCCAGGATCTCACTCCCCGCAGCCTCCAGCTCTCCCCTCTGGCTTTTCAGGGAGACTCCCACCACTAACCAGGCCAGCACCCGGTCCCTCAGAGGGAGTAGAGATGGGCAGCCCCTGCCATCTCACCTCTCTGGGGAGGGAGAGAAGCCAAATAAACTCCACCTGGGTTAGTTCTCACTGCTGAAGCTATTAAGGAGCAGGGTCCTGAAGCCAGCTAAAGTCATGACTACAACAAGGCTTCAAGGCAGGCTGTCAGACTGCCACCTACCAGCATTTTCGCACATCCTGGCCGCTCTCTGGTTTAAAGACGACGACTTGTGACGTTTCCAGACTTACCAACTTTTTCATGCGGTTTCGTGGCAATTTCCTCCCAGGTGTTGGTCTCAAGGTTGTACGCGTGGATCTGAAGGAACAAAGAGGAGCCATTAGTTGCTCTTGGCGCTGCCAGCGCTACGATAACACAGCTGCAAGGTGACAAAACTAGACTCTGACCCGGGGAGCCACTATAAATAACACCTCTGGTTCGTCAAGTGTGAAAATGAAAATAGCTAATGCAGCCAGTGACTAAGCAGGTATAAAATCACGTTCAAAATGTACCGGCCTACTAAGGCTTTCCTCCGCAACTTTGCTATTTGAGCCCCAAAACTGGACAGAAAGAATATTGCTTCTAGGAAAAAAAGGACCGATAAAGCCCACGCCCTCCAGTTCTCAGAGGTGTTTAGAAACACTTAGCTCATACTGCACCTAAGAAGAAAAAAATGCAGAGAATGAAGCGGAAAAGTCACGTTAACTTCTACAGTTTCAACTTTTTTGGAAGTGGAGCGCTATTTAAAGCCTCCTCATTTATCATCTCACCATTCCGAGATGAATTCACTCTTCCTTCCCCAAATTTTAATGGGGAAAAATGTTTACAAGAAAGGAAATTAAAACTTAGGATTAAGGGAGAAGATGAGAAGAGTCACCATATCAATATTCAAATTACACATCAAGGAACTTCTTTGGCACTTTCCTGTTTTGGCACAACTACAGAATTGAGAGAGATGTCCCAAGAGTTTTTAAACAAGAATCTTTGATAACAGGTCTGTGAGAACAAAGCTATTCTGCAGATCTGTGTTGGCATCAGGTAACACAGATGAGTCATTTCTAAGTCCACGGGACATGTTTGTGGTAACACTGGGTTTTACAGAAACAGGAGAGAAATCTGCTCCCAGTAATTATTTTTCTTTTTTAAAACCAGCTCCCCAGACAGACGAAGTGACTGTGCTGGTTGTGCTTCACCGCAGAAAACCTCCTGTCCAGGCAAGCCCTGCAGGTTTCTGATCACCTTACCTTATCTAAGGAATAAGCTGTCCAGGAAGTTCCACCTCCCAGGATATAAATCCGTTGACCGTCATGTGCGATTTCATGTCTGTACCTGAAGGTGCAGAGACGGACACTTGGCAGCACAAGGAATTAGAGCAAGAACAAAGCTTTCTGCAAACGCTACCACACTTGAGTGGTTTGAGCAGGCATCCCAAGCCTGCCCACGCTGTGCCAGGCTGGCAGTTTGCAGGGGATGTGGAAGCTTTCACGAGCAACCCAAGCAGCACTTCAACAGCTGGAAAGGCGTTTTCTGAGAGCAGAGCAGCACGGACCTTAAGTACAACAATTTCTGGAGCACCACGAGAGCCCTCAATACTCCCTTCCCTTCTCACCCTGAGGTCGCTAACAGATCTCCTTCCTCCGCACCTCGCTACAGAACGAGACAAGGGGCAGGGATCAGGTGGAGTCTCGTCCCCTCCGCAGCGCTCGCCAGCTGCCCCAAGTCCCCTCCTCTGGTCTGGCAGCACACGGCACAGAGCGGTGCCTGGCAGGAGCTGCACACCCCATCCCTAAATCCTCCTGCATACCAGACCCAGCAGGTTCACAAAGACGCTGCTCTAAAAGCGCTCAGCAGCCTGTCCGTGCTCTCTGAGCTTCTCAGTCCCAGTAAAAGCGATGACTCCGCAGTGTAAAAGCTCTCCAGACCGACAGCTTCTCACCTCTCCTCTGGCATGTCACAGGACATGTTGTTTGGTTTCAGCTGGATCCACTCCCTAGTGTTGAGGTCTAGCTTATGCAGGTCGGTACTGTAGATGTAACCGGTCGTCCCACCAAACACGTACAAGGAACCATTGATGATGGCCATGGCCTGCAAGGTAACGGAGAAAACAGTTAGGAAGGACACGTGGCAGCAGCGCCTGAAAAAGAATTCCCACCCTCCCGAAGCAAGACACTGCTGGCAAAGCTCTACCCACAAATTTCAGAGCTCTGTGTTCAGAAAACAAAGGGCAAACGAAGAAAATACACAAAATATAGGGGGGTTTCTGCAGCTCCATGGTCACAGAATGAGTACCTCAAAGGAACAGGAAGAAAAAAAACTCCCGAGGGAAAAGGAAGCAATGGCTAGAGGAGAAAGCTGGGGCACGAGGCAGGGAAGAGAGCACACGAGCTTGAATTCTGTAAGAAAAATTCTTGTTTCGGTTTCATCAGGGAGAGCAGCGTCATGGCAACACTAACGTTCCTGGAAAGAGTTTCTAAAACCCGGCAGAGAGGTTTCTTAGCATAAGCCTCGGTGATGCTCCCTTACTGCCAACAACCAGTGCACTGAGCCCTGAGCAAGGCCACTCCTGATCCTCCCAATCAGGAGCTGGCATTTGGACTGGCTCGCAACGCGCCGGCAGCTGTAGCAAAAGGCTCCCTCTGAACCCTCCGGAACTGCAAGAGTGGAGAGCTCTAAAAGCCAAGGGGAGAAGGAAGGGAAAGAGCGTTCAAAGCTTCAGGGAGAACACGGGAGGTACAGGACAGGGCTTCCCAGAAAAGCAGAACAAATGGCACGAAATACTGTGCAAGCAGCAGAAGGTGCCAAGAAGCTTAATAAAGGAACAGAAAGGAAAAAAGCCGCAGAGGAGGCAAGTCTGAGCAGCGAGCCAGATGAGCCGAGAGGAGCTGCTACGTTTCAGACATCAGATGATTTGGATCTGTGCAGCAGGGGCTCAAAGCAGAGAAAACCCTGGACCTCCTTCACGCTGACCTTACACATACTGGTATGGAGAATCTTATAGACCAGTATCAGATAGCCAGCAGGATTAAGCGTAATAAAGCCCTGAACGCGGTGGTTAAGCCTCACGAAACGGAGACAGCCTGTACAATTCAGAAGCGCTTGGGAGCGTCGGCTCGAAGGCGGTGCAGGCAGCCCTTCCCCGACGCGATCCGAGGCGGGAGAAGAGGTGCAGCTGCTGCCCAAGGCCGGCTGGGGCTACGCTGGGAAAGGGGAAGACAACCCTCCCTGACCCCAAGCGTCTGGCACGCAGCTAAACGAGAAATTAGGTGGGTTGGAAACGTCTGCACAGATACACGGCAGTGTTATTGGAAAGCACAGCAAAAGCTGGCAGACCTCCCACGAGAGCGAATGTAGTTTTTGTGCTGTACTGGACATCAAGCTCATTCAGGACGCCACGGTCAGTTTTAAAAGTTGTTATTTTAATACAAATAAGACCTACTAAACATCGTTTTCATTTATATTTGGGATTTTAAAGGCTCTGAGGAGGCTACGGAGCAGCTCCAGAAAGTACCAGCTACTGCTTTTATCAGATGTACCTTTTCACTCAAATGCATCTGGCATCTAGTTAAATTGGGGGGTTTTCCAACTGCAAGACTCTTTGAGATTTCAAAGGAAAAGGACAGTTTTCAAGCTCTGGCCCCCGCTGCAGGACACCGCGTAGCGTACGCAGGCACACACACCGTGCCCGACAAGTGCTGTGCCGCCTACCTGGCCGTAGATTCGATTGGGTTTCTTCCCTCGGCAGCTGAGCAGGGCCCATCTCTTGTATTTGACGTTGCAGACGTGGACATCGTTGCCGTTGCTCTCCCCAAAGGGGATCCCGGTGCCCCCGAACACGAGCAGGTTGTTGCCGTGCAATACGACTAGGAAAGACAGAGCAGAGAGACTTGTTGCTGTGAGACGCAGCGAAGCAGAGCGACTCCGCTCCGTTCAAATCGTTGTTCAGATATCCTACAACTCGCGCCACGCGCTTATGGCCTTGAAACGCTCTAAAAGAGAAAGAATGCAAGCTAAAACCATGGAAACCAAGGGCTCACTTTTAAAAACGACTAGCGAACAGAGAGATCTATTTTGGGTGCTCTGAGATGGCTGCATCAAGCACCTGTCCACCGAAAACACAGAGGCCTCGCAGCTGTTAAGCTAAATTCCCAAAGACACTTGAAGTTTTTTTCTTCCTCCTGGCCTCAGCCCTAGAGAAGAGGAAGAAAAACCAAAAAACCCAACCCAAACTCATGGCCTACGCGTACGAGAGATGGGAACGGGCCCCAGCTTTCCCAGCTCTTGCCTGGTTTTGCATGCCACCAATTACAGCAGCTTCAGGAGTCGATGCCTAGGCGCCGCATTTCCATACGTACGTGACATGGAGGCTAGCTCCCTGGGCATGTAGCCTTCCGTGCCCATCTGATGCCAGGTGTCCGTGGCAAAGTTGTACCGCCAGAGCTCCCTGAAGAGCGGGTAGTCTTCGTTCTCCGGCCCACCGGACTCGTCGTAATCAGGATTGTAGCCTCCGAACACGTACAGGTTGGCGTTGTCCGCCACGCACCGATGGCCGCTCCTCGCCGGGGGAGATCTGTGACCTGCAGCGCAAAGAGAAGGCAGGGGAGCCTTAGGGGGACGCCTGCGGCCAAGCTCGCGGCTGAGGCTCAGGACCACGGTGGGCCTCAGCGGGTGTTTGACAGCAAGGAGTCACATCTGCAGCCGGGAGGTGACGGTTTTCGCGTCGGCTCCGCCTCTCTGAGCGGGAACAGGGAGAGCCGCCGCGTGTCACCGCCTCGGTCACGTCCGCGGCAGCCCCCAGAGCACAGGCCCGCAGCTCAGGGCACGAGAAGCCTTTCAGATGTCAATCCTACCGCAAAAGCTAGCTTCAAGATTTTTTAAAATTATTATTTGTTAACCAATTCCCCTTTCTGGCGTTCTGCGTGACTGATTTACTTAGGAAATAGCTCCAAAATGCCGACGGGGAGCTCAAGCTCAGGCCTCACCCAGAGGAGGCAAACAGAGCGGTACACGCATGGCAGTCAGTCCGGGACAAACTCAACAGCAATGATCTTGTTGGGCATCTGAAGTCTTCACTGACAAGTGATCAAAATTCCACGCTTGTTCTGATTCAGTGCTCGTAAGAGGCCAGCACAGAGCCAGGGGTTTTCCTCCAGTGCGACACGGGGCCACGTAACGGAGGAGAAAGAGGAAAGGAGAGAAAACGGTCGGGTCCCCGAACAAAGGAGCTGGTTATGAGACGGCTGTAGACCAGGAAGGTCCCAAAACTCATCTTTCTACGCAATATAACGCTGTTTTGGTGGGACTGCCTCTAAGCTTCACCTTGAGAAGGAGTATACGTAACGTTCCCCTAAAATTTCAGCGGGTAACCACCACCCTTCAATCACACCTCACGGCAGACTTTGGTTCAGCCGACAATAAAGACCAAAAGAAAAAAGAATAAAAATCAAAAGCAGATCCCCACAGGTGCCCTCAGCCAGCAACCCGCGATCTGCACCACCCACCTGCTCTCACAGCTCTTTTACGGACTTTTAAGATGGAACAGGACCCGGGGAAAGGTCTAGGTAGGACCCATCGCGTTTCTTCTTAGAGCCCGTTACAATTATCAGCAGTGAATCGGACACATGGAGCGACAACGAGTGAAGCAGCAAGCATCTTTCCTGCAGGAAAGGTGAAATAAATGATTTGTCCAGGCCAAGTTCCGGATCGTAGCTCAGCACAAGCAGCTGTGCTTAACCACCTTCCTGGCGTGCTGCTGCCGCTTTTCGTTCCACCTCGCGTGCGGCATTAAAGCTGCTCGGAGTTCACACAAACGCCTCGCGGCAAAATTTCCACGGCCCTGGCTTGCTTCCGGGAAGAGCCGCGTCTCACAGCGATCCCCGCTTGGGAAAGCAGCACGCCCCGAGCGAAAGAGAGGGGAGGGAAGGGAAGGGAAGGAAAAATCGCTCGTCTTCTGCCTCTCTGCTGGGCCAGCTTCGTGCTCCCAGCCACCCGCGCACCTGCACCGAGGGGTGGTTGCGAAAAGCTCCGAGAGCTGCGGCCAGCAAGCTCCTGGCCTCGGCGCTAGACTGAACTGTTAACGCACACTGCGTGCTTCAGAGGCGATTCACGGCGGGCGACAAACATCCGTCCCTCCTGGCTTTGTGTTTTAAAGCCTGGAACTACCAGAAGAAGGGACCCGCTTTCCCTAAGCGAACCCAGGGGCAATAACAAAGGTATTTAGGGTGAAGGCAATCGCTCAGCCACCTCCAGAGGGCAATTCTTCTCATCCTGGATGTCTGCAGCCAAAAGCAGGCCCGAGAGGTGCCCGCGTCTCTCTGCAGTCCATAGAGGAAATCCTACCGAAGGGCTCACGCGTCTGCACTCGGCCAAAGGAAGCTCGCCCCGCTCCAGCCGTCTTCTGCCTCGTCCCCGGCGGTCCCAAAGAGCCTGGAAGGGCCGAAAGGGGAGCAGCACCGAGCACACAGCTGGCAGGGGAGATTTAGTCCAGTCACAGCGTGTTTGAGTTGAAATATGACTTTTACGTTCACCATGGATCCTGTTTCCCTGTTAAAACACCTGCAGGGAGAATCTCCCAGAGGGAAGAGGGGAATAAGGCCGAGTTTCGCACAAGGCGAGCGGATTAAAGGGCTCAATTCAAAGCAAATATATTAATAAACAAAACCGAGGAGGCCTTCTTTCAAAACGAAAAGGGAAGACACCTGGCCTTGTCAAGAAGTTCAGGTTTGACACGAAGGGCTCAGTGCTCTGGTGCACGCAGGTCCCTGGCACAGCAGGATGGGTGCACCAAGCCCGTATGCATCTTCCCATTTATACAGAAATCTCTTTTCTACCTTTAGAAAATTAACCTTTTCCGGCTCTTTTCCGGATGGGGAAGGGCACCAGAAGGCAGAGCTGGTGTCGGACGCTCCCCAACCGAGAGGGGCTGCAGGGTGACCCACGGCACGCTCCTGCCATGAGCCACGTCCCGCTAGTTCGTCGCCCGCTGCCACGACCCTCCCCAAGCGCTCTGAGGGCCCTGCACACTACAGGAGCAACATTTCCAACCGAACGCTCCCTGCGTAAGGACTGACTTCTCTCTGAAGGCGTCCCCTTGCCAGCTTTGCTCTTCGCTAAACCCCTTAATGGACCGGTTCCCCTGCTCCCAGAGGCCCACGGAAGACAAATCTGCCCGTACAACGGGGAAAAATCACCCGACACGTCTTCCAAGACACCTGCGTAGACACGCTCACACGTTAATCAATGAGCTAAGCAGTAAAACATTAAACCGAGTTAAACTGTCAGCAAGCTCGTCCATCCAGAATTGGATTAGTTCACTTTAGAAGAGGGTTTTGAAACAAATTTCTCTAGTTCTGCCTTTTAAAGAAAGGAACCGTCCAAGCCGGGTGTATTTAGGAGCTAATTCGGATCAGTTTCTTCAGCAGACAAGCTCTACGCCCTGGACCTCCAGCGAGGAGACGCGTTTCCATTTAATTGTGCCCTATTCGATGACTCGCGGCTCCTACCAAAATTCTTAACGCACGTTTCGGATGTGTTTGCCCCGAGCGTCAGCAGCTGCAACGAGCCGACCCAACACACAGCAGCTTCTGATGGTGCAGGAAGAGGAAGACACCCAAAGGTTTGCTGCCTTCCTCCTGCAGCCAGCACAAGCCCCGGCCGAGGGCCTCGCCAGCAATTCTCCAGTTAGACTATTAATTATTATTAAATAATTCAGTTAGAGAAAATGGCTCTGCGGAGAGCTACATTGGGAAACGGGTTGTGTGGCCAGCTTAAGGCCGTGAAGCAAAGCGTGGCTGCTTTGGAGCAGCAGCTAGCAGGCAGGACGGGAAGGTGCAGTCCTCGGAGACTCCTTCCTCCTGGTGCTCAGGGCAGAAATGGGAATAAGAAGCCACCCGGCCAGAATTAAGTTGAAATACTGTGGCAGGGACCCAACGAGGACACTTCTCATTTAGGACGGAGCTGCTTGACAGAAGCTCGCTCGCCGGCTACCTTTACGCACCGACCTGTTGACACCCTGCTCAAGTCACCCTCTGCAAGGGATTCATTACGTGACTTCCGAGGGAGCCGCTCGCGTGGCCCAGATTAACTTCGTTAGAGCTGCCTCCTAATTGAACGCCTCTCCAGCACGGGGTGTTATCAGAACAAAGGGGAGCAAGGAAAAAGGCGGTGTGAGCACCCGCTGCCGGGCTTCCTGACGTGGCACAGCCCCTGACGCAGGAGATGTTTGTTCCCTACCTCTCAGAGAGCTCCGAAGGCAGAACAGACCTGGGGAGAAGAGCAGGAGAGAACAGAGGTGTCAGTAAGAACGCTTAAAGGAACCCTTCGCTTTAAAGGAGGAAGGTTTAACGGTCCTGAATGGCATCCAACAAGGCTCCTGGTCAAAACGTCCCTCCCACAGGGAGGAGGACGCTAGAGCCTTAAAGCTGAATTGCACCCTAATGTAAATATTGTTCCTATTCTCACCAACGCAAGCTTCAAAGTTTATCAAATTCCAACTGTGAGGCCTGTGAGCTACAGAAATCTACGAGAAGTCTGGAAAAAAACCCACTCATTTTCAAGAAGGCAGATTCCTTGAAGCTGTGCAGCAGATTAAATGCTATCGGCTCGCCTAGAACCACGCCGCGCGTCAGCAGCTCCGGCCGGATTGCTCCGCTGCATTTCAACAGCTCCATAAAGTTATACGAGAGGAGAATTAAACGGCGGAGCACGCGCTGAGCCAGTGCAGCCACCGCGTCACGGGCGGCAAAAAAGGTGAGAGGCCCTTCCAACAGAGCAGCACCGAGACAAGGTGCAGAGGACAAAGGCACCTGCTTCCCACCTGGTCATCCGCCCTCTGATCACCGCAGGAAAAAGAACGCCGGCAGCACCTCACCGGCTCGGTTAATCGCGGGGGGAATACCTGCTACCGGGTCAGTAAGCCGGCCGGATGGCTTTTATTATTTTAAAGAAGGGAAAAGGGGTAACGAGGCAAATTCAGTTACCAGAAATACAAACAAACAACGAAAGACTTGAATACTGAGTTGTCCTGAGAGCCTACACGAAACTAGCCTCGGCCTTACCGTGACCACGCTGCCAGAAAAACAGAAATAAATCTATTAATCAGCGGGAATACGCTCTTGGCAGAGCGAGGTCTGCCTCCGCCCTCAGCTTCCGCAGAGTTCACTTTTACTTTTTAAGGGAGTTTTCTTTAGTCACCACGGTGCCTCGTTACCACTTCCCAGCAAAGCGACGCCGTGCTGTTTTCCTTCGCGACCTGCAGGAGGAAAACGATTCCTAGGTCCTTCGGGAGCAAAGACAGGCGAGGTGAACCTGCCTACCTCGGGCTTAAGAGGCGAGACTCCGGAAATGGACGCAGGCCGTGCCCTTTCACCGCCACAGCCACCGGAATCTGTGCCGACAGCTCCTTCCCACGATCACGAGGCCTCGTTTCTGAACTTTGCCGCGTGCCGGTGCTTGCTAGGGACGCAAAAAACCATCCTTTCGCACAGCCAGGTGGCCAGAGCCCACGATGCGGGCGCCCAGCTTGCAGTTCTGCCTCTGTTCTGTCAGTCTCAAAGAATCGCTGAAGCTGGAGGGCGATCATGAAGCTTTGACACGCTGCTTGCCCCACCCCGCTCACTGAACCACAGAAGGCTCCTAACGCCCCCAAACCGCCCGTGATTTCTTGTTCCGTGTCGCTGGCTCGTTTCACGCAGCTCTTCTTCGTTTGGCTGTTTAAAGGCACCGCTGCCCACGAAGAGAAAAGCAGGCAGGATGAAGACGACGCAAGTTAGAGAGCTGCCCGCTCCGTTCGGAATCTGCAGCCACCGAAATAATTAAACGCAAGTTTTGAAAGGTTTCCCTCCTCATTACGGACGCTCACCGGCAAGGAGAACACGCGCGGTTACCTGTCACCTCGCAGGGACGACCAGAGCTAAAGAGCACGGCCGGTCTCGGCGACCAGGGCTTCCACGCGGAGCTGAAACCCACGGCGAATTCAGGAGCAACGCCTGGCTTCTAACCTCCAGAAAAGAACCTGGTCAACAAAAGTCGCCGGTGTTTCTAAACCTCAAGGAACGAGCAACTGCCTCGCTTCTTTCCCAGCCAAGGTGCGCTTGAGAGACGACTCCAGCATTGCAAACGTGCATTTGAAAACCACATCGGTTTTGTTGTTTTTTTTTTTTAAATCAACGCGTCCGGCCTCGAAGCTCTTTAAATACTGCGAGACTCCGAAAATTAGGGAAGGGCTGCCAGATCTTTCCTGCTGAATGAGGATTGCTTCCAACGCCCCATTTTACTGAGATGACGGACGATCAGCCGTAAGCTCGCGACGGCCACCCAGGGGTTACGGGTGCCAGCACCGCCCTTCCTAAGCCTTCTCCTCAGAGCAGAGGCGTTCCCCCACGTCCCCCAGCTAATTCTGCTTTCCAAAATGAGAGCCACGCACGCCCGGCAACCCGAAGCGGGTCGGCACTGCGGGCTGATCCTTTCACACAGGCAGTGCCGAAAGCAAGGACCACGTTCTGCCGGGCTGCAATGGGAACGCTCAGCCAAAACAGACCGAGAGAGTTACCAAATAAATAGAAACTCCCGAGCTGCAATCCAAGCGCTGCTGGTTTGAATGCCCTCGAGTCTCCCTTCTGCTTAAAGGATGGCCCCTGGAGACGCTCCTCGTAGGGCTGGAGCACTGTTTGTCACTCCCGTATTTACCGGTGAAACCATTCGCACGTACAGCCGCCAATCCTCTTCATTTCACGCGACTCAAACTTCACTTTGAAGGCCGTGCTCAAGCAACCGAGCCCTCCCCTCCCTCTCCCGCAGCGCACCTGGAACAAAGCTCATTCGTACAAACCAATAACTCGCTCCTGGGGCAGGAGAGGCAGCTACCAGGCCTCAAACAGCCCCGGGGAGGGCAGCCCCGGCACCTCCCCGCGCAAGCCCTCTTTTTGCTCAGCCCCTTTTCATCCGGGTGTCCTCTGGGAGGTGATTTGCAAAGTAAAGGGTGCAAGAAGGTAACGGAGCTCAAGGCGAGGTCTCACGGAAGGCGAGGGTGATGTTATTTCTAAAAAGGTCTTGAAGTAAGCCGGGCCTGGCCACCCGGAGCCGCAAGGAGCACAAACATCCAAACGATCCGGCCAGGAGCACCTGGGGGAGGAAAGGACGAGGGCTGCCAAGTCCTCGCTGTGCCTCCCGGGTCCTCCTGGCTTTAGAGTGCCCGAGCAGCCCTGGACGGGTCTTCTACACCTTGGGGGAACCTCTGGCTCCTCTGCCGAGATCCTTTAAGCCTCAGCGTTTCGCCTGAACGTTGCGGAAGCGGAAGGAGGCACCGCCTGCACCTCCTCACTTCACCTTTCCTGCGGCTTTCGGCCGTCTTCCTGCTGGGAGAAGGGGAAGAAGAAGGGCACTGGGCTGTCACCTCCTCGTCTCTGTGCTGTTAGCGGGGCGCCGGCTCTTCCACTCGTGAGACGTCGGTGCCGTGGCCTCGCCAGGGCCCTGGGCTCCGCGAAAGCAGCACGTCGCTCGGCTTTCCTCCGGGCAAACGCGCCCCTGGCCGTCACCGCGAGCCACCCTCGTGCACCCCGCTGCACGCCCGGTGTTCTCACACCCGCGTCTTCGCTCTGAGATCGTTCAGACCTAAGCCTGGTGCTTTTATTACAGACCCGCACGTTCCCCTGCTGGCTCGGGGACGTTTTTCGGTACCTCCCCTTCCACCCCTGACTTCAGCAAGACCTCCGAAGGACGTTTAGGCCAGGGGCCGAAGCCACAGCACCGCAGGCTCCCGGGGGAGGGGAGGGGAGGGCAGGGCAAGCCACCGCCGCCCCCGGCACCGACCTTCCCGCGTTCGCCTCTTCCGTCGCGGCCGCCCGCGATCCGTTTGCCGTCTGGGTACCGAGAACGAGCCTTCCGACCCGCTCCTCCAGCCCGAGCGCTCCCGTCCACGCAGGCTGCGGGCGCCCGACGGACCCAGGAGAAAGCGGATCGATGGGCGCAAGGGGGGCTGCCCCGCGGTCGAACCTTTCCCTCCGGCCCTTTCTGCGTTTCAGACGTTCACGGGCGCGCAGCCGGCCGCGTCCCCCGCGGGCAGTGAAATGAGGGACGCTGCGACGGGTGAGGGTCGCTGCCTGGGAAGGGAGCAGCAGGGCCCAGACCCTCCGGGCGGCGCTGGGAAACGGGTCCCCGGGGGGAAGGGGGCCGGCTGAGAAGCCGGGGGAAAACTTCTGCCCCGCGACCTTGAACGTTACGCCTCGGGGCAGGTTTCTACACAGCGGGCGCGCCTCGGGCAGCTTCTCTTCCTTTTTTGCTTTGCGTAAAGAGGGGAAGGAAGGAAGGGGCTCCGGAAAATTCAGGTATCGCACGCACGCCGCTCTTCAAACAAACGGCTTTGGGCTTGCTCCCCCCCCCAGGACACAAACGCGTACAGGATACTCGCCTTTTTTTTTTTTTCCTGGTGTTTTTTTGTGTTTTTTTAAAGACGTATCAGAAATTCCGAACCTTCCTGCCCCAAAAAAAAAAACAAAAACAAACAAAAAAACCCCTCCAACCCTATCGCCGCTGGGAAAATCACAGCTCAAGAGAAGAGCCCGAACCCGGGGCACGGGAGAGGCAGGGAGGTAATTCAGCTCTCGGGCTCGTTTCTGCCCACTTAAACCCCCAAAGCGTGACGAAAAGAGGCAAATGTCGCTGCCACGGCTCCATTTCCAGCGTGGACGGGAGGATTTTCAATTCTCGGGGGGTGGAAAAGGCCAAAGCTGAAAGTTACACCCGCTTCTCGTGACCGCGTAAGAAAGAACAGAGGGAGAACACGAGGGCAGCGGCACCGACATAAATAATTGGATGCTCCGGTGCTGTTTTGGCAAGAAATGAACCCAGAAGCTACTTGAAACGGCAGCTGGCTTGGCAGGAGTTAAAGGGCTCGGCGGGGCGGGGCGGGGAGAAGACAGAAAACGTCCGCTGCCAGGGGCACGCTACCAGCTCCTTGCAGGATTTACAGCAGGAATTACCTCTAAAAAAGGGGGGAAGTTACAAAAAAAAAGCCACAGCGTGCTTCGCACAAAGCTTCCAGGGCCCTAAACGGCGGGGAAGACGAAAGCGCGCACTGGAAGCTCCTCGAGAGGAGTGAGAGGTAAGGGAACAACCCCGGCCGGAGGAAACGGAAGGAGGGGAAGAAACGATCCCTGTCTGCGTCTCAGCAGCTGCTGGGGCGCCGTAAATAGGGCCTCAGCGGGTGCCAGACGGGGGGGAAAAACTCCGGCGAGCTCCAGGAGCGGATTTCCACCAGCCGGCTCTGCAGCAAGGCCGCCGGCGAGCTGCAGGCTCGGGGGGGGGGCGGCCCCAAAACGCCGAGCAGAGCTCCAGGCGCGGGCACGCTCCTTAGCCAAAAAAAAGAAGGAAAAAAAAAAAAAAAAAGGCGATTTTAGCCCCGACCGCGATCGTTCCGACTGCGTCAGGAGGACGCGCTCGAGGCAAGGGTTAGAATTCGGGACGGGGAAGACAACCTGCTCGCGTTACCGAAAAAATCCCCTATCGCGGAAGGAAGGAAGGAAGCGTTTTTTGAGTGTCTGCCCCAAAACAGGAGGCGTGGAGCCGCCTGGCAACTTCCCCGGGCTCTCACGCCAGGCTCGGGGGCGTCCTCGCTGCTCCTGAGGACTCACCGGGGTGCAAACGTCGGCCCAGGAGCTGCTGGTGCCCACGGCGAGCTGCTGGTCTCGGGGGGGGGCTTCGCACCCCTGAAGGGCTCCGCGAGGTGGGGATGGGGCAGAAAGGGCTGGGAAACCCCTCCGGGGTGGCAGCACCCCGAAATCTGCGGCCCTGGTGGGTGAGGGCTGCTACGGGCACGAGGAGGGGAACCCCAAACCAGATGGGAAACGCACCACAGGAGCACGGGGCGCCCCAAACCCCTCTCAGGATCACAGGACTGATAAAATGGGGGCGATCGCCTCTCCTGGGGGATTGCGGGGTGACC